>NC_137108.1:41378348-41978348 GCF_949357685.1 Gobio gobio | reverse complement strand
ACAGTGTGTGGAATATGGTGTTTGACCATACCTGCCAGTTATGTAGTTACAGGACGTAATTACAGCTGTGAATTTTTTTAATCTTCTAAAAAGTAAAAAATGAAAAGAATTAAGGCTAAATTTATATATACATTAACGTTGTTTAATGTTTTCTCTTAATCTCACCAAGCCTGCATTTATTTGATTAAAAATACAAGTAATACTGTGAAATAATAGTATTATAATTAAAATGAACTGGTTTCTGTTGTAAGATTTTTTTAAATGTAATTTATTTCTGTGATGCAAAGCTGACTGTTCAGCATCATTACTCTAGTGTACTTTAGTGTCACATGATCTTTCAGAAATCATTCTAATATGCTGATTTGTGCTAAACATTTCTTCTCATATGTTAAACACAGTTGTGCTGCTTAATATTTTTGTGGAAACTGTGACCCCTGTGATTTTGAACAATAGAAAGTTCAAAAACTTTTTTTGTTTATGAATTTCATAAATGTTTTTACTTTCTTTATTTTGTTATCATATTAATGTGACTTATTAATTTAGTATTCATTTCTTTCTTTTTTTTTATCTTACCCCAATGAATGGCAGTGTATCACCCCCCCCACACACACACACACACACCACACACACACACACACACACACACACACACACACCGACCCTCCGATAAAAAAGCAATTAAAACTGTTTTCAACATTGAAAATAATAAGACATGATATTAGAATGATTTCTGAAAGATCATGTGCCGCTGAAGACTGGAGTACTGATGATGAAAGTATAGCTTTGCCATCCCAGGAATAAATTACATTTAAACAAAAATATTACAACAGAAACCACTTAATTTAAGTTGTTATAATATTTCACAGTATTACTGTTTTTACTGTATTCTTGATCAAATAAATGCAGCCATAAAAAAACATTAATGTTTCCAAAATTTTAACCGGTAGTGTATATAAAACTTTATATAATGTACAATTATATAATGTATAAATATTTTCAACAAACTGGATAATGAATACATTTTGTCCGTTTCTTTCTATTTTTCTTTCTATCTTGTATTTGTTTAATACAACTCCACAGCTCATGGGATTTGTGCTATTTATTGCTTTAAATGAATAAATGAATATACTGTAAAAGTGAATGTTAAAAAAATCAAATGTTGATTTTGACATATATAATAATACCTGATCACATGCAGAAGGTCACCGGTGTCCCCATATGTCTACTATGTTTTCTATGTAATTTACATGTATATTCATTAAATCTTGACAATATACACATCAATCAAAAGATCTATAAATGACCACTGTTTTGCTATTTATCTCTGTTTATGACCGCAAATTTGGGTCATTTTCTGGTCAGGGCTCCAAAGTGGGGGTGCAGGTTCATAGGTTTTAACGGCAAATATGTAGTATAGAGTATGTACATGTAGGAAAGTATTGCATTGCTTTAAGTAAAGTCGAGTAAAATGTTCTACATTCAAAACAAAAGTTGAATTATGACCAATACTGTATCAATTTGCTTTTAACATATTTTATTTAATTGCACACACTCAAATCTGTAATTACAGCATTGTAGTGACGTCCATCTCTGCTCGTCTTGTAAATATGATCATTCTGACATGACTTGAAGACAGTAAATGACAGCATTGTGGGTATGTGGTGTCTTTTTTCAAGGTCAGCGCTGTTGTAAATGTATTTGTCTGATTCATTCCACAGATGTTGT
The DNA here is from genome assembly GCF_949357685.1 of Gobio gobio. Lineage (NCBI taxonomy): Eukaryota > Metazoa > Chordata > Actinopteri > Cypriniformes > Gobionidae > Gobio > Gobio gobio. The sequence goes on along the minus strand of NC_137108.1, from coordinate 41,976,623 downwards.
CAGCCTTGAGGAGGATTGTTTGCATCTGAATACTCTCATGTTCAGAACGAACAGTAAGATGGTGAGTATTATTTCCTTAATTCAGATAATGGCACAAAAGGACAAATCAGTCATCCTTGGATCTGCCCCTTCACTAACAAAAATCAACTATTGTGAGCGTTTCAATTGCAGAAACGATGTATTGTTTTCACGGCAGCAATGAGCTTAGTAATTGTAATGAGTATGTATTAATTCCCCACTGAATGTCAAATATTTAGATTTACCCATTAATTAAAATGTGTACTTGAATGCTTATCTCCTTTGTTATATTACCTCTACAGTGAACAATTAGGATTTTTTTTTTAAAGACACTCGCTTCCGTAAGCTAATTGTTTTCTTTTTTCTTTGTTTCAGGGAGACTTTATCAGAACTGGCCACTAATTAACAGAAATCGCAGTAACTATTGCATAGGTAGCTTGTTAATTAATGGTCTAAGATGCAATTAAATTACAGATGCACGTCCTAATTTACTAACCAACTTCTCTTAATCCTGTGTAATTTCAGAGGGATCTTGTTAAATCGAAAAGCAGAGTGATCAGGGTGGCAAAGTGCTAATTAAGCTCTAAATGGGGGGGCTGCATCAACAGAGCACAGGGATGATCCTTCGCTGTCTGTTTACATCGCTGCAGTGCATTCTGGGAGGTCACCCCACAACCTGGGGCAGGCGTTCTGTTCTACTGCTCTGGGAAAAAAGTGTGTAAGGCAGATAAAAACAGAACATCTAAATCCCTTCAGCTCTGTGTTTACAGACACAGATGACTTTATCTACTCTAATGTCATCAACAGTTAAAGCAGGAAACTTTATTTCCAAGAACTGAAGCATTTCCACATAATACGTGACCGCTGAGTAATTTGTTACTGCAACAGGAGCACAGATTTTCTGTTAAATGGTGGGAAGTCTCTCTGGTTGCACTTTATTTTACAGTATGTGCACTTACGTGTACTTACTGTGTACTTACCTAAGAAAGCACTGGGTAATATAAGGTAACTAAATTGGTTAGGTTTATTTGTTATTGTCATTACTATAATAAGTACATAGTATGTGAGATGGTGGTCCAGTGGGTTAAACCATGGAACTGATAAGCAGAAGGTTGCTGGTTCGATCCCAGCGGTCACCACCAGTGTGTCCTTGAGCAAGGCACTTTACTCCATGTTGCTCCAGGGGGATTGTCCCTGTAGTAAGTCGCTTTGGATAAAAGTGTCTGCCAAATGCATAAATAAAAATTTAAAATAAATAAATAGTATGTATAGTATGTATAACAGGACTGTATAAAGTGCTACCAGCTCTCTCGATGGTGAGACATTGCTTTAATGTCTCATTTGTTTCTTATTGGCTGAGGTTATTAGTTGAAGAGCATCTAGTCGTTTTTTTCTCGACCAAAAAAATTTCAAAAGAGAGCTCAATTATGTCACAAACTTTACTAAAATCCTTCATTAAATGTCCTTTTTAGACTTGTACCGTTGGAAAAAAGACAGAAACCTTGTCATCTCTAAAATTTCAGAAGAGATCTCAAAAATGTCTCAAATTGTGCTAAACTTTTTCAATATACCAATGTTTGCACTCAGATATCAGTGATCTCTGAATTAACTCAGATTTGACAAGAGACCAAAGTCTGCTTCCAAAGGTGAGAAATCTCATTATGAACTTATCATTAATCTACAAACCCTTAGTTAAGCCTCCTTCTTAGATATTTCTTGTGAGGAAAAAGAGCTCTGTAATTTGTCATCTCTAGTTTCAGAAAGGATCTCAAAAATGTCTCTAATTTCCAGAATACCAAAGTCTGCAATTAGATATAAAAGGTCTCTAAATGTCCTTAGTTAATTTTCTTAGTCAAATTTCCTTTTTAGACTTGTATTGTTGGGAAAAAAAGACAGAAATTGTCATCTCTAGAGTTTCAGAAGAGATCTCAAAAATATCTCAAACTGTGCTCAACATTTTCAATATACCAAAATTTGCAATCAGATGTCAGTGATCTGATTCTTAAGTTGATTCTTAAGTTGTTGTTGTTTTTCTCTAGATTTTTCTCCTGGGAAAAGGACCAATCATCTCGCATGTGGTTCCTCCAAAGTTTTGGAAGAGATCACAACAACTCAAAATGATTTGCCAAATCTCATTATAAACATTTCTCAACAAATTCTAAGTGAAATCTCTCTTTTTCTTGGCTTGTGGGGGAAAAACTTGAGTAATCTTTTATCATCTGTAGAGTTTCAGAAAAGATCTCAAAAATGTCTCAACCTGTGCTCAAATATTCCAATGCGCCAAATATATTAGTGATCTATGAATGAACTCAAACTTTTCTCAAATGCTTGCTAATTTTTTTGTTGTTTTTTTCCCCCCAGATTTTGTTCCTAAGAAAAATATTACATGTCATTCCTTTAGAGAGTATCTTGTTTCCAAGATACCAAGGTCTGCTCCTAAAGGTGAGAAATCTCATTTTAAACTCAACATTTCTCAACAAATTCTCAATGAAATCTTTGTAATTTGATTAATTTGTTGTTGTTTTTTACTAGATTTTTCTCCTGAGAAGAATACTCCCTCGTTGTTCCTTTAGAGTTTTTGAATAGATCTGAACAACATCAAAAAAATGTGTTGGGGTTTGTCAAGATGCCGAAGCATACTGAAGGTGAGCGATTTCCAAATTGATCAACAAATTCTTAGTTTTGTCATCTTTTCCATTTTGAAGTCCCTGCAATCGCTCATGTCATCTCTGGATTTTCAGAAGAGATTCAATATACCAAAGTTTGCAATCAGTGATCTCTGAATTAACTCTCAGATTCTTTTTGTTGTTGTTTTTCTCCAGATTTTTCTCCTGAGAAAGCGTCATCTTGCATGTGGTTCCTCCAGTGTTTTGGACAAGATCACAACGACATCTCAAAATGAGCTTTGACCAAGGTAAAAGCAAGACATGTCATTATGAACTCAACATTTCTCAAAAAATGAAGTCTCTTTTTATTATCTTTTATCATCTCTAGAGCTTCAGAAGAGATCTCAAACATATCTCAACCTGTGCTCAAATTTTCCAATATACCACATTTTGCAATCAGATATCAGTGATCTCTTCATTAACTCAAAACTTTTCTCAACTGATTGGTAATTTGTTTTCGATTTTTCTCCTGAGAAAAGACTACAGGCATGTGGTTCCTCCAGAGTTTTGGAAAAGATCACAACAACGTCTCAAAATGTGCTTAGATTTGACAAGATACCAAGTCTGGTCTACTCCCAAAAGCAAGAAATCTCATTATGAAGTCAACATTTCTCATCAAATAATCTGATCTATCCACATTCATCTTATAGGTATGTACTCTCACAGTATGTCAACAATCGTCTCATTTGTGTCCATTTTCATGTCTCCAAAGGAATTTCAGGAAAAACATCTGAGAGAAAGTTCACACTTAAATGAAACATAATGGGGGTGAAGCAAATTCAAAGTCAAATTCAGTCGGTTCTTACCACAGGGTATTAAATGACAAAGTTCAAATCAAAACTGAAAAATGAGGTATTGCGGTAAAACAACTTTGCAACTCTGTCACTGCGAGTCAGATATTTTACATTTGTCTCATGCTTGTTGACCACAATTTCCCTCATTTTTAAGTGTCTCCTGTGAGGAAAACGTGGCCCCCGTCAAATACGGTTAAGATGCCTTCCTCTGGGCTTTAGGGAATCAGACAGACAACATGGCTGCCTCTGATTAAGAGTGTAAGAAATCCTGTTACACACTTGCAGCTGAACGCCTGAGAATATCACCACTCTCATTATTGGGCTGGGATTTAGAGAAGGCCTTGTAGCGTTCCTCATTGGGAAAATGTCTACAAACATCTTTTCATCCTTTTTCCTCTATATTTTACTCCCTCAGTCAATTTAGTTTCATCAGTCTTGTAAAACAATAAGTAGTCATGTTTCTATTCTGCATGCTGTCGTATGGTCAAGGTGACTCTTTGCTAATGCGTGTAATAACAGAATCGTGTAGAGGGGAATGCTTACAGCTGTCTGTAGCGCTCTGCTTCCACAGCAAGATCTTTTAGTTTTCCTACATGTTGCATCATAAAGAACAGACAAAAGGAAAGTTGCATGGTCAGTAAAACATTTCAGTGACCTATACACAAAGTTAGTCCATCATATACTATAAGAGTTCATTTCTTTATCTTTGTTTTGCCGCCTGAAGGATCAGAGAATACTTGGAGATGAATTGAATGAAACAAAGAGTTTATCTTTAATTGTATTGTACAGTAGAGATCATTGTTGGGGGAAACGCATTACAAGTAATGCGAGTTACTTAATCAGATTACTTTTTCAAGTAACTAGTAAAGTTACACACTACTATTAAAGATGCAACGAAAAATCTGAGTTACTTTTTCAAATATGAGAGAAATCGCGAGTAAGTGCAGAGCCGTTGTGTGCGCTGTGTAAACATGATGGTTTTTGTAGTTCTAGACTAAACTCCGAATATTACGCAAACCTGCAATAATTAAAGGTTCAATTACACAAGTATACTTTATGTATTTAATATCACTTTATTAATTAATTTCTTTGCTGCTGACCTTTTTTGTTTAGTTTTTATTGCTGAAGTAAAAGTGTTGAACTTTCTTCTTCTGTGATCCAGAATGGCAGCACATCTGAAAGGTTTGTTTGAGCAGTGTCAGGGGTAACACATTAAAAGTGAGTTATGTAATCCGATTACTTTTTCAAGTAACTAGTAAAGTAACGCATTACTTTTAAAATGTACAACAAAATATACTTTTTCAAATAAGTTAAGCAAGTTACTTTTTCACATTTATTGACTGACAGCTCTCTTGTCCAAATGTTGAGAAAAATCGTAAGTGCAGAGGCGTTGTGTGTAAACATGATGGTTATTGTAGTTCTAGACTAAATGTGAGCATTTACTAATCTCACTTGCACAAATAAATTCAGAATTCCTCAAAATGAATAAAATCAGTCAAATGCTAAATCAGAATACTATGCATACCTCCAATAGTTATATATGTTCAATAAAACTAATATTTTTGTGCATTTAATCTCACTGTATTGACCAATGTCTTGCTGCTGAACTTCAATGATTCAGTTAAACTATAAGCAAAAATGACGTTCGATTTTTTTTTTTTTTAAATGTATTTGATAGTTTTATAGTTTTAATTTTTTGTTTTATTTGTTAAACTTTTTTCTCCTGCATACTATTCTTCCGTTGTCCAGAATGGCAGAATGAAAGGTTTGTTTGAGCTGCGCCCTCTTCTGTACAGGCGTGAATTTGCATTTCCCTCAGCTTGAGGCTTATTATTTAAATTTTGGTGTGAAAGGGTCTTTACATTTGTACAAAAATAGAACTTTTTAATACACAAAGCAATAACTTTTGTACGAAGCGCCTAAAGGGACAAATGAGATAAAAAATATGAGATGGGGGGGGGGTTATTTGGCAATGCTTTTGTGTTCACTCTCAAAATGTTTGCTTTCCCCCGAGAAACTTTGCGTTCACTCGCAAAGAACACAAAAGTTTAGCGAGCGAATGCAAACATTTTTTTTGAGGGAACGTAAACATTTTGCGAACCAATGTGAAGTTTCTCGGGGGAATGCAAAACATTTGTGAAAGCATTGACTATTTTTTTCTCCCATCTCAGATTTTTTGTTCCACCAACATGTCCCCCTAGGGGCTCCGTAAGTTTGAGAGAAATGTTTGTAGTCGAATGCAACCAAAATGCTAACTTTTAACAAAAAAGATTTTGTGCAGGCTGTGTACAGACATTCTTTTGAGAAAACTGAAACATCGGTTAAATCACTTCTAGCACTTTTCTATGGAGTCAAAATAGGGCCACATATATCTGCAAAATAACACAATGTTTTGCAAACAAAAAATATGTTTTGCAAAAAAAAAAAAAAAAAATTGCAAAAAAAATAGAATATTGAGAAAAAAATGCTTTTTTGCAAGTAAAAAAATAGTAATTGCAAAAGAAAAGTTACCACTGAGAGAAAAAATAATGTTTAGCAAAGTAAAACTTGCAGCATTGACTTTGCAACACCTTTGCGCCGCTCCTTTAAATCCGCGTCTCCGTCATCCGTGCCTCTGCGGCGCAAGCTTTCCTTTGCGCTTCATTTTTCTTTGCGCCTCGCTTTGTATCCCTGATTTGACGTGGGGGAGGGGTCAAGAGGTTGGGGTGTGTACATGGGTGTGTACAAGGGACGAAGGCGCGTCCTTCTCGTTACGTCATCAGCGCGAGCCCCAGACCGTATGGATCTTGAGACCTCTGTGTGTCATTCTGCTGCATATCATCTAGCTGTCTTTGAACACAAGAATATATTGGGCATGATTAATTGCATACATTTTTTTAATCATGTGTTTTTTTTTAATTAATGAGTTAAATTGACAGCTCTACTTGTAACACTTTACCCCAACACTGATGATGTGTCAGACAGATTCAAGAAATGATTCCTGATGTAGTTTGGTTAGTTAACATAGCTGAGAGCTGCATGCATGCAACATGGGTATTTATAACCCTTACACCAGAATGCTAGACATCGATGGATCATCCTCTGCATAGAAAGTGAATGAGATTGGGCAAATTAATTGAGACAGCGAGAGATCAGCACAGTTGCTCAGCCTCAAGGGCGAGTGGCCAAATTTAAGTCAGATTGTATTGATTGACGTAACGAGAAGGACGCGCCTTCGTCCCTTGTACACACCCATGTACACACCCCAACCTCTTGACCCCTCCCCCACGTCAAATCAGGGACACAAAGCGAGGCGCAAAGAAAAATGAAGCGCAAAGGAAAGCTTGCGCCGCAGAGGCACGGATGACGGAAACGCGGATTTAAAGGAGCGGCGCAAAGGTGTTGCAAAGTCAATGCTGCAAGTTTTACTTTGCTAAACTTTATTTTTTCTCTCAGTGGTAACTTTTCTTTTGCAATTACTATTTTTTTACTTGCAAAAAAGCATTTTTTTCTCAATATTCTATTTTTTTTGCAAATTTTTTTTTTTTTTTTTGCAAAACATATTTTTTGTTTGCAAAACATTGTATTATTTTGCAGATATATGTGGCCCTATTTTGACTCCATACTTTTCTGAATAAGAACCAGCTCTCCATTCAAAACCATAGTTGTGTTGTGCATGTATTGTGCATTTGACACTCCAGCTTGTGTGGGTTCAAACTTACAATTTTTACAATTTCATGAAATGCTCTTTAAAGGATTAAAGTCCACCGAGTTTGAGAACGCGTCTACAACATAGACTTCACTCCGTAATTACAGTCGTGCCTGAACCAGCAATTTGTTCCTTGACACAAAGCATAAAAGTCTTTCCTAAACGCCGACCGTACAAACGCGTATCAACTTTTGGAGACCATTTTGATCCCGCTAGAATTCATATCAATAACACGTCCCCGATCAGCCAGTCAACTGCAAAACACAGTCAAGGCGGCAATTAGCGCGAATTAACAGACATTTTCAAAACCGTCTTTGCTCAGAAAATGGCCGCTTTGTAGTTCAAAAACATCCCACTCTGGCCCTCGTGTGGGAGTTCTTCCAGCAATTGCTTAAATCCTAAAATAAGTACTGCAATCTCCAGGCACAGACACACTGTAATGCTTTAAAAACAATTTAGAAACTGTCATCGTTGTAATTACAGTAACTAATTACCGTCCTCGGCAAACAAATAGCTTAACATAATACGGCGGCCCAATCAATTTTGAAGAAATGCAAATTCCGAGCGCGAAAGGGGGGCATTTTGGCAAACCTGAAAAGGAATTCCGGAAATAATGCACTTTGTTTTATCCACACATAATTCCCAGGGAATATCATATCATAAATATTTGCATTCAGTTCTTATCAGGACATTTGCATTTGCCTCTTATCAGCCGGCAAACCAGGCACCGGCAGATAGCGAGAGCGGCTTCCACGCCATACACACATTTCTAATGAGACACGTCCCAGGCTGATATCATATTTTGGCTAGAACTTTATCGCCAAAACGAGGAGGTCATTTTCTCCTAGAGTTGGCTCATCTTGGAGCTGTCTTTGAGTTGTTGCTTTTTTCTCTCATTTGATGTGATTCAACTCAGATTCATTTTTTAAAAGCCCGCAAAAAGGGATTATTCCTTTTCTTCTCGCAACCGCAACTGCCTGCTATCAGTGGCACGTATGCTAGGAGTGATTATCACCACGTCACAAAATATTTCAGTTTTATCAGTGTATTATTTTATTTGCCACTGCATCATCCCTTGAAAGAGGATGGGAGGGAGGGAGGAAGAGAGAGACGGCGAAGCTCATCTGCATGAACCGTCGTCCTCGAAGCACAAACAGACAGCGCAGCCGTGCCCATCTTCTTCAATTACTACACGTATGCAACAGTTAGAGGGGAAAAAAATGGAAATAATTGTTTGATAACGTTTTCAAAAAGGCATTCCACAATAACAATTTCATGGCGCATTGCAGAGTGTAATTATAAATCAGGCGTTTTTCTCGGACAGCCAGAAAAACACTGGAGGTCAAGTGAAGTGTCCTAGTCAAATGCTGGTCTCATTAGCACAATCTGCTATTATCTGCTAATTATTTCTCTGTTGCTCCAAACCGCTGTGCTGGGCGCTGGGCATCCGTCTACCCACGCGCCTCTCAAATCAGTCACCTCTCCAGAGCGGGTGCTTGTGCAAATGCGTTCCTTCGCATAAATTGCAAAAACGATTCAACAAAATGTTATGTTTTCTTTTGATGTAACCATAATCAAGGGAAAAAAAACCACAAATATATGTTGACTCTCACTGTTTTCCTACTTATTTTCTTGGTGTCTGTCCTTATCGCTTTTCTACAATTAAAACGCATTGCTACGCTGAAAAAATAAACAGGCGTAAACAAGAAATGCTGAATTATATGCAAACCACTAGAATATGGACAGAATCTGGTGCAAACAAACTTATCTTGGAGTACGCTACTTTTCAAGAGTTGGGGGTCAGTACGTTTTTGTTTGTTTTTTGAAGGAAACTAATTATTTTATTCAGTAAGGACTCATTCATTTGATCAAAAGTGACAATAAAGACATTCATAATGTTTCAAAAGATTTCTATTTCAAATAAATGCTGTTCTTTTCACAAAAATATTAAGCAGCTCTGATAATAATAAGAAATCAGCATATTAGAATTTCTCGAGGATCATGTGACTGAAGACTGGAGTAATGATATTGAAAATTTAGCTTTGCTTCACAGAAATAAATTACATTTTTAAATGTATTACAATAGAAAACCGTTATTTTAAAGCTGCACTATGTAACTTTTCCGTCCACTAGATGTCGCCTATTCAAAACAAAGGCGTAGTTTGATGATGCCACGTTTGAGCGCAGAATCTTGGGACATGTGGTCTTCACCTCACAGCCGGTGGAAAAGAATCGGGATAGGACTTGGGCAGAAATCATGTTCATGGGTGCAATTATTAATGTCACTGTAGTATGAAGCAGAACAGGACCGAGTGTTGTGGAGCTGAGCAAGGTCGCTGCAGCGATTGTTATAATCAGTGTTGTTATAAATATTGTAATAATAGCGGAACTCGCGCCTCGCAAGCACTGTTATTATGGTGGGACTTTTATTATGCCACATTCGCCGGCACCACTTCCGCTTTTCCGGTCATGAGTATGAGGTAACGCAGCTCTGTTAATCATATTAGATACATTTGAGTGTATTGAAAATTATGTTATGACGTTACTCAGTGCGTTCTCTCGGCGGCTGCTATGACACTTGTTGCACACTGCAGTGAGAGTAAAGCGTTTCTGCTAAATAAAACCAGAAACCGAGGGTAACGCAGATATGACTCAATTGACAGGCGACTCCCTCACACGTCCCGGTTCCTTGGTTAAAAAAGCTATTTTCTCACGATTTACAAATAGTTGGAAACATTTGAGATATTGTAAGTACTCAACTGAACAAAATATATAACACTGGCCTAGTGGTTTTTGGATATTTTACTGACATTTTTTTACATAGTGCACCTTTAAGTAAGCAATAAGGTACGAGAGGCTGTACTGTACATGCCTTCCTTTTGCTGGAAAAAATAGTCCCTGACCAGTGTTGCCACAGTTACTTTGAAAAAGTAACTTAGTTACTTTACAGATTACTTGATTTTAAAAGTAACTAAGTTACTTTACAGATTACTTGATTTTAAAAGTAACTAAGTTAGATTACAAGTTACTTTATTAGTTACATTCATCAGTTGCCGACAACACCTCTGCAGCCTCAACATAAAAATGACAACCGTTTTTGCCAACACTAAACATAAAACATGTTACACTATACTAAACATAAAACACTAAACATAAAACCCTAAACATGTTAATGAAAAGGTACAAATTACTTTGTTTTTATTAAATACATTTATGAAAAACAATTTATATTTAATTTTTAATTTATATTTATATATGAATGTAAATAATTATATGGGCCTACACAAATAATATAAAATTACAAGATTTATATTTTATTGTAAACGTAATGTGCAGCTCTGTAAAGGGACAACAAATATATGATCGATCCGTGAGAACAATATATTTTTTAATAATCTTTAAGTGCACAAAACTATGAAAATATATGAAACGCTTCAAAACAGAGCGGCAACAAAGCGCTTATGCGCATCCCGGGTGCAGAATGATGCGCTTAAAGCAACATGGAATCAGAGTGTGCAGTGCAGCGCGAGTGCACATTGAAAAGTCCACGGCATAAAGAGAAGATGAGCGTCGAGCCCACAAATCCTAGTCTACTATGTAGCCTATCGGTCCAAACATTCACTGATTATTTGTTTCTTCACAGTTTTTAATTCTGGTTATTGTGCGTGCGATGCTAATTAATAGTCCTTGTGTTGTCACCTGAGTAGCGAGCACAACATCTTTCAGAAACCGCAAGATAAACTCCAGGAAGATAAATTATTTTATCAACATATCAAGTATTATAACGGGAATATATCATATGGAGTGAGCTTTACCGTGCTGCTGACTGGAACCGAACGACGCGCAGTTTGAATGCTGAACGGAGAATGACAGAGCAGCGGAGGAAAGACATTCAGCTATGGAATGGCTTTAGATGACTTTGTAGGCTACTAGCAAATAATAATATACTAATAATGATTGCTGAAGGATAATGTGACAATATATATTTCTGATGATTATTTATTTATCACGACATGCCTAATCTGAACAAGTGACTGCCTGTCTTGAGTTTTGTCGACAGACGGAGCGGCCGCCTCGTAATTCTCTATGCAGGAAAACCCCTGCTGAGACTAAACAAGAAAGCAAAAATATATATTTTTACTAAGGAAAATGACAAAAAAAAGTAACTCACAGTGACTTGGATAAATTACTTTAATCTGATTACTGGTTTGGAAATAGTAACGCGTTAGATTACTCGTTACTGGAAAAAGTGGTCAAATTAGAGTAACGCGTTCTTCACTGTCCCTGACTGTGAACAGCAACAGAAGTTACTTTATGATTGAGTCTCTCAGTAGTGAAGACTTTTATATTGAAAGGACTGAAAGTTGTTGTGAACATGAAGCAAGACACTACTGACAAAGGCTTTGACTTGCTCTGTCAGTGTCAGTGCATGGAAAAACCCCTTAACTCTTACATAGGACAAGATATCGCAGCAGACATTGATGCTATATCTAAATGCAGGTAATACACTCACTCAATCTCTCTCTCTCAAGACTCTACTCTACATATTAGATTAGATTAGATTAGATTAGATTAGATTAGATTCAACTTTATTGTCATTACACAAGTACAGGTACAAGGCAACGAAATGCAGTTTAGGCCAGAAGTGCAATAGCAGCAAGTGCAGGAAATACAATGGTTGAATAAGTGCAGGACATGGATATGTACTGAATATATATATATATATATATATATATATAGATGGTTGTTACTATAAACAGAATTTACAGGTGAATATGTACAGTGAATAAATATACAGATGGCTATTACTATAAACAGAATTTACAGGTGAATATGTACTATGAAAATAATATAATATACAGTAAGCTTCAATGAACAAAATCAATTAGAACAAACTGTTGTTTGTCTGCTAAGGGTGTTGTGTAGTGATACACAGAACCGTTGGGTGAAGCGGTCATATAAAGCACAGCTATTATTGACCAATCAGAATCAAGGACTGGAACTAACCGTTTTATAAATTGTAATAATATTTCACAATATTACTGTTTTTACTGTATTTGTGATCAAATAAATGCAGCCCGAGTGAGCAAAAACATTTAAAAGAATTACTGGCCTAAACTTGTAAACAGTGTATATATATATAGGATATTTTATAGTAGATTCCTGGTGGAGATATCGATTCATATTTAACTGCGACGGGAGAACATTGTAACATGTCACACATCAGCTTGAAATCTATGGGAATGTGTAATGTGCTGAAGCAAACATTTAGGTCAATGCTACCACATCAATGCTAACGCAATCTCTGTTTACTGCTATCTCTGCTCTGGGCTCTTTCTGATTCTGAAAGAACACAGATACAGAGGAAAGAACTGATATGTGTATCTCGAGCAGACCGATCTCTCATTTTTGGAGCATATTAAACGTCTTGCATCTCTCTGTCTGCTAACGCTAGTAGTGGCTACGTTATCTCACCTTTTGTTATTGTCTTGAAATCTTATCATCACCTTTGTTTAAACAGAGAGGCCAACACATTCCTGCTCTGTTTCTGCTGTTTTCCCTTCATCCAGAGCTCCTCAAAAATGTTGGTTTGGTACTTAACTTAATTTGACAACAAACTGAAAAAGCTAGATGGATCATTGTGATGACAAGTGTTTTATTAATCATAAAAGTGAGTCATTATGTGCTGTTATTAAGGGTGTAACAGAAGTCACGGTTTGGTACGGTTTGGTAGTGACTAGTGAGACTTCCAAAACACAAATCGGCACAATGCCAAATGACTTTGTCTCATTATAACAGCGGAAACAACTTAAAATACTCCATCATTTATGGTCATACAGATATACATCGCATCCCTTCTGGATTGGAGTGTCGATCGCCTCTGACGGACGGTAATCGTTGTTTGACTGTATGCACCAAACTGTGACGTCCGTACTGAGACCGTTCGAGACGAATACATGTACCGTTACACAGGGTGAATGATTTCATCATCATCTTCATCACTGTTATTATTATAATTTTATATATATACTGTATATATATATATTTTAATGATGCTGGACGAGAAAACATGGCTCGCAGTCTCCGCTCTAATTCATCCCAAAGGTGTTCTAAAGGGTTGAGATCAGGACTCTGTGCAGGCCAGTCAAATTCCTCCACACCAAACTCGCTCATCCATGTCTTTATGGACCTTACTTTGTGCACTGGTGCGCAGTCATCCCCAAAGTTGGGAGCATGTCTTGGTATCCTGAAGCATTAAGAGTTCTTTTCACTGGAACTAAGGGGCCAAGCCCAACCGCTGAAAAACAACCCCCCCCCATAATCCCCCCTCCACCAAACTTTACAATTGGCACAATGCAGTCAGGCAAGTACCGTTCTCCTGGCAACCACCAAACCCAGACTCATCCATTGGATTGCCAGACCGAGAAGCGTGATTGGTCACTCCAGAGAACACCTAGAGTCCAGTGGCCAGTACTTTACACCACTGCATCTGACGCTTTGCATTGCACTTGGTGATGTAAGACTTGGATGCAGCTGCTCGGCCCTGGAAATCCATTCCATGACGCTCTCTACACACTATTCTTGAGGTAATCTGAAGACCACACAAAGTTTGGAGGACTGTAGCTATTGACAGAAAGTTGGAGACTTCTGAGTACTGTGCACCTCAGCATGCGCTGACCCCGCTCTGTGATTTTACGTTGCCTACCACTTCGTTGCAGTTGTGCTAAAATTGTTTCCACTTTGTTGTAATACCACTAACAGTTGACTGTGGAATATTTAGTAGTGAGGAAATTTCACGAATGGATTTATTGCACAGGAGGCAACCGATCACGGTACCACGCTTGAATTCACTGAGCTCCTGAGAGTGACCCATTCTTTCACAAATGTTTGTAGAAACGCCTGCATGTCTAGGTGCTTGATTTTATACACTTGTGGCCATGGAAGTGATTGAACACCTGAATTCAATGATTTGGAGGTGTCCCAATACTTTTGCCAATTTAGTGTATGAATATATATATAATATATATATATATATATATATATATATATATATATATATATATATATATATATATATATATATATATATATATATGATATATATATATATATATATATATATATGATATATATATATTAGGGATGCTACAATTCTCAATATAATATTGAACCGTTCGGTTCGGCATTCACGGTTCAATACGCGCTTATGAATTGCGTTTTTTTTTTTCGGTTTTGCATTTAACTAATTATTTTTCTACAAATTCTATCATTTGCCTCCATCCCAATATACTGAACAACGCGACATACATTCACATCACATGTTAGTGGAAAAGTTATACTCACGGAACACTATAGTTATTCACAATCACGAAAGTTTATTATTTGCTTGCGTTTTAAAGCCTTGCCGGTTTCATTCGCATGCGCGGTTTTAACAAGCTCTTTTTGGAGCGCGCACACTAAACGCCTGTCAAACACGTGATTACAGGACTAAATAGTCGTCTTACTGCTAATACTGTCAAATACACACAAGGTTAACATAAACCTTTCCTGTATATGGCATATTTTTCGAACGAAGGACTCAGACCTTGGTTGAAATTCTGAGGATCCTCGACATTGGAACAGCCCTTCGACGGCTGTCGATGACGTAGCATCCTCGGAATTCTGGCTATATATTATATTATATTATATTATATTATATTATATTATATTATATTATATTATATTATATTATATTATATTATATTATATTATATTATATTATATTAAATTATATTATATTATATTATATTATATTAATTATATTATACACTAGGAATACAAGGGTTTTTTTAAGTAAAGTTTTAAGTTTAAGGTAGGTTTTTCAATTATTTTAAGTAAAATAAAGAAAGAGAAAAAAAATGTCTCCTTAACCTGTTGCTGTTCCTGTCGCATAAGAATAGAATAACAAAAAATGTATGTGACAAGCCATCAGAACCGAACCAACCAGTAAACCGTGGTTAAAAACCAAGGTATGTATTGAACCGTGGACTAACTGTATTGTTGCATGATGCATCCCTAATATATATATATATATATATATATATATATATATATATATATATATATATATATATATATATATATATATATATATATATATATATATATATATATATATATATATATATATACTGATAAAATCCAGTGCACTAACTCTGAAATTTTGTAAAGCCAGCTAATCAGATCGTAGCTTGCGATTTCAGCCAGCTTTTGACATTTTTTGTAATATGCATCAGATGGTTTGTGGGAAGTCGGTGAGTGTGCCGTCTGAGGCTGAGACTAGAATGGAGATGAAGATCTGTGATATAACCCTTCCAACAGAACATCTTCTTTAATGGATTCAGTTGACAATGACTCTATCTAAGCAGCTGATGACATTTAAGTTGTAGTGGATTTTAGGGATAAACGTTCCCTTCTCTCACGTCTCACAGGTGGAGGGGCAATGGCTCAGACAAACAGCAGGAACCAAGACTCGTTTCATACTCAGATAGACAGACGTGTGGACAAAAGTAAGGTAGTGACATCATATTTGACACAGCATGCACAGTCACAGGTTTTAAATGAATGTTGAATTAGCCAATCCAGTCTCACACGGGAACCGTTGCTGTAGCGATCATAATCTGTGGACTGTGGTACCGTTTACCTTTTTTTAAAGGGTTCTGTAAAACTTTGGTTATTTATAGAAGACATGTGTTTGAGTGATGCAAAAGGTAAAAGTAAGAAGAAAAGTGCCATGTTGAAATATTTTTCAGTACTGTCGGTTAAACTGAATTTTATTTTATTTAGTTTTATTTAATTTTTTATTCATTTTAATCAGTGACAGCCAAAATTGGATGTTTAATTGTGGATGCTCATTGCATATATTTCAATTAGATTACCCTTACCGTCATCTAACAATAACTTAAAGTTATCTAAAAACACGAATCATTTAATACTGAAAAAAAAATCATATTTTACATTATAATGTTGTGATGCTATAAATCCACTTGTAATACTTAAAATGATTGATTTTAGTGTTTTATTTTTTATGTATATTGACAAAATATAATTTATATCAAAATATTAATTTAAGTAATATACTTTATTACTTTTTTTTTTTAATTTCTCAGTTATCAGCCACAATTAAAGCTTTGTAATATTGGTGCATCACTGTAAATGGCATAATACAACATACTATAGATTATAATGTGCATCATTATTTGTCATAACAAAAGGCTCTCTTTTACTTTGTCCTTGTAAGACTTTGACCTGAGAGAACATTTCTCTCATTCTCTCTCTCTCTCACAAACACACTAAAAATGGCCTGTTTGAGGTTTGGAAATAGCGTACGAGGGAGGACAGGACAGGGTTGGGTGGAGTCGTGCCGATTAAGTGATTGGAAGCATTCGGTCGCTGAAGAGCTTTTCTTCAATCCTCCAGATAACATCGTCCCTGCGCTCTTTATCTTTCTTCTTGAACTTCTTTTAAACATCCCTCCCTCACTCTCTCTTCATTACATACTGTCCGCTTCTTCTGGCGTCCACTTTCATTACCGAGACTTATCTCATTCACCCTTCCGCTGTCACTCCTGTTATTGTGTGGCGGGAATTTTCAGATTAGCCATTCCCACAAACTCTTCACACCGCTTTCTGTGAGATTGTCGCCGAGGAGCTAAATATTTATTTATAAGTGAGGTCAATTAATTGATTTGTCATTGAGAGATGGGCCGCTCATGTGTTTGTGCACGTGGTTGGTCGATGGTGCTCTGATTGGTGGAGAAAAGTGCATTTTGAGTCGAGCCATGCTTTTGTGGCCTTATTATACCCGACTGGCCCCTGATTCATGGGATTTAAAGTAAACAGCTTAAAGCAGCTCTGCTATGTAAATCAGAAATCTGAAGCATGCTCTTCTATCAGTCCTACTGCATGCTAAATCAAATTCTTTAGGGGAGAGAGAAAGCCTCATCACACAGGTCTGTAATTTATAATGATAGTCATTGTGCGATGATGATCATGTGGTGATTATTAATATTCATGCCTTCAGTTCATTCTGTGATTTTTCAATTCTAAAAACATAGGGATACATCTGTTTTTAATTCTAAAATAATGCCTATTAAGAGACAACAATGGCACAAATGGATCACAATATATTCAATCCCATTGCAGATACCGGATGTAATGTTGAAAACTGAGTTAAACATAAATTGTGCAATTTCTGCATTGACATTCACAAATGATCAATTACCACATTTGGGTCAGTTTCCGGAACACTCCCCCCTTCTTCCATTGGTTAGGCAAACATATATACAGTTGTCCCACCCCAAACTCATGCCATTGGTTGATCCAGTGTTGCTACATTGGGCTGGTCGGGATGTTCAGTTGTTATTACAATCTCTTTCAATCAGATAGAAATTTAATTTGGATCAAGTTTGATTGGATCATATTTTCAGATTCATTTATTAACATGAAGGCTTTCTGTTCTGATAGACCTATTAATTGAGTTGCATTTAAAGCTATTGAGAGACAGAATCTTGTAATACATTTTTGTTGGCATTGACTTGTAAGCATGTGGGCGTAGCATAAAATTTGCTTCCCAGAGTTAGTTTGTGAATTTACTTATTGTGGTTCAATCTTCATCTCAAGAAATTCGTCAGTAATTACAGTTTTACTTTTTGCACAAACCTACGTAGGTTTGTAATAAATGTACATAATGCCAGCCTATGGTATTCATTGGCCGCTAGCGAACACCATCTACTTTGACCTGCACTCAAACACTAGTTGTAGCTGTGGCCTGGAAGAGTTTGGTTCATGTTGTTGTGATGTTGAGAAGACTCTGTTTTCTGCAAAAGCAAATCCACTTTGTATGCACTTTTAAAGGATGAGGACTCGGCCTTGTTTTGATTTGGTAAAACAGACAGCATCATTACTGTTCATATCTGTGTCAAGCAGGACGAGGCCGAGAGCCACGAGAGCGGGCGATTTATTAAAGTTGTTAAACGTTTGCCAGTTTTACCAGCTCCTTTTTCCCTTATCTACTAACTTCGCTACATTGGTGCCGAAACCAGGGAAGAAGGAGGTGGGAACTGCTCATAAACATAACATAAATGTCCCGGGCCTGGTCCTCCAGACTGGGCCGTCTGACCAATCAGAGCAGAGTAGACCAATCACAACAGACCAAAGCTTTTGACCAATCAGAGCAGAGTAGACAAATCACAACAGACTGGGCTGTCTGACCAATCAGAGCAGAGTAGACCAATCACAACAGACTAGGCCATCTGACCAATCAGAGCAGAGTAGACCAATCACAACAGACTCAGCCATCTGACCAATCAGAGCAGAGTAGACCAATCACAACAGACTGGGCCATCTGACCAATCAGAGCAGAGTAGACCATTCACAACAGACTCAGCCATCTGACCAATCAGAGCAGAGTAGACCAATCACAACAGACTGGGCTGTCTGACCAATCAGAGCAGAGTAGACCAATCACAACAGACTGGGCCATCTGACCAATCAGAGCAGAGTAGACCAATCACAACAGACTGGGCCATCTGACCAATCAAAGCAGAGTAGACCAATCACAACAGACTGGGCCGTCTGACCAATCAGAGTAGAGTAGACCATTCACAACAGACTGGGCCATCTGACCAATCAGAGCAGAGTAGACCAATCACAACAGACTGGGCCATCTGACCAATCAAAGCAGAGTAGACCAATCACAACAGACTGGGCCATCTGACCAATCAAAGCAGAGTAGACCAATCACAACAGACTGGGCCGTCTGACCAATCAGAGCAGAGTAGACCATTCACAACAGACTGGGCCATCTGACCAATCAAAGCAGAGTAGACCAATCACAACAGACTGGGCCGTCTGACCAATCAGAGTAGAGTAGACCATTCACAACAGACTGGGCCATCTGACCAATCAGAGCAGATTAGACCAATCACAAACTGGGCCATCTGACCAATCAGAGCAGATTAGACCAATCACAACAGACTGGGCCATCTGACCAATCAGAGCAGAGTAGACCATTCACAACAGACTGGGCCATCTGACCAATCAGAGCAGATTAGACCAATCACAAACTGGGCCATCTGACCAATCAGAGCAGATTAGACCAATCACAACAGACTGGGCCATCTGACCAATCAGAGCAGAGTAGACCATTCACAACAGACTGGGCTGTCTGACCAATCAGAGCAGATTAGACCAATCACAACAGACTGGGCCGTCTGACCAATCAGAGCAGATTAGACCAATCACAACAGACTGGGCCATCTGACCAATCAGAGCAGAGTAGACCATTCACAACAGACTGGGCCATCTGACCAATCAGAGCAGAGTAGACCATTCACAACAGACTGGGCCATCTGACCAATCAGAGCAGAGTAGACCAATCACAACAAGACTGAGCCATCTGACCAATCAGAGTAGAGTAGACCAATCACAACAGACTGGGCCGTCTGACCAATCAGAGCAGATTAGACCAATCACAACAGACTGGGCCGTCTGACCAATCAGAGCAGAGTAGACCATTCACAACAGACTGGGCCATCTGACCAATCAAAGCAGAGTAGACCAATCACAACAGACTGGGCCGTCTGACCAATCAGAGCAGATTAGACCAATCACAAACTGGGCCATCTGACCAATCAGAGCAGATTAGACCAATCACAACAGACTGGGCCATCTGACCAATCAGAGCAGAGTAGACCATTCACAACAGACTGGGCCATCTGACCAATCAGAGCAGATTAGACCAATCACAAACTGGGCCATCTGACCAATCAGAACAGATTAGACCAATCACAACAGACTGGGCCATCTGACCAATCAGAGCAGAGTAGACCATTCACAACAGACTGGGCTGTCTGACCAATCAGAGCAGATTAGACCAATCACAACAGACTGGGCCGTCTGACCAATCAGAGCAGATTAGACCAATCACAACAGACTGGGCCATCTGACCAATCAGAGCAGAGTATACCATTCACAACAGACTGGGCCATCTGACCAATCAGAGCAGAGTAGACCATTCACAACAGACTGGGCCATCTGACCAATCAGAGCAGAGTAGACCAATCACAACAAGACTGAGCCATCTGACCAATCAGAGTAGAGTAGACCAATCACAACAGACTGGGCCGTCTGACCAATCAGAGCAGATTAGACCAATCACAACAGACTGGGCTGTCTGACCAATCAGAGCAGATTAGACCAATCACAACAGACTGGGCCTTCTGACCAATCAGAGCAGATTAGACCAATCACAACAGACTGGGCCATCTGACCAATCAGAGCAGAGTAGACCATTCACAACAGACTGGGCCATCTGACCAATCAGAGCAGAGTAGACCAATCACAACAAGACTGAGCCATCTGACCAATCAGAGTAGAGTAGACCAATCACAACAGACTGGGCCGTCTGACCAATCAGAGCAGATTAGACCAATCACAACAGACTGGGCCGTCTGACCAATCAGAGCAGAGTACACCATTCACAACAGACTGGGCCATCTGACCAATCAGAGCGAAGAAGGCTCTCTGAAAAGAGGATCCTTTATCAAACTATTTCAGACACTGTGAGAAATGAGGTGATCCTGCAACATATATTATGAGATTTAAAAAAAAAGTTTTTTACCTTGGATGCATGTAAACCTGTTGTAGTAGATCTCCAAAACAAAATTAGCAACCTTTAAAATAGCATCGTAGGAACTATTTAAATTATTCACAACATTGTTTTGTGTTTTAGGGTGCAAGGAAATGTCCATAAACTTTTTTTCTTACGGTCTATAGAACTAATTGAACTAAGGCCTAATCCTGGCTTAATCTAATCCCTGTCTGTGAAACCAGCACTGCATGAAAAAAGGTGTATCCGGACCAGGATACTCCTGTATACACTGCTGAAATTCGGAAGAATCCAGGAGTATACTGGCCGGATAGGTCAAATTCCATGGATCCGTATATGTCCGTATTCATCCGAAATGGTACCAAATCGGATGTATCACTGCATGAAAACACTGAAATCCGGCACTATCCGGGCATGGTATACTCCTGTGTAATTTGATGTTTACCGGATGTATGTGGGAAAAAGCGGATCAGAGTAACACGGAACAGTATATTTCCAGAAAAACCCGGAAACCTCACGTATGCGGACGTATACAGGAATCCGTGAAATTTCACGGACATATACAGCTGAAACACTGCTGGGTGTGCTAGGATTGAAGACTGTTAGGTGTGAAGAAGACCTTTCATATGTTAATGACTGACACTTGTGCTGGCTGTTCTCAGAAGGAGGGGGGGGCAGGGGAGGACTTGAGGATTGAGAATTATCTCTGGTCTACTGTAGGCTACAGCAAACAAGCTTTTTACACAGAAAAAATAAATTCTTAAGGCCCTGAAACACTAAACTGAACTAGCAATGACTAAAGCCGACTGTGGGGTTGGTTCACGTTGCCTGAGTCTGGGCCAAACCATCAGAATGGTGTGGCAGGGCCTTAAAACCACTGCATGAAAAGAGTCTCTTAATCAAATATTTTTTATAAAAACAGTACAAAATAAAAACCCTGTCTGAACATATACGTTCACAAAAAAATCTGAATATGTAATGAAATAAACAAAGAAATGTAATGGAATTAACAAAGGATAATTAACCAAACATTTTAGACTATCCCCAAACAATTTTTGCAAAGTTTTACAAATTGTAGGCAATAATAGAATTAAATAAAAAGGAGATGAAATGTGGAAAATGAAAAAGTTTGTTTTAAAAACACCAAAAACTGATATGCTCAAAATAAAAATATGGAATAAAAAAGAGCAGGGATTCACTTGCTCAAGAAACACAGAAACACAAGCAGATCTTTCAGCTCTGCAACTGTTCACAAAAAGTGTCACTCTAAGATTCTTAACTTTAACACGCTGCAAAAGAGGGGCGTTTTGAGGTTTGAAATCCACCACTCACAATAGATGTAGGTGCAACCAATAAGGTTACCAATAAAAATAAGGTTACCAATAAAAATAAGGCAACCAATAAAAATAATCCTAATTTTACAGAAAAAAACTTTTCTTTTTTTACAGTATTTTCTTGTAATTTTGAATTATGTTTAAAACGATGTAAAATTACAAACAATATCTAAATAAACAACTTGACTGTTATTTTAAGGATTATATCATTAATGACAAACTACAGTAATTCTCATTTTTTTATACAGGAACATCACTGTATTATTTTTCTGTTTTCATAAATAACAAATTCATGCAAAATTACAAACAATATCTGTAAATTAACAACTGTAATACAATATTTAGCTCATTATATTAAAGGTTTATGTTTATGTCCATACTAACAATTTAACATTATTCTTTGTCATTTGAAAGTAAATCTTATTAGTTTTATATTTACACTGTAAAAATAAAAACCTAAAAAAACAGCAGCTACAGCTGCAAAACAAAAACCGTAAAATTAAAGTCAAATATCTTAAGTCAAATAAAGTTAAAAAACTTCACAGAAATGTACATTAAACGTTTTAGAGAAAACACTATTAGGTTACAGATTTTTCCTTATTTAAATTAAGATATTTTACTTTAATTTTCTGTTTTACAGTGAAGGTGTATTTTTACATTCAAACTGGTTTTACATTCAATTCTGGATACAAATATAACAAAATATATAGCAAACGAAATATCAAACAATAATTGTTTTTAAAGAGTACAAATCTGCACTGCTCTCCAGGTTGAAACTTCCAGGCCTCTGCCCACACCACAAAACACCATTTGACCAAATTAATTAAATATAACAGCAAATAAAAATAAATATACACATTTTCTAACTGTTGTTTAAAACAAGTTTTTTCTATATTTGCAAGGCTATTTGCTGTCTTTCCGTGTTCTTTTGAGCGTGATTGGTCAATCTGAACGTCATCCAGAAATCTGGCCAATGACAGTGCGCTCCTTCAGTTTGAATTATACACCCGTTGCCGTTGGAGTTGCTCGTGGCTCGCGGGGACGCGACGCGATCGTGGCTTCTAATCTTCACGTCGGTCTATTAATGGCACTGCATGGACCATTTAAACCTGTTAAAATCTTATTTTGGACGAATTTTGATGGTGGGATGTCGACTGAGAACGAAAGAACATGAATACGAACAGACTAAGTTTCCAATGGCGGACAGCAGACGGCAGAAGGTAACGTAAATCCCTTTATATTGTTTCTACTGCTCATCAAGATATAACGTTAGTGCATTAAAGTCATATGCTAATCGTGATTAACTTGCATATTCTGTTTCTGTGTTTTGTTGTAATATTGTTAAGATAGGGCTGGGTGTTATGGCGATCTGATGATACTGACTATTGTTAGCGATTTTGCTGTAAACGTTAACATTACCGTTTTATATTGCGGAATGGGAATATAGCGTATATAACGCAGCACTGACTGTACTAAAACTTTTTGACATTTTGACAAGGAAACATGCATGAATGTAGAATAATGAACGGGACATGCATGTGTTAAAATAAGCCTCTCTCAGACAGCAGGCGATCCCGAAATCAATTATCTTTCTGTAAAATGCACACAATTATCTCAGAAACCTTGTCATGTGAGGTATTCACTTGATTTAAACGGTCAGTTATGTCTTAAGTAAGTTAAACAGTTCAAGTTAACGTGGGGAATCCCGGAAGCGTGTCATTATGTGCATCCGTTCTTAAAGGGGCTGCAGCTTTGTCATCATTTTAATAAAACAAAAGAAAAGAGAAGACCTTCTGCTTCTTTAAGAATCAAGTGATATTAATTAATTGAATATCATACAGTGAAGACTTTTAAAGCAGTATTATTCTGTAGCATTTTAATAAAATATCCATCAAAATAAATATATTGTGATATCGTTATTGTAAAATAAAATTTCTCATGTATGTATAATTATATGGTCATAATGCCCATCCCTACTGTCAGCTAGTTTTAAGATCAAGCTTGTCATAAATGTAAAGGAGCTTTGGAATGATTAATCTGAGATCATGTACACTTGTTCAACAGAGAGGACAGGAAACCACCATACTTGGACTCTGAAGAATTATAGGCAAACCAGGATTTTGGATCTACTGTGAAGTTTTTGTATGGACCTGGTGAGTATGTTTTGCAAGTCCTTGTCCGTAAGTTGATAATTAATATTAATGTTTTATCAAACAAATTAATATTCATTTGTGTGTGTGCATGTTTCTTCCCCCCTCATGATCCAGAAGTTTTGAATCCATGATCCTGAAGAACTTTTACAGATGTTGACCCTGAATGTGTAAAAGGTACTCTTAAAAATTATTTTAATGTTCTCTGTTTTTTTCTGTAATGTAGACGCATGCATTTTCTGTGAAGTTGCTTTGAAACAATATCAGGGTTTTTCCTACATTGACATTTTTTTGCCGGCCGCCAAAACAAATTTTTGTCCCGCCAAAGCCTTATTTGATCAGTTATTGTGATTTATGAGTGATGTAGAACAGATGAGTGCTGCACTTGAGTTAACTGAGTGACAGAGAGAACGACCAGAGCTCATCCCCCGCTCGCACGCTCTCTGTCTTCAAAATAAGCATTCTTAGCTTTCTAATGTTTCACATATTACGTTAATCAAAATCAAAAGGTCGGAAGACCGAATCCATGTTGCACGTGGCGCTATCAGACGTCTTCCTTTAATTACCGCTGGGTGTGAAATGCGCTCAAAAAACATTGACTGATTCTCTGACCAGCTGCATAAAGCATACTTTAAATAAGCAGGAAACAAATCCTATCCGGTTATGAAGTGTTTTCTGTGTGTTGACAAATCTTTCGCGATGTTCTAACAGACGGGATTCGCACACAACGCGTCTGCTAATGTCCGATTCGCCACCTAATGACTCCTTTGAACCGAATCATTTTAACGACTGGTTAGAACAACTGATCTGTCCAACACTGAACTCACGAATTAGTTTAATCATTTACTCAGAACAACACCTGAAATGAGAACACAAGTGTGCTTACCCACTTTAGCAAGAGTGGATAGGAAGAATTATTTTTAATTATCAACAGTCTTTCAGCTTATTTATGTTCATAATGTGTAGTAAAATAAATAGCCTAAAATCATTTAGTTTAGACTGGAGTGAGGTGAACCCAGAACAAAGTTGTTGTTAGCTAGCTGATTGTATATGGCAGAAAATTAGGCTATTTGTTCATTTTTTTAATATTGATATGATTACCAAAACAAACAATTATCAGTAAATAGTGTAAAAATGAGGAAAAAAAACAAACATCAAGGTATCAAAATAAGATAAGCAAAAGTTACAAACTTTCTTTGAATTTATTTCAAATTTATTGTCAGTTTTGCGCTTGCAGATCAAGTGGGTAGGGTATTTTTTTTTTACCGTGTGTGTGTGTGTGTGTGTATGGATGACCATGTCTGTCAGCCACCACCGAAGACCATTTTTGACCCAGGAAAAACCCTGAATATGTATTGTGAAAAGCGCTATACAAATACATTTTAATTGAATTGTTTTACTTACTTTTATTGGCATTAACTATATATTATTAATGTATTATTTGGCAGGTCGCAAGATGTATTTTATTTTGTGAGACTTTGCTGAGGAAGTATTCTTTGGCTCAGTCTGAAAAGGCCCAGAAAAGAAACACTATGAAGAACATCACACAGAACCGTCAGAGAAAGAGACGGGTAAGTTAAGAAACCGGTTAAGCTTTTTCCCTCCAGAATGTTACTATACTCCTCTCTGAGTTTTAGTGGTTAATTTACTGTCATGTTTTGCAGTTGCTGGAGACCAGGTCCAGGGTTGCACAAACCAACACAGAACCTGTGGAAGACCGCAACTATAGACCTGATGTCTGATGAAGATGCTGCTGTTGTTGATGGAAGGCCAGTGTGGATGGTTTGGCTAGCTCAAACAACATTGTGTTAGAGTTGGTCACAATTATTTTATAATTATAATTTTAATATTCAATTGTTCCATTTTATATTTTCTTTATTCCTATGTTTATATACTTATACTTTTATTGGTTCCCATATATAGAACATTTACATATATTTTATATACACTTTTTAATTTATAGATTTCTTTGTCTCGTTTTATATTGTATACTTTGTATGTTTGTTCCTTTTTAGATGTCCATGTTGCTTTTGATCTCCACGTTTTGTATTGTTGTTCCTCTTACGTCGCCTTCCTTTAGAAACATTTTGTTCACTTATCTTTTCCCCCATTCATTTGAATGTATGTTTATAATGCTCTTTGTTCTTTTTATTTGGTTATATTGTTTACTTGGAATATTTATGTGTATTTTATATACACTTTTTTTGTCTTATAAATTTATTGTTCTCATTTTATATTGTTTAATTTGTATATTTATTCTTTTCCTTTTTATGTTCACTGTGTATTTTATTCCTTTACATCTGTCTTTTAAATGCATTTTGTTAATTTTTTTTCCCTTTTTGTTTCTTTACCAATTCAATTTAACGTATATTTATGTTCTTTGGACTGTTTATATTTTTACATTTGTTCCTTTACATTTTCATCCCTTTTAAATACATTTAGTTCACTTGTTTTTGTTTCACCATTGTTTTAATGTTCGTTTATAATGCTGTTAAGAATGTTTTTGTTTTTTTAATACCTTTTTAATAAATATTTCAGACTTTCGCAAATTGTTTTGTGTGTATTTTTCTTTTGGGAGGGAGAGGGGATTATTTTATATATATATATATTATATATTAATTAGCAAAATCTGCATAGCTGGCCTATAACCAATCAAGTCCCTATGCTACAAAACCTAGCCCACCCTTAGCCTTAGAAGTAACCAATAAAGTCACTTGACTGGGTTTTCAATGTGTCCTGTCCTCCAATAGCAGTCTGGGTTTTGGGAGTGGTTTTAAAAAAACAACCAATCCAGTTTGAGATGAAGGACCAATAGGGGATGGAAGGCAAAGCTGTTTAGAGGTGTGAAAATGTCTCCTGGGAAAAACTTGATGGGATTATTTGCCATGGCAACAAATGGCTGTAGCATGGGAGTATACGGCCACAACATACATCCGATTTGGTACCATTTCGGATGAATACGGACATATACGGATCCATGGAATTTGACCTATCCGGCCAGTATACTCCTGGATTCTTCCGAATTTCAGCAGTGTATACAGGAGTATCCTGGTCCGGATACACCTTTTTTCATGCAGTGTATGTTGTGGCCGTATACTCCCATGCTACAGCCATTTGTTGCCATGGCAAATAATCCCATCAAGTTTTTCCCAGGAGACATTTTCACACCTCTAAACAGCTTTGCCTTCCATCCCCTATTGGTCCTTCATCTCAAACTGGATTGGTTGTTTTTTTTTAAACCACTCCCAAAACCCAGACTGCTATTGGAGGACAGGACGCATTGAAAACCCAGTCAAGTGACTTTATTGGTTACTTCTAAGGCTAAGGGTGGGCTAGGTTTTGTAGCATAGGGACTTGATTGGTTATAGGCCAGCTATGCAGATTTTGCTAATTAATATATAATATATATATATATATAAAAAATAATCCCCTCTCCCTCCCAAAAGAAAAATACACACAAAACAATTTGCGAAAGTCTGAAATATTTATTAAAAAGGTATTAAAAAAACAAAAACATTCTTAACAGCATTATAAACGAACATTAAAACAATGGTGAAACAAAAACAAGTGAACTAAATGTATTTAAAAGGGATGAAAATGTAAAGGAACAAATGTAAAAATATAAACAGTCCAAAGAACATAAATATACGTTAAATTGAATTGGTAAAGAAACAAAAAGGGAAAACAAATTAACAAAATGCATTTAAAAGACAGATGTAAAGGAATAAAATACACAGTGAACATAAAAAGGAAAAGAATAAATATACAAATTAAACAATATAAAATGAGAACAATACATTTATAAGACAAAAAAAAGTGTATATAAAATACACATAAATATTCCAAGTAAACAATATAACCAAATAAAAAGAACAAAGAGCATTATAAACATACATTAAAATGAATGGGGGAAAAGATAAGTGACACAAAATGTTTCTAAAGGAAGGCGACGTAAGAGGAACAACAATACAAAACGTGGAGATCAAAAGCAACATGGACATCTAAAAAGGAACAAACATACAAAGTATACAATATAAAACAAGACAAAGAAATCTATAAATTAAAAAGTGTATATAAAATATATGTAAATGTTCTATATATGGGAACCAATAAAAGTATAAGTATATAAACATAGGAATAAAGAAAATATAAAATGGAACAATTGAATATTAAAATTATAATTATAAAATAATTGTGACCAACTCTAACACAATGTTGTTTGAGCTAGCCAAACCATCCACACTGGCCATCCATCAACAACATCATCTTCATCTTCATCAGGTCTATAGTTGCGGTCTTCCACAGGTTCTGTGTTGGTTTGTGCAACCCTGGACCTGGTCTCCAGCAACTGCAAAACATGACAGTAAATTAACCACTAAAACTCAGAGAGGAGTATAGTAACATTCTGGAGGGAAAAAGCTTAACCGGTTTCTTAACTTACCCGTCTCTTTCTCTGACGGTTCTGTGTGATGTTCTTCATAGTGTTTCTTTTCTGGGCCTTTTCAGACTGAGCCAAAGAATACTTCCTCAGCAAAGTCTCACAAAATAAAATACATCTTGCGACCTGCCAAATAATACATTAATAATATATAGTTAATGCCAATAAAAGTAAGTAAAACAATTCAATTAAAATGTATTTGTATAGCGCTTTTCACAATACATATTCAGGGTTTTTCCTGGGTCAAAAATGGTCTTCGGTGGTGGCTGACAGACATGGTCATCCATACACACACATACGCACGGTAAAAAAAAAATACCCTACACACTTGATCTGCAAGCGCAATACTGACAATAAATTTGAAATAAATTCAAAGAAAGTTTGTAACTTTTGCTTATCTTATTTTGATACCTTGATTTGTTTGTTTTTGTTCCTCATTTTTACACTATTTACTGATAATTGTTTTGGTAATCATATCAATATTAAAAAAATAGTATTAAAAAAAAATGAACAAATAGCCTAATTTTCTGCCATATACAATCAGCTAGCTAACAACAAATTTGTTCTGGGTTCACCTCACTCCAGTCTAAACTAAATGATTTTAGGCTATTTATTTTACTACACATTGTCAACAGAAATAAGCTGAAATACTGACGATAATTAAAAATAATTCTTACTATCCACTCTTGCTAAAATGGGTAAGCACACTTGTGTTCTCATTTCAGGTGTTGTTCTGAGTAAATGATTAAACTGATTCGTGAGTTCAGTGTTGGACAGATTAGTTCTAACCAGTCGTTAAAATGATTCGGTTCAAAGGAGTCATTAGGTGGCGAATCGGACATTAGCAGACGCGTTGTGTGTGAATCCCGTCTTTAGAAAATCGCGAAAGATTTGTCAAGACACAGAAAACACTTCATAACCGGATAGGATTTGTTTCCTGTTTATTTAAAGTATGCTTTATGTCAGCTGGTCAGAGAATCAGTCAATGTTTTTTGAGCGCATTTCACACCCAGCGGTAATTAAAGGAAGACGTCTGATAGCGCCACATGCAACATGGATTCGGTCTTCCGACCTTTTGATTTTGATTAACGTAATATGTGAAACATTAGAAAGCTAAGAATGCTTATTTTGAAGACAGAGAGCGTGCGAGCGGGGTAGGAGCTCACTGGTCGTTCTCTCTGTCACTCAGTTAACTCAAGTGCAGCAGTTATCTACTACATCACTCATAAATCACAATAACTCATCAAATAAGGCTTTGGCGGGACAAAAATTTGTTTTGGCGGCCGGCAAAAAATGTTCAATGTAGGAAAAACCCTGATATTGTTTCAAAGCAACTTCACAGAAAATGCATGCGTCTACATTACAGAAAAAAACAGAGAACATTAAAATAATGACAACATTTTTAAGATTACCTTTTACACACTCAGGGTCAACATCTGTAAAAGTTCTTCAGGATCATGGATCCAAAACTTCTGGATCATGAGGGGGGAAGAAACATGCACACACACAAATGAATATTAATTTGTTTGATAAAACATTAATATTAATTATCAACTTACGGACATGGACTTGCAAAACATACTCACCAGGCCCATACAAAAACTTTACAGTAGATCCAAAATCCTGGTTTGCCTATAATTCTTCAGTCCAAGTATGGTGGTTTCCTGTCCTCTCTGCTGAATGAGTGAACATGATCTCAGATTATTCATTCCAAAGCTCTGTTACATTTTATGACAAGCTTGATCTTAAAACTAGCTGACAGTAGGGATGGGCATTATGACCATATAATTATACATACATGAGAAATTATATTTTACAATAACGATATCACAATATATTTATTTTGATGGATATTTTATTAAAATGCTACAGAATAATACTGCTTTAAAAGTCTTCACTGTATGATATTCAATTAATTAATATCACTTGATTCTTAAAGAAGCAGAAGGTCTTCTCTATTCTTTTGTTTTATTAAAATGATGACAAAGCTGCAGCCCCTTTAAGAACGGATGCACAGAATGACACGCATCCGGGTTTCCCCACGTTAACTTGAACTGTTTGACTTTACTTAAGACATAACTGACTGTTTAAATCAAGTGAATACCTCACATGACAAGGTTTCTGAGATAATTTTGTGCATTTTCCAGAAAGATAATTGATTTCGGGATCGCCTGCTGTCTGAGAGAGGCTTATTTTAACACATGCATGTCCCGTTCATTATTCTACATTCATGCATGTTTCCTTGTCAAAATGTCAAAAAGTTTTAGTACAGTCAGTGCTGCGTTATATACGCTATATTCCCATTCCGCAATATAAAACGGTAATGTTAACGTTTACAGCAAAATCACTAACAATAGTCAGTATCATCAGATCGCCATAACACCCAGCCCTATCTTAACAATATTACAACAAAACACAGAAACAGAATATGTAAGTTAATCACGATTAGCATATGACTTTAATGCACTAACGTTATATATCTTGATAAGCAGTAGAAAAAATATAAAGGGGTTTACGTTACCTTCTACCGTCTGCTGTCCGCCATTGGAAACTTAGTCTGTTCGTATTCATGTTTTTTCGTTCTCAGTCGACATCCCACAATCAAAATTCGTCCAAAATAAGATTTTAACAGGTTTAAAATGATCCATGCAATGCCATTAATGGACAGAAGAAGCCGTCCTGTTGAAGATTAGAAGCCGCGCGATCGCGTCGCGTCCCCGCGAGCCACGAGCAACGAGCAACTCCAACGGCAACGGGTGTATAATTCAAACTGAAGGCGCGCACTGTCATTGGTCAGATTTCTGGATGACGTTCAGATTGACCAATCACGCTCAAAAGAACACGGAAAGACAGCAAGTAGCCTTGCAAATATAGAAAAAAACTTGTTTAAAACAACAGTTAGAAAATGTGTATATTTATTTTTATTTGCTGTTATATTTAATGAATTGGTCAAATGTTGTTTTGTGGTGTGGGCAGAGGCCTGGAAGTTTCAACCTGTGCAGATTTGCAGTGCAGATTTGTACTCTTTAAAAACAATTATTGTTTGATATTTAGTTTGCTATATATTTTGTTATATTTGTATCCAGAATTGAATGTAAAACCAGTTTGAATGTAAAAATACACCTTCACTGTAAAACAGAAAATTAAAGTAAAATATCTTA
Organism: Gobio gobio; assembly: GCF_949357685.1. Classification (NCBI taxonomy): domain Eukaryota; kingdom Metazoa; phylum Chordata; class Actinopteri; order Cypriniformes; family Gobionidae; genus Gobio; species Gobio gobio. The sequence continues at coordinate 41,944,724 of NC_137108.1, read as the reverse complement.
ATTTAAATAAGGAAAAATCTGTAAACTAATAGTGTTTTCTCTAAAACGTTTAATGTAAATTTCTGTGAAGTTTTTTAACTTTATTTGACTTAAGATATTTGACTTATTTTACGGTTTTTGTTTTGCAGCTGTAGCTGCGTTTTTTTTAGGTTTTTATTCTTACAGTGTAAATATAAAACTAATAAGATTTACTTTAAAATGACAAAGAATAATGTTAAATTGTTAGTATGGACATAAACATAAACCTTTAATATAATGAGCTAAATATTGTATTACAGTTGTTAATTTACAGATATTGTTTGTAATTTTGCATGAATTTGTTATTTATGAAAACAGAAAAATAATACAGTGATGTTCCTGTATAAAAAAATGAGAATTACTGTAATTTGTCATTAATGATATAATCCTTAAAATAACAGTCAAGTTGTTTATTTAGATATTGTTTGTAATTTTACATTGTTTTAAACATAATTCAAAATTACAAGAAAATACTGTAAAAAACTGACGTTTTTTTCTGTAAAATTAGGATTATTTTTATTGGTTGCCTTATTTTTATTGGTAACCTTATTGGTTGCACCTACATCTATTGTGAGTGGTGGATTTCAAACCTCAAAACGCCCCTCTTTTGCAGCGTGTTAAAGTTAAGAATCTTGGAGTGACACTTTTTGTTAACAGTTGCAGAGCTGAAAGATCTGCTTGTGTTTCTGTGTTTCTTGAGCAAGTGAATCCCTGCTCTTTTTTATTCCATATTTTTATTTTGAGCATATCAGTTTTTGGTGTTTTTAAAACAAACTTTTTCATTTTCCACATTTCATCTCCTTTTTATTTAATTCTATTATTGCCTACAATTTGTAAAACTTTGCAAAAATTGTTTGGGGATAGTCTAAAATGTTTGGTTAATTATCCTTTGTTAATTCCATTACATTTCTTTGTTTATTTCATTACATATTCAGATTTTTTTGTGAACGTATATGTTCAGACAGGGTTTTTATTTTGTACTGTTTTTATAAAAAATATTTGATTTAGAGACTCTTTTCATGCAGTGGTTTTAAGGCCCTGACACACCATTCTGATGGTTTGGCCCAGACCCAGGCAACGTGAACCAACCCCACAGTCGGCTTTAGTCATTGCTAGTTCAGTTTAGTGTTTCAGGGCCTTAAGAATTATTTTTTCTGTGTAAAAAGCTTGTTTGCTGTAGCCTACAGTAGACCAGAGATAATTCTCAATCCTGAAGTCCTCCCCATGCCCCCCCCTCCCTCTGAGAACAGCCAGCACAAGTGTCAGTCATTAACATATGAAAGGTCTTCTTCACACCTAACAGTCCTCAGTCCTAGCACACCCAGCAGTGTTTCAGCTGTATATGTCCGTGAAATTTCACGGATTCCTGTATACGTCCGCATACGTAAGGTTTCCGGGTTTTTCTGGAAATATACTGTTCCGTGTTACTCTGATCCGCTTTTTCCCACATACATCCGGTAAACATCAAATTACACAGGAGTATACCATGCCCGGATAGTGCCGGATTTCAGTGTTTTCATGCAGTGCAGGCCATAGACTTTTCGGTGAACAGATTCAAAAGATTCGAGTCACTGGGTTAAGTCAAGCTACTCAAATGAACTCTCATTCACACACAAAGAATAAAGTGTTTTTGATCTGATAATGTCTTTCCTGTAGTCTCTGTGCATGATGTAATTTCATCATTCAGCACACAGGTTAAGAGAGGTAAGAACATTAACACGCTCTTTTTTTCAAATGTGCACATATTCACACAAAGCCCATTTCCCTGCTGTTTTAATAACTCATCTAAGACCTGTGATCTAATCGGCATGTACAGCAAGTAATTAAAGTTGAAATTAATTACTGTCTGTGCTGATATTCTAATCAAACAGCTTTGGAGTATTTCGTGGCAGAAAGTTGATATTTTGTCATCCGTGTTTTATCTCCAGTGGCGGCGCGCGATCGTCTGTACTTGCAGATTACTCCTCGCCAGGAAAAGCTCAGGAAACGACAGATAAAGAGGGAGAGAACTTGCACGTTTTGCTTTTTTCTAGATCCCGCTCTGACCTCTTGACAGTTCTCATCCCTCGCTCCGCTCCTCCGTCTCTCCCTCTTTCTCTTAACATTCCTTTATCATGACAGTGTTTGGAGAGAGATAGGGCCAAGGCTTTGTGACTGCGTTTGATGGAAATTAGACAATCGTTCATTAGCGAGTTAGATAAAGTCTCTCCCTTCCTCCCACCCGGCTGACAGTTGTCTCCTCGGGGAGCTCATTTCACACCGAGAGCTTGCAGTGGTGCACGCGAAGCCGCTGTGGAAGTGACTCCGGCTCGCTCGGGTCCCATCTGAGTTTGTCTCTGCAGACAGTGCCACTGGAAATGTCAGCAGGAGCAGAAAGGAGCCGTGTTGAGTCGCTCACTCTAACCAGCTGAAGGGTTCTCCCCCGCGGGGCCTGTGCATGCAGAACCGCTCTTATTTCTCCGGATTGTCTCCAGTCAGGCTCGTCAGAGAGCTCGCTTCACCCACAGAGGTTGCTCTTATAGGGGAGACTCGTGTAAGTTCTGCGGCACTAGCGTCAATTGCATAAAATATGACCGTTTGCAAACAGATAGGGCCAATCAAACACTATGCACTGTTCAGAAGTTTATGTGATCAAAAATACAGTTAAAACTGAAATGTTATTACAATTTAAAATTAACTATTTTCTATTTGAATATTTTCAAATGTAATTTATTCCTGTGATGCAAAGCTGAAGTTTCAGCATCATTAATCCTTCTAATATGTTGATTTGCTCAAGGAAAATTATTATTATCGATGTTGAAAACAGTTGTGCCGCTTAATAGTTTTGTAGAAACAGTTATACTATTTTTTTCAGGATTATTTGATTAATAGCAATTATTTGAAATTGTAAAATTTTAAATGTCTTTACTTTTGCAACTTAAAACATCTTTGCTGAATAAAAATATTAATTTCTTTCTTTCAAACAAAAAAAAAAGACTCCAAACTATGATTACTAGATAAACAGGTTATTGTCTATGAGGAAGGATTTGAAAAAGTATTTACAATGCAGATGCAATTAACATTACTTAAGCAAGTATATATTATTCATACATATACAAATTAATATCTCTTCCTCTTATCACTCATGTTCTGAAAAGATTAATATTATATGTATTTATTGGTAACACTTTACAATAAGGTCTCATTTTTTAACAATAGTTAATGGAGTAACTCACATGAACTAACCAAGAGCAATACATTTATTACTGTATTTTAAACTCTTTGTTAATAGTTAATAAAAAACAGTTGTTCATGTTATTTCACAGTACATTAACTAATGTTAACAAATACAACTTTTGATTTTAATGATGTATTAGTAAATGTTAAAATTAACATTAACTATAAATGCTGTAGAAGTATTATTCAATCGGTCATGTTAACTAAAGTAGGTAACTAATGTTAACTTTATAGGTAAAAAATATTTATATATATATATAAAATGGGGAGAACAAGTATTTGATACACTGACGATTTTGCAGGTTTGCCCACTTACAAAGCAGTCTGTAATTTTATCATAGTACTCTTCAACTGTGAGTGACAGAATCTAAAATCCAGAAAATCATATTGTATGATTTTTAAATAATTAATTTGCTTTTTATTGCATGACATAAGTATTTGATCACCTACCAACCAGTAAGACTTCCGGCTCTCACAGACCTGTTAGTTTTTCTTTAAGAAGCCCTCCTGTTCTCAACTCATTACCTGTATTAACTGCACCTGTTTGAACTCGTTACCTGTATAAAAGACACCTGTCCACACACTCAATCAAACAGACTCCAACCTCTCCACAATGGCCAAGACTAGAGAGCTGTGTAAGGACATCAGGGATAAAATTGTGGACCTATACAAGGCTGGGATGGGGTACAGGACAATAGGCAATCAGCTTGGCGAGGAGGCAACAACTGTTGGTGCAATTATTAGAGAATGGAAGAAGTTCAAGATGAAGTTTGCCAATGACCATCTGGATGATCCAGAGGAGGAATGGGTGAAGGTCATGTGGTCTGATTAGACCAAAATAGAGCTTTTTGGTCTAAACTCCACTTGCCGTGTTTGGAGGAAAAAGAAGGATGAGTACAACCCCAAGAACACCATCCCAACCGTGAAGCAAGGTGGTGGAAACATTCTTCTGCGATGCTTTTCTGCAAAGGCGACAGGACGACTGCACCGTATTGAGGGGAGGATGGATGGGGCCATGTATCACGAGATCTTGGCCAACAACCTCCTTCCCTCAGTAAGAGCATTGAAAATGGGTCGTGGCTGGATCTTCCAGCATGACAACGACCCGAAACACACAGCCAGGGCAACTAAGGAGTGGCTCTGTAAGAAGCATGGTAAGAAACATGGCCTAGCCAGTCTATATATATTATATACATTAGTCTATATATATTATATACATTAGTCTATATATATTATTACATGGCCTAGCCAGTATATATATATTATATATATATATATTATATATATATATATTATATATATATATATTATATATATATATATATATATATATATATAATATATATATATATATATATATATATATATATATATATATATATATATATATATATATTATATATATATATATATATATATATTATATATATATATATATATATATATATATATATGACCGTTTTAAGATTGCCGTGTTCATGGCAAGAATAAATATTGTGGAAAATAAACATTTATTTTTTTCTGCCTCGCCATTGCTGTCACAAAATTGTATTATGTATAATATATCAACATATCTACCACTCTGGTCTCTAAATATCGTCTGCGGCTAAACTCATATTGGCTGTAAAATTAATGTGAATAGCACAGCTCAGATAATTTGGTCCTTATTTTTGAGTTTGTTGAAATTATTTACCGTCTTGACAAACAGACATTGTTGAGATGAAACTCTAGAGGAGACACATGTGAGATTAGGGGTCTTTTCTCTTGAGAACAATCTAAAAAGTCGAAGAAATGCAAGAGCTGTTCATTTAATCTCATTGTTGTCTTATAGAAACAACTGAGATATACAAGAGATCTCATTTGTGATTTTTATGCTGCACATTTTAGCTGTGCGTTGTTTAAATTGGATTATGATCAGCTCTGGGCATTGTTTGAATCAGTTTGCATTAAATTAGCTTGTTTTTAATCAGGTTTAATGACATAATGCAGGAGAAACTACAAAGACATGAACAAGTTTAGTGGGCTTTGTGTCATTAGCAAGTCAAATGGTTATAGGAAGGATTCTTGTTGCATGCCATGTGTAACCGGTCCTACGCAACCCGTTCCAAGTGGAATTCGAACTGGGGTCTCCAGCATAGGAGGCGGGCACACTGATGACTAGCAGACAGCAGACAAACGGCAATCATCCTGTCACTCAAAATGGCCACGCCCTTAATTATGCAGACCTTTAAGGCTTTAAATAATGTAAACGAATGACTTCTAACAGTTTAATGATCTACAGCAAAATAAAGAGGGCTTTGGTGAGAACTAAACAATAGTTAATTACTACATTAGTAATTTCGCTCTAGAAATGACATCAGAAGTGGAAAATGTTGGTAAAAAACATACATTTGCTCACAAATGCAACTTTCGGACGCCATCTTTTTTTTTCGAGCTCAACTATCACAGAATGTAACGTGTGGGATATCAAAGGCAGCGAAGGATACATTTATGTTGCTTTCAAAACTCAGGAGACAGGAAGTGAAGCTAACATTAGATTCGGACATGCCTTGATGCCTTCCTACCTTGAAATGTGTCCTCCGAAGGCAGCATTTTCCAGGTTTCGGACGCAGCCTATGTTACACTCACCCACCTAAACCTCACTCCCATCCGGGTCACGGCACCAAATGTAACCAGTCCTACACAGCAAATTTCAGGAGTTGAAAAATCATGAGTTAGACAAATTTGACATTTGTTGAGTTATTTTTTTAATTTTGACTACCGTGTGTGTTATTGGATACTCCCTGGCTGTGTTGTATTTTGGCGTTCATTCATTGGTGTTCAGGAGCGTGTTTTAACACTACATCTGGAGTTACATTTTGAGAAGTGCGTCACGACACGACCCTGGTTCTGCAGCACAAATAATGGACTTTCGGCTTCGTCGTGACTGAGGTAGGTAAAAGTGTATATATACAACAACAAAAAAACTTATTTCAACATGTTCTATATTTTCTGACAAACACGTTTTGTCATAGCTGTTACGTTATATAGCCTACTGTGTACTAACGTCAACGACCATGGCAACGTATAAACGTAGCCGATAACTTGTTTCAAAATTTGAATTGCCTATTTGCGCGGACTTTTTGTCGATGTAAACCAGCTAACCGTCTTTCCATTTGCTTTGCAGAGAAACCGGATAGAATGGCTTCAGCCAAGTGCAAGCAAAACTCAAGTAGGCAGGCTATCTGACGTTTCACATGGGGTTTATTATCAGCGCCATTCCCATGCACACATGGGGTAACGTTAGTTTGCAACACTTTATGGCGTTACTGAACGGAAAAATAAACGATAAAGAGCAACAGAAATATATAAAGCATACATGCAGCTCACAGCTCGTGCTCCATCTAAGGACTGCACTCAGCGAGTGAGTAAAATTCCCCCTTAACGGAGCAGCACCGAATTGTACTTGTTACACATTCACCGTGTTTCTGAAAATGAGTGTTTTGCCGTCAAATTGAAGTGGCGACTCAGCTCAAGAAACCTGTTCAGCTTCCACACTAACTTTAATGCCGACGAGGTAACGTAATTCACTCTGTTAGCTGCCATTGTGTACGGAACATGGTTAGTCTACGTTATATGTTTTGCTGTTAGATTTTACAGTATGACAGCAATTGTTTTCAAAGTGTGTCCATGCAATGAATTTCTGAACCAAATGTATGAATTTGCTCAAATAAAGGCAGTAAATCAAGAGTATGGTGTTCAGTGTAGTCATTTCCACATAAAACATATTGTGTTAAATAAATGTTAACTCTAAGAAGTGTTAAATAAAATGTGTTTCAAGTGTTAATTTTTAACACTGGTAAGGAGTTTATATTATAATTAACTACATTTCAGAGTTACAGTTACTCTCCGTAGGATTAGTATTTTAACTCCAGAAAGAGTTAAATTTTAACTCTGAAAAAGTGTTAAAAATTCAACTCCAAGAGCAGAGTTATTTTAACTCTGCGCTGTAGTTTATTTGATGGTCACGCATGTACACTCAGATTGAGTTGATTTTAACTAACAGGGAGTTTATTCCAAAAACCAGAATTTGCTGTGTACTCGACCCACTCTGAGCGGGGTTCAAACCAGGGATTCTCCGGCATGGGAGGCAGGCGTACTAAAAAGGACGAGTGTCAGTCGCTAGGGAGCCTCTTGAGGCCAGGGAAGTGAGGTTTACACGCACATCCTTACTGGCCTACGTTTCACATGTATTAAGTTTTCCTAATGACGAAGAGAAGCAACTTTAAAATGATTAGCCAAAACTCAAGTCGAATGTAAACAGTGTTTGAGTTGGACACAAAGAAGAAGTTAGAATCTCGTTCAAACTTTCAGACAAACGTTTTAGACAAACAGTTTCTTTCATTGTCTTCAAAGCGATTTTGATGTGCAGAAGATCAACCGTTTGAGAAAGCGTCTGGAATGTGGTCTACATCAGGGTCAGATGAACACATAATCACAAGCAACATCACGCCAGCCCTCTCTCTCTCTCTCTCTCTCACTCCCTCCCTCGCTTTTCTCTCTCTGTTAGGCCGTCAGATATGGAGAACTGTCCCTGCGTCTCAGCTCACAGATCAGAGGCTTCTGTTCTGGCCTGCAACAACTTTTCCTGCATTAAAACAGGTCTGATAGAACTTTCCAAAGCTTTCTGAGGGCGTTCAGCATTCACCTTAGGGAAAATAACAAGCTGGTTTCTCACTTTGTGATCTACTGGATGAGGTAAATCAATACAGACTTAGCGGGAGGAAATATAATTTTAAATCAAAATAAAACGTGTTTTACATTTGTTACGTTACATTTCTGAGTGAAATAGTCAAATGTAGGGTGAGACTTAATTTTATCTAAAGTAGGTGAAAATGTGGGCGTAAGACTAAGGGATTGTCTCCCAGAAAAGAAGGTAATTTCAGAGGTAGAGCAACTTATTACATTTTCCAGATTTCAACAAACTTATTAAAATAATGTGTACCAATGATTTGTGGACAATAAGACCAGGGAAGGTTCATTTTTAAACTTTGAGTTGAAAAGTTTCTTATGGGATTTTACACTATATAAGATCTTGGAAGGAAGCTCTTACATGGCTGTTAAACGTTAAAAGCCTGAAAAGCATATTCAGATGAATATTTCAGGGGGGGAAAATACGGAGTGTCTATTTACACCAGGTGCAAATAGCGTGCCTTGTTGGCAAGTGCTATTTGCACTTGCTCCGCTTAACAATGCCTGGTTAGGCCAAACAAGATTAAAAATAGACGAACATATTTCAACTTCTCCAATGGCGTAGTCAGTAAGGTGTAAGGCTCAAGGATCTAAGTTCTGATGTGATCGACCCGGGTTCGAATCCACCGGTTACCGAGCTCGCTCTTCTCCCTTTTCCCATCACATTTCACATCGGAAAGGCATTTACTTTCAACAAAAATTAAGAAAATGTTCTAAAAATGGAAATAAAGTGCCTAATAAAACATTTAAAAATAATAAAAAAAAATATTTTGGGTAGGGGTAGGTGTAGGGAATGCTTTTATTGTCCCTTTAAGGCGGCGTCCATTTAATAATTTGTAATAAATATAATCATTTACACTCTGTTATTATTGCATCCTGTTAATTTACAACAATACTGAGGTGCAAATAGTATGTATCTGTCAAAATAAAGTATGAAGAGCAGCGAATTACTATTTACACATATTGCAAAGAACTGCTACTTTTACATGGTGTAAATAGAATATATCACTATTTTCACTTAGTATGCTATTTCACTTAGTAAATAGCATCTACAGCCATTTGCACTTAGAGTAAATATCATCTATCGCTAAGAAAATGTTATTTTCACTTATTGCAAATAGAGTAGTTGCTATTTTCACTTAAAAAATATAATTGGTGAAGGGTGATTTCTGCAAAACCAGTGGTACCAAATTAATCCACGAAAAATAATTATTGTTTTAATTTAGTTGTTTAATAGTTAAATTTGGGTCTGCTCATTACACAAAACTATTGTATGAAGACTAGAGGTCGACTGATATTGGATTTTACTGGTACGATAACTAAGTTAAGCAGTACCTGCAGATACCTGATTCATTAGCTAACCAATAGTTTTTTTTTTGTTCTTCTAAATCAAAAAATAACTCTCAAAGTAAAATAGCGCTGAACTTTATCACAGAAATAAACAGTACTGACTGATGCATGAAAATGTATTGTACTTTTAAATCAAATTTAAACATTACAAATGTGTGTGTGTGTGTGTGTGTGTTTAGCTATAACCTAGAAACATGGTAGTAAAAGTAAAACTTCACAATAAGCTACCATTTGTTAATATTAGTAAGACTTCATACAAATGTAATTTTCTTTTTTAGTGTCAGAAATAAAGACAAATGGGTGAGTAAATACTACATTTTTGGGTCCCTTTAACACCTAAATGAGTACACTACCATTTAAAAGTTTGGCATCAGTAAGAGTTTTGTTTTGAAGACATTAGTGCTTTTATTCAGCAAGGATGTATTACATTTATAAAAGTAATAGTAAAGACATTTATAATGTTACAAAAGATGTATATTTAAAATTATAGTATTAAACTAAGAAAAATAAAGTTATCTCTGATTGGTCCATTCTGTATCAGTAGCCAATGAGCTCGCTGCTCAACCTTCAAATACCTGTAAAGCATTTGCTGAAGCAGTTGTAGCGACCTTTCAGAAACCCTTCACCTTCCCCAGCTCCACTTGTATAAATTTGTAAAAAGAAAAATAATAAAAAAAGGGTAAATCAAAACTATATTTTACAGCAGAAAGATAGCATATACATCAGTAAAAAAAAAACCTTCTGAACTTTTTTTTCTTTTCTTCTTCAGACATCTAATAATGTCTTGATTTTGCTATTGATGTTTCTATAGGTGGGTCCAGGTGTATCACTCCAGGTGGGGAACGTTGCCCCCTTGTAGTTCCCCCCCTTGTAGTTCCTCTCAGCTGAGTCGGGTGGCAGCCTCCCATTTGTTAAATGCTACGAGGTGACTGGAGATTCTCTGCCCGTTGCTGAGAGGACAGATGGAGAGGCCACGGAACGTTCTGGAGAGCCGATGGTAATTACGAGCCAGTAGCAGAGCCGATGGCTTCCGCAGGGAACAGTCCTGAGCGGAGCCGCTCGAGTGGCGTGGGGGTTGTTTGCCCTTTGGCTGCTCAGCATGCTGTTGCTCTACGCGGTGAGCTCGTGTTGGGACCGCCGTAGCTGCACTTTTCTTCGTCTTCACGTCAATGAGTGTGTGAGAGCATGTTGGCAATTGTGTTCAGCTTTTGTCATTTACAGGGAAAGGTTAACTCTTCAGGTATGTTTCCAGTTCTGTTCATTTCAATAGAAACTGATAGAACTTATATTTGTATAAAAACGCCATTTATTCATGCCATTCCAAATCTGTGTGACCCCCCCCCCTTCCTTTAGAACACAAAAAGAGAATTTTGAAGAATCTTCAGGCAGTTTTTTGATCATGTGTGTAAACAGTGATAATTAGTGTAAGTTTTCTTCATACAACATATCTCAAATTTCACTGAAACTTGTCTCCTTGGTAACCAAGTATGCTAACTTATGGAAAAAGAAAAAAAAAAACCTTGAAATGGGTTATGTTTATTTCACTCTTCGTTTAGATCATCATAGTTTAAAAAGTATTAATTTACAGTGTGTGTGTGTGTGTGTGTGTGTATATATATATATATATATATATATATATATATATATATATATATATATATATATATATATATATATATATATATATATATATATATATATATATATATATATATATATATATATGTATATGTACCCTATTGCACCCTAGTTTTATAATGGATTTTTTTATAGTTTAAGGTTGAAATTATGGGGCAAAGGCAATAAAGTATAATCGATCAATAATATTCCTTGTAATTGGATTTTATATTTCATAACTGTGACCCTTTTTTTCCTACAACTGCAGCCTTTTCATTTTTTTGACTTTATCTCACAAGTACTACTAATTCTCACATTTGACATTTTATGAGGGCATGTGAAGTTTGTATGCCTTGCAAATTTTTTATCATTTATTATTGTTTTTCAATTATTCAATTTAATAATAATAATAAAAAAAATTATAAATGTTTGAAACTATGAACTAAACAAAGAGTCAAATAAATCAAGGGTAAAGCGTCAGTTCTGGCAGGTCATGTTAGTCAAGCTCGAATCAGCTGACTGTCACCTGATCACGTCTACCTATAGGAATACGATGCCTATCACAGCATGCATATATAAGCTCCTTCAGTATTATCAGCTGCTATCGTGTTCTCCAGAGCTCATTTACCCTCCTCCATCCCCAGCTCCTCCTCTCGTCCAGTCAGGATTTGGCATTCTGATTCCCCCTGAATCAGACAAAATTCCCGAATTAGGTTGTACATTTTAATATTGACATTAATGCTATCTGCAATACATTATGTTGGTTCTGTTCTGTTTACCCTAAGGAGGGTTTAGCACTGCTCTCCCTGCTCTTATCCAGTCTAGGCTGCGTGGATAAGCAGGGAGTTCTTGCCTAGAACAGAACCATACCGCCAATCCAAACTATATGCTAATTGTCTATCACTTTGATGATAGTGATCCTGACAGAAATATAGTTTTTTAACAAGTTATTTACTGTAGTTAGGGATCTTGGTTACCATAGAGATGAAATTGTTTTAATGTGACCTTCATGCAACAAAAGGGGAATTTTTTTAAATCTGTTAGTTTCGCTAAAAATCAAACCTTTAGACAAAAAGTACACGAAACACCCTTGTATCTTTTCAGATCTGATCTGAACATCTGAAATGCTTGCTGTCTGCAGGTGATTAATTCGTTTCTCACCCATCAGTCTCACAGAAAATGAGGAGAGAAAAAAAAGAAAAAGGAGGAAAAGGGAGGAGTATCAGAGGAAACGAGCAAGCTCAGCTTTGCAGGATGCTGAAATGTAGCTCTGCAATCCCCATAGGGCTCATATTAATGAGGGTGCAGGGAAAGTTAACAACTCGCATTAAGCACTAATGCATTCTTTAATTAATTAAGTGCTCATTTATAAATATCCAACACATCCTGTACACGTTCAATCTGACTTGACAATAACATATTAACGATTCCTGTTCCAGGCATAACATATTTAAATGTCACTGATACTCCAACGGCTAGATAAACATACTCCCAAACTCTATTAGCAGCATTAGGTGATGTCTGGAGCAGCACGTATTCCCCTGCAATTCAGTCATAATTACAAATTAATTTCACGTTTAATGTATGAACACAGCCATGGTGAAATGTAGTTAATTAGTTGATTAAAATCCATAGTTCAAAGTAAAAACTGAGCAATTTTGGTCCATTTAGTGTAATCATTTTGTAGTTATTGGACAGTTTTAACACTCTTTCTTTTCATTATTTTTACAGCATGTTCTTAGACCAGGATGATGCATTTAAGGACTCCAAAATGTGTGCAACACCACAGAAAATGCTTTTATTATCATTGCTGATGGATAAGGTGGAAATCAAGCACTTAAATGGTGATGCCATATCCAGCGTTGACATCATGTGCCAGTGTAAATGTAAGCAGCCCAACACACACACACACACACACACACACACACACACACACACACACACACACACACACACACACACACACACACACACACACACACACACACACACACACACACACACACACACACACACACACACACACACACACACACACACACACACACACACACACACACACACACACACACAAAGCTGGTGTCACAGTGCTTTGAGAAGAGTGTTAATCTCTGAGGTGCGTTAGGAAAGTACAGAGAAAGGAGATATCAAATGAAACTCGCATAAACATTTTCTGGGGTTTTAGGGGAAAAATTATTTACTAAAACATCCTATGATGCCATTTCAATTTTAGCCCAATGTGATGGGCTTCATGAGAAGGATAACATGATATAGACATAATTGAACATTTAAGGCCCTATCATACACCCGCTAGTGTTTTTTGATAGTTTCAACCCGACGTTATAATTTTCACGTCCAGCTCCATGTTATTTAAATAGCAAATGCACTCGCGCCAATCTGTTGGCTCATGGGCGTGCTGGTCTGAAGACGTGGTGTGTTCAGGCGCGTTGTTGGGACGTTGCTATTTTGAGGCAACTGAAAAATGCAGTATTTATATTTTACATATATTTTGTGTTATGTAAAGGGTGCGTTAGTAATGTGCGCCTATAGGCGGGTGCACAACGCCCGTACACTCAAACATGCACACAAACATGTCAAATATTAAAAATAATAGGATCACAATGTCAAATATTATTGTGTACATAAATATAAAAATTTCATAATGGATAGCCATTGCATGTATCAAAATTACCTATTTGCAGTAATGATCAGTGTTGGGTAAGTTACTCTAAAAAAGCAATTAATTACTAGTTACTAATTACATCTTCAATAGTGTAATTAGCAATGTTGGGGGTAACGCATTACAAGAAACTTGAGTTACATAATCAGATTACTTTTTCAAGTAACTAGTAAAGTAACGCATTACTTTTCAAATTTGCAACAAAATATCTGAGTTACTTTTTCAAAAAAGTATCTGAGTTACTTTTTTACATTTATTTGACTGACAGCTCTCCTGTCCCCATGTTGAGTGTAAGTGCAGAGGCGTTGTGTGTAAACATGATGGTTATTGTAGTTCTAGACTAAATGTGAGCATTTATTCATCTCACTTACACAATAAAGATTCAGTCCTCCTCAAAATTAATAAAATAAGTCAAATGCAAAATCAGAGTACTATGCAAACTTCCAATAATTAAATGTTAAATAAAACAAATATTTTTATGCATTTAATCTACCTTTATTGACCAATGTCTTTCAATGTCTTTTTTTTTATTGGTAAAACGTTTTTCTCCTGCGTCCTTTTCTTCCATTATTGAAGCATAGCACAGCAGACCTGCGCCCTCTACTGTTCATGCGTGAATTTGGCTTATTATGTCAATTTTGGTATGAAGAGGTCTTTACATTTGCACAAAAATAGAACTTTTTTGTTATAAAAAAAACAAGCCCAGACCAGGTGAGAAAAAGTAACGCAAAGGTAACGCAAAAGTAACATAACTCATTACTTTTCTTAAAAAGTAACTAAGTAACTCAATTAGTTACTTTTTAAGGGAGTAACGCAATATTGTAATGCATTACTTTTCAAAGTAACTTTACCCAACACTGGTAATTAGATTACTGTACAAATTACTCTCTCCAAAAAGTATTTAATTACTTATTACTAATTACTTTGTAAATCCTGTATCAACCTTGACTGTTTAAGTGATTCAGGGATAGACATGAAACGGCTCTTTTAATTCATTCAAATAAATTATATAAAACTACATAAATTATTCTTATTAACTGACCCAAGTATTACAAATGTGAGAAGGATACATAAAAACATGCATTTTAAAGTTAGACTTTACATTTTGATGTTAATTCCACTATTATATTATATATAAGTGTTGTACAGTCTATTCACAGTATTTAGTTCAATTACATCAGAAGTAACTGTAATTAAATGGCAGAAAAAATAAGAGTAATTCCTTACTTTTCTCTTTGAAAAAGTAAAGTAATTAAATTGCAACAGCAACTGGCTTTTAAAGGGAATGGGAGATGAGACTCTGATTGGCTTATTGCGCGTTATGCCCAAAACACACCCATGTCTCATTAAGAGTCTAAGTTCCACCCTTTTGGACTATGCGCCTGGTGCGCCGACCATTTTTTCTGTCGTTAAACTAGCAAAAGTGGATTCAGACACACCCTTAGTGCACCTGCGCCATGCGCTTCAGACCATGTGATTAGATCCTTAAAATAGGGCCCTATATCTCTGAGGAAAGATTCATCTGGGTTAAATTCAAAAGAATCACTTTATGCTCGTTCGACAAATCTATTTATCTTTCTTTTTTTTCTTGTTGAGAAATGCAGGAATACATCTCTCAAATTAGCTCTCTCGTGGCTTTTGAGACAAAGAAACATATACACGTAGCTAAAAAGAAACTGGCAGAGTGTTGACAATAAAACCTAAAAAACAACCCTCAGGATGTCAACAATTCCTACACTCGAAAATAAAAGCAGCCGTGTTAATAAAACGCTTCGTTTCCAGACAAAATGCTTAATGGGCGTCTCTCACAGCCGGTTTCAACATGTTTGAAATCAATCCTAATATTTACGCCCGTGGAAGCAGGCAATCTGTGTAGTGCCGCACACCTCCTCACTGGAGAGGAACTTCACTTTTGGCACGGTGTGTTTCAGTATTTCATGGAGCTGCACCTCCTTTTTCCCTGCAGGCGTCTCCTCAATGTTCCTGTCGAACGTGTGCGCGCTGAACAAAAGCTCGAGTTGTTTACGTCAGGGTAATTGGTCATGGCCGGGTCATTACCTGCAGCAAGAGAACTGTGAAGAAAAGAAAAGTGTAAAACAGGAATACGTCAATCGGACTGACTGATCAGGTAATTTATGAACAAACAGAAATGCACACACACGTACAGTATAGTGGCCAAAAGGGATGTCTGGCCTAGGAAAATTGACATCTTCACCCTCAAATTATTACAAATTTAAGTAAGAATTTGGCATACTTTTGTTTGGAGTCAGTGTTTTATTTGTGAAAACACAATGAAACATGCCAAATTGTACAGACATCATTTTTGGCCAGACTGTCATGCAAAGAAATTATGAACGCAAGAGAAAAAAACCCCAAAAGAGAACCAGCTAAATATTAATAACTGTTTATGTTGTAGTCATTGTGTGCTTTTAATAGTAAAATAAAACCTGTAGCTGCAGTATACCTCCTTTTTTTGATGGTTTGGGTCATTAAAAACAAATCCCCGAACCAATTACTTTTGGCCACTACTGTATGTATTTTTTCCAGCAGAGGATTGTTGGGGTTCTTTATCATTTATTAATATTTTTGAGACGTCATACACGGACATCATTCCTATCTGATACTGATAGGTATTTCCATGCGGTTGGGTGAGGAAGAGCAGGTGGCCTCATTTGCAGAGAGCACTTCCTCAGAAGCAGCGCCCTTCGCTGCCTCCTCTTCCTCCACGTGGCTGTCGGGCAGGAGAGGGCGATTGCGTTCCCCTCCCGCTCCGTGCCGCCTGTCCGCCTGTGGGACCTGCTCCGTGGGCTTTTCATCAGCTGCCATTTTCACCAGCATGCAGTAATTTCATGGCTCATTGCAAGCGCTGAAAACCTTTGAAACTGCAAATGTTAACTTTTGCCTGGCCCGGAGCCATTTAGAAAGCGATTAATTCGGCAAACAGACGTGAGCCACTTTCTCCTCCCAAGTTTTCGCATAATTTTCCAACCCTTTCTATCTGGGATTTGCATTGCAGGGAACTCGCAGGACAAGGATAATAACTATTCCTGTTAATTGTGTGTTGGTGTAGACACAAGGCCTGTCGCTCTACAGTCTGATCTTTCCAAGTCTGCCCCAATCCAGTCCAGAACAGGAAGAATGGACAGAGAATCAGATCAGGAATCAGGGAAAATCATGTACAAGGTGAAGTGTGCACTGTTTTAGATATTAAATCAACAAAACATTTGCAGTCCATTTTACTTCCGTAATGTGACGTATTTCTGAGTGAAACAAAAAATGTAAGATGGGACTTCATGTTTACAACAGTTTTGAAATTGTTGCTCATCCATTCACAACTATCCATTTCATAATACAGTTTTACTTTTTTGAGTCTTATAAGTCTAGTGTTTCATATGTAGTCAAAATAATCAAAGATTTAATTTAATTGATATTTAATTAATTAAGTAGCCATATTATGCCCCTTTTCAAAGTCTTGGTTTTTGGGATCTACTAGAATAGGTTTTCATGCTTATATGTTAAAAAAGATTTTTCACTTTTTTCTTTTATTGTGTATACCTAGGGTAGAATTATTTCAATGAGGAATATTGTGACGTGTTCGTTCCTAGGAGAAAACTCAAGAACTCCCTTTGGAGTGACTTTGTAGATCTTTTTCATCCTCAAACAGCAACAACAAAAATCATCATAATTCATCTTTAATCAGAAATATACATTACTACATGGTTTATTTTATATATAGGCAGAATTTTCAGCAAAAATATATGCTGTATATAGTGATATATATATCTCTACCGTGATAAAATGACTCGTTGCATGATGTAATATTTTCGTCATGCCGCCCACCGCTAATTCAAAAGCATTAGGATTAGGCTGAAATACTGAAACACAATTATCAAGGCTTCCAAACATCTGGAGATACAGATTCACATTTTAATCTGTCAACACAATCAATCAGAGCGCTGCGTATGAATGTTAAAGCTGCAGGTACAGCGTATGTTCTGTGTGCGGTAGGAGAGAGAGTCCTGTGCAGTAAAGCGTGAGAGATGCAGACGGCTCTGGATTGGCCAGCCGTCCCACACAGCTGTCCACCTGCGCTCTGGCATCCACAGACGCTTACCAAACACAAGAACTAATTCTGCTGCCTGAACTCCATTAATTTCCCTTTGCTGGGACACCCAACGCTTGACAATAGCTTGTGTCAGAGAAAAGCTGAACTTGGTCAAGATCGTACAACCACCCAAAGATGGCAGAGGGATTGTCTTTAAAGGGATCTGATGTAAAACTAAAATGTTGTTTGTCACATCTTAATCTTAATGGGCAAAATCTTAAAATGCCTCAAAATAATTATTATTGGTATAACACATCTGGGCTCAATATAGTATACAGAAACCACTAGGGATGGGAGTTTGTAATGTTTTTAATTCACTAAAAAGAACGACTCCTAAGAGTGTTTCACTTGTGTATTGGTTCGAGCTTTATGGTTTGATTCATTGAAAAGAACCAGCTCAAAATAACCATTAGTTTGAAGGTGCTGTATGTTTTGCTAGCTACGCAATACTTGTTCCCATTATCTCAGGGAAATGAGGTTACCTTAGTAACTGAGTATGTTCCCTATTGATACGGTTCACTCACATTTGCGTTGTATTTGACGCTTTGGGAATGAAATCCAATAGAGTGGTGCAGGTATGACGTCATTTTGTGGGCCAATCGGCAGTTAGCATCACACTGGTTCCCCAGACAAAAACCCAATAGGATTGTTCCATAGGCTTTTGGATTATCGCAAAAAACAAGCTCTGTGATCAACAAAAGTTTATGATACTTGCACGTTTTGTCCATCAAGATAATTTTCACAGATGAACATAACTTTTATGAATTTTGAAGCCTAAATGCAGCTGCCAGAAGCAAAAAAAGTCACCACCACTAAGCTTCCGAGAACTCTTTCAGTTTTTCCAGAATGTCTGAGTTAGAAAGGTTTATAAGACTACAATTATAAGCACAATGAGGCTTTAAAAGCGGACTGATACTTGTTCAGTGTGATGATGTTTAATGTCCCCGACAGCCTCTGTAGTCCCACTTAGCCACTTGTTAGCAACCGCCTTTTTCAAGACACGCTTAAAAAAAACAGCTTAAAAAAATCACAAGTGAAGTAATACTGATGTATTTTATGTCGTAGACTAAAACATGAAAGTGTCTTGAGCTTGTGTTCACCACAGACCTTATTTCAACCACTTAACAAAAATCCCATTAAAAAAACCCATTGGTTTCGGGATGATGGAACCGGAAGTTCTAAAATGCTAACTCGTTTTCATGTTTTGGCTTACAAAGTGATGTCATACCTGCACCACTCTGTAGTGGCTTGCTGTAATCGCAGAATGACGATCGTTCTATGGCCCTGGCCTAAGGCACTTGAGGTTGAGGGCCCTGAAGTCAGCAAGGCTACGATAGGGCGAGACTAAGGGTTGGAGGTCGGAGCCTTGAGGGATAACGTTCTGAGTGGGTTGAGCTTGCGTAGAAGTCAAGGCCCAGCTAAACAGACAGGACCCGTACTTGCAGAGCAGGGAAATCCAGGGTGTAAAATCTAGCGAAGGTGGACGGTGAGGACCAGCCGGCCACCTCACAGATGTTGCCAATGGAAACTCCACTGGACCATGTCCAGAAGGAGGCCATGCCTCTGGTGGAGTGGGCTCTCGCTCCGATGGGGCACTGAAGGCCCACAGATGCATAAGATAGCGCAATTATATCCAGTAAGATAATCTCTGCTTTGTGACCG
Source organism: Gobio gobio (assembly GCF_949357685.1). NCBI lineage: Eukaryota > Metazoa > Chordata > Actinopteri > Cypriniformes > Gobionidae > Gobio > Gobio gobio. The sequence continues at coordinate 41,925,345 of NC_137108.1, read as the reverse complement.
GATGCCCTTTGGTGCGGCCTCCGAAGCTCACGAAAAGCTGCTCTGACTGCCATAACTGGGCAGAGCCCACAACTTGGGTTGGGGGTGCCAAATAGTCCCCCAAAAGACCTCCTTTCCCAGGGGAATTGGCCAGGGAGCTGCTGCCAGCAGCTGCATCAACTTGGGGAGCCATGACTGGTTGCGCCAGAGAGGGGCCAACAGAGGGACTGCGCGTCTGTCCTCCCTGATTCACCTGATGACCTGAGGGAGCAGCGCGACCCGGTAAATGGTGTACAGGGGATGGCTGGGCCACTCGTGGGCCAGTGTGTCCCTGTCCTTCGAGAAGAATATTGGGCTTCTGAGGCAAAAAGGTTTGACTTCTGCCCTCCCAAATATACTCTAGATTGTGTGAACCGCCTGGGGATGGAGTACCCATTCCCCTGAGGGACACATTGCCCCGGGACAGCATGTCTGCCCTTTGATTCAGTTTGCCCGGCAAGTGCACTGCACTCACCAAACGCAGGTTGCGCTGTGCGCATAAGAGGAGACATCTCACAGAGGCCTCAATCTAAATCAACCTTGGTGGTTTATGTAGGACACCACTGCCATGTTGTCCAAGCAGACCAAGACGTGGTGCCCTTTCAGGTCTGGTAGAAAGGGCTAGAAAAAGAAAAACCGCCAGCATTCTAGGCAGCTGATATGCTGCTGTTTCTCCGTTCTCGACCAGGAGCCGGATGTCAGTCTGCCCTTGCACAGAGCTCCCCAACCCCTGTTAGAAGCATCTGTCAAGGCCACCTTCCCTCTGGAGACCAACCCTAAGTCTGCACGACCTGGTACAGATGAGGGTCCTTCCAAGGGACCAGGGCCATGACACAGCCATGCACCTTGATACAGTGGCGTCCGAGATGCCAAGCATTAGCTGGAACACATCTTTCAGATCCACTGAAAAGAACCAGTCTCCTGGGCAAACCTGCGAGAGGATTTGTTAGCATCTTGAAAGGCCATTTCATCAAAGTATGGTTCAGTTGCCTGTGATCGAGGATGTGCCTGAGGCCAACCTTCCCTCTTTGGAACGAGAAAGTAGCGGCTGTAAAAACCTGACTCGCTGTAGGCTGGCGGAACTGCCTCTACAGCTCCTTTCGCCTGCAAATTCATCCCTCCGGAATGGAGGATGGGGAAACGAGGGGCTGAAGCGGTTTGGGTGACAGGGGAATGACGCCCATAATATTGGTGAGAGGAAAAGTGCTCATATTTTAATGTGTTTGTTTTTTATTTTGTTTACTATAACAGCTGTTGCATGGGTGCTTGAACTTTCAAATGAATGGGCCCAGTGCTTGCAACAAACACAACACCTCCCACATCCGGAACTGAATAAGGGGTTGTGAGGCAGACTCAAGACTTTTTGGAGGGTTGTCCAACCGCAGCAAGACTTAGCCCTCTCCTCTTCTTTCCTGATGGATCAGGACGGCTTCTGTGGCTCAGTGTCCAACATTATCTTAGGGCGGGGACCCTGGCCCTTAGGAAATGGGTGGCGGTGCGGGAGCACTTTCGAGGCTCTGGCTTGGGCTGAGCAGTTGAACGCGTGGGCTTCACGGGCTGCTGATTCGGCATGCATCTTAGGTGACTTGAAGCAGCTGCAGAGCTGGAGCACCTGATCAGGAACTGGCGCATTGCCTGTGACTACTTCTGTGGTGCTCCATCCACCCAGGGCCCGAGGAGGGGGAGGAGACTGTGGAGTAGAGGATACGTATGCACGTCCCGCGAGGGCTGAAGTGGTGCGCGGCCACAGTTTCCTCAAGAGGAGGTAGCTTCCAATACCCTTTTTCTCCGGCGCCGTTAATAGCGGTGGAGGCTGAAGTGTGGATGCTCACCGGGTAGGGGGCAATACGAGTGAACCGTATCGGTAGGGAACTGTAAAAATATAGATATAGTTCAATATAGATACAGTAAATAGTTCTAAAAATCGTCTAAAATATATAAGAATTGCAGGGTTTACACCACAACTATAACGATAAGAGCACAGAGAAACAATATCACTTTCAAAACTATTTTTTTCCCAGCTGATGAACAGTAAAAACATTGGCAGCCAATCTGAATCCATCCTACTTCAAAGATCTTGAGCATTTAAAGAGGCAGACGCTTAGAATAATAAGAACAACATTTGTCCACTGGTGTTGGCACTTATATAGTTGTAGTTATCGTTCTTGGTGTGAACGGGCCTTAAGACCTGAAAGAATGAAAAAGTGAGTAAATGAAAACTATTCATTTTAAAATATTTTAGATCGTGATTAATGCACCTCTGCAAAGTTATCTGGGAAATTGATACACTGTCATACACGGCGAGTTTCATAATGCTATAAACCTTACAATAATGCTGCTGTCTTTACTGGCAATTTGTCAGTCACAGTCACTTTCCTTTTTCCACTAAAAATGCATCAGCAAAATCATGCAGGTTCTTGTTAACCACGAGCAATGGATGGGCTTGGTTCAGGAAGCCGTGTGAAGTTTGTAGGAGACCTCCTTTACTCATGCGTACAGATTTTAATGGGAGACAAATTTGCATCTCAACACCGTAACTGCACAGGAGTCTGACAAATAAAAGAGGCCACCTGGGATTTGTGGAAGCGGCCCGAATCGTTCTAATGAGAATGAATTCAGCTGTTGGGATGCAGTCCTGACAAACACAGCCTAGTTTTTGCATGGATGTTCTCTTCTCTACTTGTCAATAAAAACTCCCTTTATCAGTTGATGTTGAAAGAAGATCTGACAGCATTTTTGTGGCATTTTCCCAGCTAACAAATGTGGAAAATCTTCTACAAAATTTTCTATCGAGAACAATTAAAAAGAAGGAAAAATGAAAGGCACAAATAGTATAAAGGCTGAATAATTTTTTTTCTTTTTGGACATGTGTACTACCATGCCATTTGTTGAAGTACCTCAGAGTACCACATTAAGATTGTTATGAGTATGGGTACCGTTTTTATTTTCTTGTTTGTTTTTTGTTAGGGACTAAATTGATTAAAAGTGCACCCTAAGAAAAGAATATAAAGAATTTATAAAAAGGATTAATAGTTTTTTTTATTCAAAAAACTTCCCCCTGAATAATAAGTATATATGCATATTAAAATGCTACTACTGTGTATTTTTTAAATGCACCATGGAAACATATTTATTTGTTTGATTGTTTGTACATGGTAGTACAAAAGTATTTTTTTAAGTACCGTTATACATGAATACATTCAATACCATGTTTTAAATGGCATATGAAAGTATCATGGGAATACCCTTTTTTTTCTTTGATACTGTGTCAATATCATGTCTTTTTTAGGGAATGGATGAAATGCTGTTGAGGGATTGACATTGCTAGACATGTAAGTGGAGTATCTAATACCCTGGTGTCTGTGGTTTTACACAGGGATCACGGTGTTTAGGAAACGGCTGCGTCTTTACCTGGCTTGCAGACAATCACATCTGCATCCTGTGTTAACAGGGCAGTCCAGCAATCTCCACACCGCCAATGCGCCGTTAATTGCGCTGGAAGCCACTGAAGTCACTGTTGCAGATAGTGGGCAGTTTTATTTCACTGCTTATCATAAAGGTTCCACATGTCCCAGTTCCAACACTAAAATAAAAACAGATAATATTGTCTTAATTGCATCCCTTCAACAATGATGTTCGACAGCCAAACACATCAAATTAAATTTTGTTTTTGTCCGGCGAAAGGCTAGTCAAGGTCTTATTTCCATTGCAGGTACATTGTCTGATAAACAGGGGAACGAAAAGAGTAATTACAGGAAGGAAATTACATCAGAAATGAAGGAAGTCGTGAAAGGATTGGTGCTTAAATGGGATTGAGCAGAGCGTTAAAAAGACTATTAGCGTGACACCACACAGGTGTTCCTCACTCCTACCAAAACAAACAAGAAAAATACTCAATAAAACAGACTTTTAAGTAACATTTATCACATCGTTCAAAATAAGTTCTCATTTCACACTTGTGCCAATTTGCCAAAGAAATGAAAACGTTCTTACTAAAGGCCAAATGGAGATATTGAAGATATTCAGAAAGTTTTGAGAGTGGGTTGAAGTGTTATTCTACTGATGATCAATGCAGTTTGATTTGCTGCTGCAACAGCAACACCTTATTATTATTATTTTTATTATTTCATAGCAGTTTGGAGTCAGGCTTAAGCTTTGGATATCTGTTGCTTTCTTTCCTTTTTGTTAAAGAACGTAAGAAATCTTTGTATCATTGCCTAGGATTCTGAAGCTGATTAAATATTTAATTATGGAAATTAATTAAACAATACTAGAGACCTAGACTGGGTAAACTCAGCCTGATTTCGCCCTGCAGCTCAGTCTGGAAACCTGTACATTCATTTCTACTACTTCTGTTACACTTTTGTGGGAACCAATCACAGACTGGCTTATTCACCTGGCGCGCTATTGGCGGGTTTAAAACAATGACAGATAGAGAAGTGATGGGTTGTTTCCCGTTGATAGCGCCTCTTGTGGTCTGATTGGTTGAAGGACTATCCAATTGCGTACAGAGTCATTTGAATTATGCTCGTTTATCACGCCTCTTGCGCAGTAGAAAATACAGAGCAGACTCCCCAGACCAATGTTCAATCTTAAATTGAGCTTGGTCTGGTGATAGCCAGGCAACTAGAGACCAGCATTGGAATAAAGAACCTGTGAAAAGTCGCATAGTTAATATCTTAAGAATACTGTATCTAAATACTGTATTGCAGATTTTTTTTTTTAAATCTACAGAATTAACTTTAATGTGGCTGAAATTAAATCTCTGTTTTGCTCATTAAACTCTCACGTGCCCAGTGTTCAATATTATCATGAAGTGTGGCGCTTTACAGCTGAGAATACTTGTCTGTACAGTCTCTCTGTGTTGTCATAGTCTCTAGAACTGTATCTCATTCTCAGTCCATGATCCTCTTTTTCAGCGTGTCAAAACCAAACGTTTAGGTTTCGCTAACCACTTTCACTTCTGCTAACTTCAGTGAACTGTGTAGTCCATTGGTTTCTCCAGAGGTTTCCTGAGAGCGTTTGCAGTGTTTTAGTTCTACGGCAGAAACACATAATTGTTCAGTGTTCACCCTTTCCACAGGTGTCCAGCCGTGATAAGATAAATGGAGAGCAGCGAGTCAGAGCTCTCTATATTACACTACTACAAGCCTCCAGGGCTGATCATCCCATGAAACACTGGGGAAAAAGCAGAAATTACTTAATAGAACAAAACTTTAAGCATTAAAAATGGGAAAACATAGATGGATGGATGGGACCGATGGATGGATGGATGGATGGATAGATAGATAGATAGATAGATAGATAGATAGATAGATAGATAGATAGATAGATAGATAGATAGATAGATAGGTAGATAGGTAGATAGGTAGAGTTGACTTGGCCTCCAAATTCCCCAGATCTCAATCCAATCGAGCATCTGTGGGATGTGCTGAACAAACAAGTCCGATCCATGGAGGCCCCACCTCGCAACTTACAGGACTTAAAGGATCTGCTGCTAACATCTTGGTGCCAGATAACACAGCACACCTTCAGGGGTCTAGTGGAGTCCATGCTTCGACGGGTCAGGGCTGTTTTGGCAGCAAAAGGGGGACCAACACAATATTAGGTAAATATAATGTTATGCCTGATCAGTGTATATATATTGCCCAGAATAAAAAGCACATTTTCTTTAGGAAGGTCTTTTAGTCCTGCTGCAATCAACTATAAAATTGAATTAGAATTACACCCTGTTAACAAATGACACCCCTGCACCTCCTGCCTTTCTCTCTTTTTCTCTAGTTCTGGATGCATGTAGGTTGACATGGCTGCGGTCCAAGATCATCGTGCCTGAGACCACACAGATGGGGATGAGATAAAACTTCTGTGAGTCTCTCTCTCTCTCACACACACAGAATGCATTTCTCAGTGAGGATGACTGACTGGGGTGTAAGAGTGATTGGTTATTTGGAGGTTGGGGGCGGGGTCAGGGAGCCACCTGCGGCAGTGACATCAGCATGGCAGAGATCATAGGCCCCGTAGTCTCCATCCCCCACCTTCCACCATGTGTCCTTTTATCTGTGATCATGTATCACCTGCAGCTCCACGTCCAGCCGGAGGAGACAGATTTCATCTGTCATCTGCGAGTGGATCTCAATACCCAGAACTAAGTCAGTCCGGGAGTCCATGTCCAGCGGCCGGCCTGCCAGAGCTAATCTCACAGATGAAGCATCTCCTTTTTTGCTCAGTCATGTCCCTGTGCGGGAGGGGGAGAGAGGCGAGGAGGCCTCGCGATCAGATTCATCACTTATTAGAATGCCCATCTGGGGTTAAAGGGAAAGTTCACCCAAAAATGAAAATTCTGCCATTATTTACTCACCCTCATGTCATTTCAAAGCCATATGACTTTCTTTCTTAGGCAGAGAAATGACTCCATATGGTGCAATTTCAAGGACACAAACCACCATAAAAGTATCACAGAAGTTGTCTATTAGTCTTGTGCAATAGCTTTACTTATAAAACAAACTGAAATTTAAGTTATTGATAAACTATAACTGAATAGTTGTGAAATACCTGTGAACCAAATCATTCGGATTTGTGAACAAATTATTCTGACCAGTGTGGTGAACTGGATGAACTGATTCATAGAAATAATTATTCAGAATGATTCATTTATCCTTCCAGAAAACAACTTCTCTCTTGACTGAGCATATATATATATCAGATAGATATCTATCTATTCCAGAAAAATGCGGCTGTTTTTTGTGATTGTTGTGGGCAAAAGTCCTTGATTATGCGGCACGTTTTCTTAAAAAATGCGATGGAAAATGCAGGATATTTATGCAATTTTATGCGATGAAATTGCGGGAACTTGCAAAAACTGCGGTTTGATGAAAAAAAGAAAAAAAGCACTACATCACAGAAAGTGCTGGGAATATTTAAGTTCTCATCTTGTTTTATTGTAGACCTTAATAAACACATGGCTCAAATTTACAAAACATTGAGTCAAACAAGTTCTGTAGCTTTACAAAAGGAATATGCTACAACTTCTGAAAAAATGAACAAATAACTTCCTGTTTTACAGAGGTAGCTATACAAAACAGACATTTGAGTGCTTCCAATGCACAAAGTGCAATCTCTTAAAGGGTTAGTTCACCCAAAAATGAAAATTCTGTCATTAATGACTTCCCCTCATGTCGTTGGACACCCGTAAGAAGAATGAAGATATTTTAGTTGAAATCCGATGGCTCAGAAAGGCCTCCATTGGCACAATGCACTTTACACTCTCAAGACCCATAAAGTACTAAAGACGTCGTTACAAAGTCCATCTCACTATAGTGGTTCTACAATAACTTTATGAAGCAATGAGAATAGTTTTTGTGCGCTAAAAAAAACCTAAATAACGACTTATATAGTGATGACTGATTTCAAAACACTGCATCATGAAGCTTCGAAGCATTATGAATAAGCGAGTCGAATCATGATTCGGATCGCGTGTCAAACTGCTGAAATACGTGACTTTGGCGATCCAAACCGCTGAATCGACTCGCTGATTCATAACGCTCCAAACAGCTGAATCGACTCGCTGATTCATAATGCTCCAAACCGCTGAATCGACTCACTGATTCATAACTTTTGCTGTTATTTTTGTTGACAAATGGGAATTTGCGTGCTTCATCATGGTTTCACCGATATCTATGGTTTCACCACGGGGTTTGCAGCTTTTCGATGACGTTCACGTCGGGTAATTACGTCACTTCAAAACGTTCCCATGGCAATAGGGGGAAATGTCGGCTCTTGTGTGAAGTAAACGAACATTTTTCAACTTTCTGCTATTATATGACTTTTTTGCAACGAAAATGCGGGGATTATGAAATCATGCTAGCCCCGCATATTTTGCAGGCGGGAATAGGTAATTTATGCGGCGTATTTGAAAAAATGCGGCCCCCACATAAATATGCGGACTTTGGCTGATTATGCATTAAATCATGCGATCGCATAATCGCGTTTTTCCAGAAAAATGCGGCTTTTTTTTGTGATTGTTGTGGGCAAAAGTCCTTGATTATGCGGCACGTTTTCTTAAAAAATGCGATGGAAAATGCAGGATATTTATGCAATTTTATGCAATGAAATTGCGGGAACTTGCAAAAACTGCGGTTTGATGAAAAAAAGAAAAAAAGCACTACATCACAGAAAGTGCTGGGAATATTTAAGTTCTCATCTTGTTTTATTGTAGACCTTAATAAACACATGGCTCAAATTTACAAAACATTGAGTCAAACAAGTTCTGTAGCTTTACAAAAGGAATATGCTACAACTTCTGAAAAAATGAATAAATAACTTCCTGTTTTACAGAGGTAGCTATACAAAACAGACATTTGAGTGCTTCCAATGCACAAAGTGCAATCTCTTTGAAAAAAAGAAAAAATAAAAAAATACGTGACTTTGGCGATCCAAACCGCTGAATCGACTCGCTGATTCATAACGCTCCAAACAGCTGAATCGACTCGCTGATTCATAATGCTCCAAACCGCTGAATCGACTCACTGATTCATAACGCTCCAAACTGCTGAATCGACTCACTGATTCATAACTTTTGCTGTTATTTTTGTTGACAAATGGGAATTTGCGTGCTTCATCATGGTTTCACCGATATCTATGGTTTCACCACGGGGTTTGCAGCTTTTCGATGACGTTCACGTCGGGTAATTACGTCACTTCAAAACGTTCCCATGGCAATAGGGGGAAATGTCGGCTCTTGTGTGAAGTAAACAAACATTTTTCAACTTTCTGCTAATATATGACTTTTTTGCAAAGAAAATGCGGGGATTATGAAATCATGCTAGCCCCGCATATTTTGCAGGCGGGAATAGGTAATTTATGCGGCATATTTGAAAAAATGCGGCCCCCACATAAATATGCGGACTTTGGCTGATTATGCATTAAATCATGCGATCGCATAATCGCGTTTTTCTGGAGGGACTGATATATATATATTAGTGGTGGGCCGTTATTGCCATTAATCAAAGTTGGGTTGGGAGCTGGGTCTATACTACGCAAGCTATGATGACTTTCACCTTGATAGTTTAGCGCGGATACCAAGCCGAATTGCACTGTAGGGGCGAGAGAACGAGTCTTCGAACCTGTGTTTATGCCTACTAGTGTTGTCAAAAATATCCATATTTCGCTATGTATCGATACTGACATATCTTAAATGATACGATACTCATTTTCTACAGTATCGATATGACAGTGTGTTAATATTGGTGTGACCGGTCTGAATTTCGCGCAGGGTTAACATAACGTTAATTCTACTAATTCCCGCAGATTTCGCGCTCGCATCTGAAGCGCACATACACACATACCGTAATAAAGCCGCCTCTGACATACAAGTACAAAAATGAGCTCCTTTTTCCAGTTTATTAATTGTCAAATACACTCAAAAATGTCTCAATGCCCATCTTTGTGAGTTTTAACGTAAACACAGTCGTAACCAACAGGAACAGTGTTTGGGATCCATGCGTGCGTCAGGTCTTAAAGGGACAGAAGTTATTTATTATTTCAAAGCTGTCTTTTTGTTTTGTGATGGTTGTTCATGAGTCCCTTGTTTGTCCCAAGCAGTTAAACTGCCCAATGTTCTTTCAGAAAAATCCTCCAGGTCCTGCACAGTCCCAGCATGTTTTGCATATTTTAACCCTCTCCATCAGGGACTGTATGATTTTGAGATCCATCTTTTCACACTGAGGACAATTGAGGGACTCAAAACTTGTTTTTCTCATTTAATACTGCCCTTCAGAAGCAACAGAAGATACCTGCATGTTTCCCAGAAGACAAATTGAGTACAATTTACCTTGATTGTCAAATTCAATGAGTCTTAATGCATCGTGTTTCCTTCTGAATCATCAGTGAATGAAATTGTGAAATTATTCACATTTTCACAGATTCTGCAAGTGGTTCACATACTTTTTTCTTCCCAGTGTATACCTGCCAACTTTTAAAAAAACCTTGGAGTGAGATTTTGTCAGGGGAGATCAAAATGATGCCGCACACGCAGCCACACAAGTTGGTGGCTCATATATCAGACAATTGGAATTAATTTGATGTTGTACCCATGTATACCCTGCATTCCGGTGGTTTGTGGGGAGGCCCAAAGCCGTTGATATGGGCAGCCTACTGGAGATGGACAATATTGGTTACATTCTGTGAAGCAGACATAGCTGAAGGTCCACCCCCAGGAAATTTAGGATTAAGTAGATGTGATTTCCTGCATTCTAGTGGATTTTGGGGTGGTCTGCTAAAGATGTGCAATACCTGAACTTATTCTGATTCATGTTCGTCATCATTGTAGAGCCTTCTAGACTTGAGCTAAACATTCAAGCAGAAAACTACTGTTGTGCCTAAATGACTGCCTATGTCCTACCACAATAAAGCCTTATTCATAGACCAGTGTTTAATGTTGATTAAGGTAGGTGGGTTGATTTGATATTTTGATTAGAATGGTATTGGAATGGTATTAGCTAACACATTCTTCATGTATTGTGCTAGTTTAGCAATTATAATGTTTGGATCTACACAAAAACACCTAACATTTGTTTGTTAACAACAGGCCTCATGGTTGTTGAATTTTAGATACAGTATTCAAGGACTGGCAATTATGTGAAAACAAACATTGGTCTTAGAAAGTGCTTAAATTAAACAAAGTTAAGGAGTAGTTAAAGAAGAGAAACCAACATATTTCTGCTTTTTCAGTAAGGGAGTGTGTGCTGCTGAATTCCCTATTTTTACACAGCTTACACATATACACAGTGTTGTAAATGTTTGTTAACTGTTGGATTGATAAGCTATGTGCATTCAAATAATGTAGAATAATAATGTATCTAGAATATTATATAAAATCATATTTTAAATAAATGTATAATTTATCAGTTTGACTCCTAATTTATCATTTTCCCTGTTCTTAATTTTTTTTTTAAATTCAGTTGTGATGTTTTTTATAAAACGATTGCAAAACAGGATGACTTTTGAGAATTTAAGCTTTCAAATAGGCCTAATACCTATAATGATTAGGCATAGGGCCTACTTAAAACTTGGTTTGAATAAATAGTCTATATTGATGTTTATTAAACACATAAGCTAATTTATTACTAATTTTATTATTAGTTTATTTTGATGGCCGATTGGTTTATGATTTATTTCCAATTAACTTCTCTGATTATAATATTAACGATGTTAAAATAATGTTAGGATTTTAGCATATATGCAGAATTATCTACCAATAATGATAAGCTAAATCCTATAAAATCCTCTGCTTCAGTCTATTGCAGATATAGATATGCATTCATGCAGCATGCGTAGCCTATATAACTACGGTTGCAGACGTACAGGCAACATTTAAATGTTCACAAAGCGCGTTCACGACCGGCTTTGACAGTTCGAAAGCGGCCAATAGAAACACTCGCTAGGCATCTTCTTATCTATGGACAGCAGCGCATAGGGTCGTAGCGCTCATCGGCGCCATACCGTCGGGGAGTTGGAAAAGAACGAACGAGTCTCGGCCCAAGATCGGAATCTTTTTGTTTTGTTTTTTTTGCGTGAGAAATTTGATGTGTGGCGCGAGTGCGTGTGAAAACAGGCAAAACGGCGAAAGCGTGAGAGTTGGCAGCTCTGGTGTATATTCATCCCTATATTTTTAATATATAAATATTAAAATATTAAAGCTGCAGTCCGTAGTTTTCCCTCTTTGTCGCCATCTCTGTTAGATATCTGCAATTGCAGTTATTCGCGGAATTATCAACTTTACGTGATTTGTGCCTCGGCACGGCACAGCGCGGAGGAATCCAATGTTTTGAGGAGAATGTACGGCTGTCGGTCACCGCGCCGGTGTGGATACTGTCATTCAGAATCACAGATTATACTTTTTTGAAAGTATGACCAACATAATTTTCACCGGGAAATGACATATGAACAAGTAAGTAGATAACATCCACTTTTGTTCTGACCAACTAAGGGGGAAAAAGTTACTTATTGCAGTAAATCGCGATGATTAAACTATCACGTCAAACCGTGCAAATTATACTTCGTTTTCAAATTCAGCATAGCGTGACTACATTTAATGTGTATTAGGGCTACCTGTAGTTTAGTTTTCATTTCTGTTCAGTCTAATTTCTAACTGTCTCATACCAACAAGTTAATGTGGAGTAACGTTAGAGGTGAATTGCTCACTCGCTAGCAAAACGAGAAAGGGCACAACAAAGTAAACTCTGTAACTGTATGAATTAGGCGAACAAATGTGCTTCTATTACTTAATTTAACCATTGAAATGTCTTGTCCAGCCGAAAAAAAGCGTTCTCTGCTTCCGTTTTGAACCCCTTTAAAAACACCACCTTTCAAATTATTCTTGTTTTCGCCTGGGCCCGGTTGCAGTCTTTTTTTTCTGTAGCCACTCCGAGGGTGCGTCTCAATCAGCTCCCTAGTTCAGTAGTCAGGGCACTGATCAGGGAGGCAGCCCATTGACTTATGTCCTGATCAGTGCCCTGACTACTGAACTGGGAGCTGATTGAGTCGCACCCCGAGAGTCCGAAGTCTTTTGCATTTTACAACTTGTGACTCTCCAGTTGTCACTGGTGATTGTGGTTTGAACCTTTCTGGATCCGCCATCAAATTGATAAGTTTAATTATATCAAGTGTTGTGAGAGAAAAGGCTATAAATCTCCACCTCCAACATCCTCACACGCCTACTAGCCGGGACACCTTCTTTATGTGTACAGATGTGACTTAATGACGCAAAGACATGCTTGAATATCCCGCGGAAATTCACCAGTACCACTGGAAATATTATTACAAGCTTACCGTTGTAAATCGAGCTAAGGCAAGCAGATAGTATTGAACACTAGCTGGTTATGTACTTGCTCAAAAAATTATTTTGGATAATTTTTAACCCCAAAAAGTTACGGACTGCAGCTAGGATTTTAAAAGGATTTTGGGACAAAAAACCTTTTGTCAAAGATACTTGACCATTACTTTTCGGTCAAACTGTGGATAGAGCTTGAGCATCGACACAAACTCCTTGTCATCTTAAAATAGTGCTGCAGTTCGACATCCTTTATACAAACACACACCCACACGACTGCATGCAAGCCTTGAGTTCATGTATCTGTGGTGTCAGGGGAGCATGCTTTAATTAGAGAGACTAATCAGCGTTAACGTCTTCATATTCCAGACAGGAGACTGACACGTCTAAGACTCAGACTCGCTCTAAACTCATCTACATTCATTGTGTTAACGTGCTTCGATGCAGTCGAAGATGCCCACCCACATATCTGCTAATTGCAGGTCTTTGCCCCTGAGCATCCTCGCAGACACAGAGACAACAGGAAAATTTGGTCGTTTTTAGCTCTGCCGTTTAGAATGAAAAATTGATGACACTTTTGCCTCCTCCACCCTCCAGTGGCATTGCAGGAGGAAGAGACTTTTCTCTTCTCTTTATTTGTATTTTTGTGTTTTGTTAAATGCTTGTTTCTCCAATGTATTTTGGGTGAACACACCACAAAATTGCATTATAACAACTTTTTTTTTTTTTAAATGTGGGGGTGCAAAAGTAGCTGACATGATGCTAGAGTTGTTGGTGGTTGCCAGGCTGTTACTTTCAATAATAGAGTTTTGCATTAGCATATTGCTAAATACATGTTACTAAATGCGCAATACTCAAGCAAATGTTTAGAAAAAGTAGTCTGAACAATTTAAAATAACTTTTTTTTTAAATTAATGTTTTATATTAAACTAAAGGGAGGAATATAGTATACCTTTTCAAAAAGTTTGGAAACATTACAATTGTTTAATGTTTAATTTTTACTGCTTAATCTCTTATGTTGATCAAGGCTGCATTTATAAATTAATATAAATAATACATTGTGAAATATTATTACAATTCAAAATTATAGTTTTCTATCCTAATGCATTTAAAATATATAATTTATTTCTGTGATGACAAAGCTGAATATTCAGCCACTCTTCAGTGTCACATGATCCTGCTCAAGAAACATTATAAAATATTAATAAAATAATTATTATTATCAATGTTGAAAGTGGAAACAATTTTTGTGGAAACAATGATACTATTCAAACATTTGTGGTAAAATAAAAAAAAGAGAGAAATCAATATTTTTATTCATCAAGGATGTATTAAATTGATCAAAAGTGACAGAGAAGACATTTATAATGTTACAAAAGATTTTGATTTAATAAATACATTTAATAGATGCAAATAAATGCTGTTCATTGAACTTTCTATTCATCTAAGAATCCTGAAAAAGTTTCACCATTTCCAAGCAGCACAAATGTTTTTAACATCGATAATAATTATAATAGTAAATGTTTAATAGCAAATCAACGTATTAGAATGATTTCTGAAGGATCATGTGACACTGAAGACTGAGAGAGTCATGATGCTGAAAATTCAGCTTTGATCACAGAAATAAATTACATTTTGAAACATACAAATAAACATTCAAATAAAAAACAGTTCTTTTAATTTATATACTGTATATATACACACAGAGTAAAAACAGTAATATTGAGAAATATTATTACAAATTAAAAGAACTGTGTGTATATATACACACAGAGTGTGACGTTTTTCTTTAAAATAAGCATTTTTATCAGGCTTCTATGTATAGGTTTCTACCTAAATATCGGTACTTCTAAATGGGCTGAGGCTGGGATTTAGTGGGTTTGAAGTGAAACCATTTTATGAACGTATACTATATGCGGAGAGCATTCACTCAGTATCGTGTCTCATTTTTGAACGAAGTGGCTTTTAGAGGCTTTTGCATCTGAACTCTTCATTATTGGCACCCCCGGCAAATGGGATCAAAGATGGCTGTAAAAATAAATCAGCATTGTTTATCCTTTTGATCTATCATTCAAAAAAATAAAAAAATCTAACCTTTCATTGAAGAAAAAGATTGGAAACTTCTTTTTTTTTGGGGGGGGGGGGTCACATTAAAAAGATCACATAATGAAATAAATGTTTTTCTCCAAAACACATTGGCCACAATTATTGGCACCCTTTTATAAAATACTTTTTGCAATATAATGGGTTTATGTGAAGATTGTTTTAAGTTCACTTAAATTAAAAGTTATTTTTTTAAAGACTAATAAATGTCGAAATTGATGTCTTTCAATTATACTGTAATGTTGAATCTCTATCATTAATGTTTAAAAAAATCTATTTCATAGAGACATCAGTAGCAGTATTAGCATCAGTGATACTGGCCTTCATTCATAAAAAGATGTCATTACAACAAATATTAAAAATATACTGTCTTTTAAGTTGTTTTTACATTCATATGGAGAGTACATCTGCCTTTACATGCACATGAACTTTAATGACATCCCATTCTTAAGCGCATTTGTGAGGTCAGGCACTGATGTCGGATGAGAAGGCCTGGCTCGCAGTCTCTGCTCTAATTCATCCCAAAGGTGTTCTGTCGGGTTGAGGTCAGGACTCTGTGCAGGCCAGTCAAGTTCCTCCACACCAAACTCGCTCATCCATGTCTTTTTGGACCTTTCTTTGTGCACTGGTGTGCAGTCGGAACAGGAAGGGGCCATCCCCAAACTGTTCCCACAAAGTTGGGAGCATGAAATTGTCCAAAATGGATTTGTATGCTGAAGCATTAAGAGTTCCTTTCACTGGAACTAAGGGGTCAAGCCCAACCCCTGAAAAACATCCCCACACCATAATCCCCCTCCACCAAACTTTACACTTGGCATAATGCAATAAGGCAAGTGCCGTTCTCCTGGCAACCACCAAACCCAGACTCGTCCATCGGATTGCCAGACACATATCAACTGCTGAGTGCAATGGCGGCGTGCTTTACACCACTGCATCTGACGCTTTGCATTGCACTTGGTGATGTAATGGCTTGGATGCAGCTTCTCGGTCATGAAAACCCATTCCATGAAGCTCTCTACACACTGTTCTTTAGCTAATCTGAAGGCCACACAAAGTTTGGAGGTCTGTAGCTATTGACTCTGCAGAAAGTTGGCAACTTCTGCACACTGTGTACCTCAGCATGCGCTGACCCCGCTCTGTGATTTTACGTGGCCTACCACTTTGTGGCTGAGTTGTTGTAGTTCCCAATTGTTTCCTTTTTGTTGTAATACCACTAACAGTTGACCGTTGAATATTTAGTAGTGAGGAAATTTCACGAATGGATTTATTGCACAGGTGGCAACCTATCACGGTACCACGCTTAAATTCACTGAGCTCCTGAGAGCGACCCATTCTTTCACAAATGTTTGTTGAATCGTCTGCATGCCTAGGTGCTTGATTTTATACACCTGTGGCCATGGAAGTGGTTGGAACACCTGAATTCAATGATTTGGAGGAGTGTCCCAATACTTTTGGCAATAAAGTGTATATAGAATTTAGATATTTTTTACAGAGCCCCTAAAGGAGACATGGTGATGGAAAAAATATGAGATGGGAGGGAAAAATATTTTTCAATGCTTTTGCGGTCACTCGCAAAACATTTTGTGTAGTCTTTGCGAGCGAAAGCAAAGTTTCTCGGGGGAACACAAAACATTTGCGCGAGAACATAAAAGCATTGCCTTATAATTTTTTTTCTCCAATCTCATTTTAGGAGCTCTCTAGGTTTTTTTGTTGTTGTTTTTAGGTTCACTATTTATCGTCTGCCAAGTGATAATCATCAAGTCTGATCAATAAGATAAACAGCATTGTTTCAGACATCATTCATGTCTGTAGCACAAAAGATGCAGGACGATCTGTGCACCAAAGATTATTTTTGCCAAAGCAAACATCATAAATAATGAGCTGTTTATTGTTATATTTCTTTACAGCATAAAGACTACAAACATTAGCACACTACATTTGATTTTGAATTTTTGTTCCAACCAGCGATTATTAATCTTTTTGACACTGATAGGAGTCGTTTATACCCTCCTAAGTGAACCATCAAACTTGCAGTCAAGGGGAACCAAGCAAAAATGCATTATTTTCTCATTTCATCAGACCCTGTTGAATATGTTTAAATTGCTAAATGCTGTGTTCATCGTGAAGTCAATCTCTTGTTTTGCCCTTCTGACATTCCTGAGGAAGTGGAAAGAGGTCTTCAGATAGTAGACAAGCAGAAAGCCATGAGCTGATGAGTGGAAATCCCTCTGCTTTCTAATTAATGGAGGTACACAGGGCCAGAGGATGAGGCGGATCAGGGAAATGACATCAGGAGGGAGATAGCATCACTCATTTCTCCGGTCCATTGTCGCCCCACGGGATCGGCTGAAATGAACCGCTCAAGCATTCGCCGATACATTTGAATGGTGGAGAAAATTTCATTGTCCAGTGGAGAGTTTTCGATAAGGATCTCAACCACTCTCTCTCTTCTATTCTGCTTCCACTTCTCCTCTTTGTCAGAGAGCGTCCCGATCAAAAAACGGAATCGAGGCATCGGCAACAGGTGCGGTACATCCCTCAAAGCTGCAAGAATCTTGCAAATGAACTGAGGAGATTTGGTCTCGGCTAACCCTGGCTTCTTTCATCCGTTGGTCTGTGTCAAAAGGGGCAGACGTGAGGTGTTTCAGGAAGGTGGAAGATCATTTAGTCGCATCTTAGCAGGCAAAAGAATTCAATGCAGTCAAAAAACAGATTTGCTGCTGGTGACTTAAAGGGATAGTTCACCCAAAAAGGTTGTCATCATTTACTCACCCTCAAGTTGTTCCTGTATGAGTTTCTTTGTTCTGTTGAACACAAAAGAAGATATTTTGAAGAATGTTGGTAACCCGACAGTTGACGGTTCCCTACTATGGAAGTCCAGAAATATCTTCTTTTGTGATATTGACAACATTTTCATTTTTAGGTAAACTATCCCTTTAAAGCCAAAAGTGTATGCGCACAGTCAAACGCACAGCCTTGCTAAGTATACTTCTTTTGACTCGTACGCATACACAGGCGTTCGACGCATACAGTTTTCTCTCGAAATGAAATGTAGAAAATGCAATAAACATTAATTTAACAACATTAGATGTAACATAAAACCCTAACGTACATAACTGATTAGAAGATACATGGTTATTTCAATGATAATACATCAAATGTGAAGTGTCACGCAGGGAATTCTGGGAATGTCAATTTACGTTTTTTCACTGTAAATTACACGACTTGTGTAATTTAACGGTATTTTACTGTAAAATTAATTAAATGTAAGGTTCTATTACTGTTATTCACCATATATAGTCTGGAAACTTTCTGATAATCCAATTAATTGTTTTTCACTGTAGCATTTTTACAGTCTTTTACCGTTAAAATTACAATCACTTTTTACAGTGTACTGCAAAAAAATGTAATGCGCATGTGCAACCTGCATGTACAAAGTACTCATGGTTTCAAAAATCTGCCGGTGTGCGTTCAGTATCGCGTACTCTTCTGATGACGAAATTCACGTCACATGCATTTCTGCGACCAAAACCCTTGCATACACGTAAAAGGGAAGTAGTTCGCTCTGAGAGCGAACAGCGGTTAGATGAAGGCAGATGAACTCAGATAAAGGAACACTAAAATTGGAAAGTAGTTTGAAAATGCCCGCAGCATTCAAAAATAGCCACACAAAAAAATAGTGCAAGTTTTTAGTATGTATGACAGTGTGCAGTATATACAGGTTCTGAGGTCATACTATAGTTTTGTGTGAGGAACAAACCAAAAATGTAATTAATTTTTTTTCTGAAAATCTCCTTTTTCTGAAGCTCTAAAATGTCATTTGGATTAATATTTCTCCACCTTGGAGGTATAAGGTTCTGTCTGCATTCTGAGCGGTTTTGAGATATTGAGCTTCAAAAGTTTTTGCATTCCATTCAACTTTGTAGATAGAACCTTTTTGTTTTCTAAATAAAAATTCCCAAAATGTACACAACTTAAAAAAAAAACACATAATGTAAATAAGTTGTCAGAGTAAGACTATGTGAATAACTAAATTTTGACAAAAATATCAGATAGAACCTTATAATTCCAGGGTGATTTGTTAAAATAAGGCATGTACCTACAGATAGACAAGAAAAATCAAATATAAATGCATGATTATTTGATATATACAAATATATACACTCACCTAAAGGATTATTAGGAACACCTGTTCAATTTCTCATTAATGCAATTATCTAATCAACCAATCACATGGCAGTTGCTTCAATGCATTTAGGGGTGTGGTCCTGGTCAAGACAATCTCCTGAACTCCAAACTGAATGTCAGAATGGGAAAGAAAGGTGATTTAAGCAATTTTGAGCGTGGCATGGTTGTTGGTGCCAGACGGGCCGGTCTGAGTATTTCACAATCTGCTCAGTTACTGGGATTTTCACGCACAACCATTTCTAGGGTTTACAAAGAATGGTGTGAAAAGGGAAAAACATCCAGTATGCGGCAGTCCTGTGGGCGAAAATGCCTTGTTGATGCTAGAGGTCAGAGGAGAATGGGCCGACTGATTCAAGCTGATAGAAGAGCAACTTTGACTGAAATAATCACTTGTTACAACCGAGGTATGCAGCAAAGCATTTGTGAAGCCACAACACGCACAACCTTGAGGCGGATGCGCTACAACAGCAGAAGACCCCACCGGGTAACACTCATCTCCACTACACATAGAAAAAAGAGGCTACAATTTGCACGAGCTCCCCAAAATTGGACAGTTGAAGACTGGAAAAATGTTGCCTGGTCTGATGAGTCTCGATTTCTGTTGAGACATTCAGATGGTAGATTCAGAATTTGGTGTAAACAGAATGAGAACATGGATTCATCATGCCTTGTTACCACTGTGCAGGCTGGTGGCGGTGGTGTAATGGTGTGGGGGATGTTTTCTCGGCACACTTTAGGCCCTTTAGTGCCAATTGGGCATCGTTTAAATGCCACGGCCTACCTGAGGATTTTTTCTGACCATGTACATCCCTTTATGAACACCATGTACCCATCCTCTGATGGCTACTTCCAGCAGGATAATGCACCATGTCACAAAGCTCAAATCATTTCAAATTGGTTTCTTGAACATGACATTGAGTTCACTGTACTAAAATGGCCCCCACAGTCACCAGATCTCAACCCAATAGAGCATCTTTGGGATGTGGTGGAACGTGAGCTTCGTGCCCTGGATGTGCATCCCACAAATCTCCATCAACTGCAAGATGCTATCCTATCAATATGGGCCAACATTTCTAAAGAATGCTTTCAGCACCTTGTTGAATCAATGCCACGTAGAATTAAGGCAGTTCTGAAGGCGAAAGGGGGTCAAACACAGTATTAGTATGGTGTTCCTAATAATCCTTTAGGTAAGTGTATATATATAACATAAATGTATATTTGATTTTTCTTATATATTTATATAAATTATACATATTGATACTGACACACAAAAATTGTTAAACCAAAAAATAGTTGTAGAGTGTCATGTGACTACTGTTGAATTTCTTCTTCTTCAAAAATTCTCTTTTGTGAAAAATAACAGTGTGGAAAGGTGAGTAAAAACTCTCAGAATTGTCATTTTCTGGTGAAATATTCCTTTAAATGCATTTTCGTTTAGCTTTACAGTATGCCTTTGTTCATTCTTTCATAGTTTTGCACTCAACACCATTTCTGGAGAAGAAAGACGAGGAGAAACAACAAACAAACTTCATCAGTTCCCGCTTGTATCGCAAAAATGCCAGGTATGAATATGTGAATGTCTTAGGCTTTAAGATCCACTGGGTCAAAAGGGAGTCGCTATGTGGGAATGTTTTGTTCCGCCATTTAATTGAGTTGATTTGCTAAAACGTAAAAGTTTGGAATAAGAATAAGACTGGAATAAGACTGTCGAAATGTTTTTGCAAGAAGGGAGGCTCTTTGAAAAGCTGCTGGTGTTTACTGGTGAAAGAACAGTCTGTGAAGTGTTGAAACTTCAATGATCCGTGCATTTGTAGTTGTAACAGTCATTTCGGCTCAAATAGGACAACAAAACTGGAAATAGAGGTATCTTCAACAGAACGAAAGAAACACAGCAGAAATCAGGGTCTGTTTTGGATTAAGCTCCGCCACCTTATTCCTGTTCCTCGCGACACCAAACGGTATCAGGAACAAAGAGCTTTGCAAACGTTACAGCAAAATCCCAGTTTTCTAAACGCAAAAGGGGAAATGACCCATCATTCGGTATTATTCGCCATATCGCTGTATAGCGAAAAAACACCGCCAAAGGTCCGCGTGCCAGAATCACACATGCTCTGTTGGGATTTGCAGCCCTATCCATTGACGTTCCCTTCAAAGTTTGTAGTGATAAGTGAGAACTGAACGCAGCAGAGCATATATCCCCTCCCTGCTTCCCTGCCGTAAATAAGCGGGCGTCTCTGAGCTCCGCTAGCTTTGTCTTTCCTGGCTTTTAAATGATAATTTAAGTTTTCCTGGCTAAGTAGCTCCGTCCGTCCCGAGAGACCGCTCCATCCCCGTGTAAGACGTTTTTTATTTATTTATTTGATTTTACCCCCACCTCAACCCTTACACCCCGTGCTGATATTTAACACATAACCACTCATAGTCTGCCTATGAGATATGAATATAATTGTATGTTAGTTTTTAATTACAGGAAGAATCTAACTTGTAAGACGATGAGCTGGAAGGTGCCACCGCATTGTTATATTTTTTCATCCTGGTTTTTCTGATTATGTGAGCTGGGCTCCTTTGCTAAGCGTTGATAAGCAGAATTTCCATGTTCCCTGCATAATTAATCCATCTCTGCCTGCCTTCCATGCCAACTCCTCCGTTATCGCCCGCACATGCCTGAATTGCAAAAGAATTCTCTCTTCAATTGGAACTTATTGATATTCCAGAAAACTGGAAATCCTTAAATTTTAAGCCACAGATTGTTAAATGGATTAATTTCGCGGCAATCTCGGGCATCTAACGCGGGGAGACAGGCAAAGCGAATCCAAAGTGACTCCCGTTTGTGGACTTTTAGTCCCAAATGATAGGGTTTATTGGCATCTTCCCCCCACCCCTGCTTCTCCTCCATAGTCAAAAATTACCATTCATTTGCATCGTATAAAACACTTTTATATGGTCTGAAATTCAGAGGAATGTCTTTCAATGCCTGTCGTTTGGCCGCCCGATAACAACTCCGGCCTGGCACATCTGGAGCCTTTTGATACTGGGTGAAAGGGACGCCTGAATATTTAATATTTTTATCTGTTTTTCATCGAAGGTTTCACCATTAAGGATGGCGGCGCTATTTGCATGGAGGCTGGCAGATGTAGATTTACTTCTCTGAGCTGTCTACACCCAACCTCTCTGTGAAAATATACAGATGCGTTTTTTTCCTTCTTCTTCTTGTGTTGCACTGCTGCTTCTGCGACCGAAGCCATTGAGCCGCAAAACAAACCGAGAGATAAATAAGCGCAAAGATCCCAATGCGAACGTTCTAGTCCAGATGTTTGAAATGAAACGCCATGGATCGGACAATTATATTAGGCGCATTAGAATAAGGGCCTCTGATTAACTGGCAGCTCTGCTTAGAAATGTGATATTATGCTGTTATTGTTACATCTGTCATGGGCGCAAGTGCTCCCTGCAAGCATGTAATTAACCGCAACTGTTGTGGACTGTGCCCGGCCGTTTGTAATCTAATAATTATAGATGAATCAACTCGATATTCTGTGTATTTTTCTCCCTTGGCAGCCTTTAATGAAGGTATTGCAGAAATTGTGTGCAGCTGTATTTCAATGCAATTATTCTGTCAGAGCGCTCATATGCCGTTTGTGACTGATATCCGCTGAATATTATCCTCGCAAACCTAAACGGAAGGGAAGACTGCAAATAAATCCCTTAGGGAGGATATTTTGCTCAATGCTGGACATAATAATAGGATTTGGATAAAAATAAAGAGGTTGATCGTTTGCCCTTGGTTGTAATTTATACTAGATGTACAATAACAATGCTGTAAAAGATCTGCTGGTAAAAAATAATGAATCTCTTTTCTGGTCTGGATGCAAAAGAATCTTTTTGGGGTTTGCATTGAATTGACCAAGGCAATTTTCTCAAATTTAGTCATGTAATGTTGATCATCAGTCTTGTCCTTGATAAGTGGTGATAGATTATGATTAAAGATGTATTAAGCGTGCACTGTCCTCAAAAACGGTCAGTTATGTAAGTGTAGAAAATCTGGTTCTCTCTAAATGCGTCTAGTGGCTTTTGCGTGTTGTTTCACAAGCTGTACAATGTTTAAGTGTTACATTATTTCACAGCTCTCGCTGTCATTTCTTTCAGCCTGCACTGCAAAACATTTTTTGTCAGGTAACCTAAAATAATCTGCTTCATGTGGAAGCATCTAAAATAAACAGAAATTGTATTTAATATGACTGAATCAACCTGACAGCAACTACAGTCATTTTATGGGTCAGAGCAGGAATAAATAGCTCATTAAGGAGACAATACGTTTTATAGTGTGTGTGTGTGTGTGTGTGTGTGTGTGTGTGTGTGCTTGTGAAGAGGTTGTTAGATTGCAATGAATCCATTTTAGATTTTTACTGCTTATAAGAAAAACAAATATTAAGAAAGATGGTCTACAGATCAGCATCGTATGTCTGTCTATATTCAAGGAATAATGTTAAAATTGCTTATTTTCTATTTTTCAATTTTGTTTTAATAGAATGTATTTTACAGTTGTGACAGTAACTATAAACAGTAAGTATGTTTGATGTGAATTACTAGTTATTCTTGAAATTAGGGTAAATATTAACTAAAGTGTTTTTTTTCTATTATGTCTAATATAAAATTTGCACCTTTTATATGATTTTGTTTTATAATAATAATAACTATTATTATTAAGATATTAACCAGAAATGGAGTTTTGATAATCTCCCAATTAATCTGATAAATGCAAATGAAACATATATACATATATTTAAAACACTGTAAATGTATATGTATATATGATAAAATCAATTAAAAAAATATTGAAGAATTAGTGAAAAATTACAGTTATCAATTTTACAAAGTGATTTTTTTTTCCAGTGGAAATCTGACAGTGGGATATAATCTGTGTTTTTTTTTCTTTTGTTACTGATAATATAAATAATACCAATATTTGGGAGAAATAAAGAGGTCTAACATCAAATCTAACATCAAATCATAGAAATAAAAATAATAATTTTTGAACACTGTTTACATTTTGTTTTGCCTATGGGACACAAACAAACAAACAAACAAAAATATCTTCCCTTCCCCCAGAATTAGTCATATCTCAAAAAGGCAACAACAACAAAAAAATCTTATAATTATTCCAACAATTTCCTCTTCACATAATGTCAAATAATTTCCATCTCTGTGTATTTTACTTGCTTTCAGCTCCCAGAGAACAAAACACAAACCGAAGAAGAGCTTCAAAATGGAGGGATGGAAATCAGCAGTGAAAGAGAGGAAAGGCCGAGCGCATAGAAAACAAAGAAATGGAGGAACAACACAGAGAAGAAGGGAAGAAAAAAAAAAGCCAGCGAGAAGAAGGTGTGTAGCAGAAGTGTGGAAGTGTGTTGCTGGGCAGAGGGCTGGCGCAGAACGCGGGGTTGGCAGGCGGGGTGGAGAAGCGGGCACGCTCACAGACATCTGTTGGCACGCTGCGGATGCTGGAGGGGGCACGGTGCCATGACCAGCGGGGACATGGCACACTGATAATGCTGGAGCTATACTGAGATACACACTGCATCTCTATAGAACGCCACACACACGAGCACTAATGATCAAATAATCTCACATTATCGACAGGAGCGACGCAGGACACACATGTTGAGGATCAAAATATTATAATTGGCAGCTTTAAGTTTTTAGTTTACACAAAATACTTTTTATTAAGAATCAATGAGAAATGATCCTGCACAATAAAAAGTGAACTGGCATACACTCTTAAAAAGAAAGGTTTTCTATTGGCAGTGTACACTCTTAAAAATAAAGATTCCAAAAGGGGGGTTTTCGCAGTGATGCCATAGAAGAAAATTTTTTGGTTCCTTTCAGTGAACAGCTCTTAAAAGAACCATTTTTTCTTAGTGTGAAGAACATTTTAAGAACCTTTTTTTTCTATTATAAAGTACCTTTTGTGCAATGGAAAAGGTTCCATGATGTGGAAGGTTTTACCTGGAACCACAAATGCCAATAAGGAATCTTTTTTTTTTTAAGAATGTACAGTGGAAAAAGGTTCTTTAGATTATTAAACTATTTCTCTATGGCAAATATAACCCCTTTTTAGAACATTTATTTTTAAGAGTGTAATTTGACCTTTCAGTGGTGCAATAATGTAATCATTGATTTAGTCATATTATCTTTTATTATTATTAATATATTTGACATCAAATATATTCATTGTTTATATAATTTTAATTGTGTGTATGAATAATATTGAGATATGAATATATTAATTGTGTTATATATACATTATACATATATATACAGTCAAACCAAAAATTATTCAGACAACAGATTTGATTTTTTACTAGTGGGTGCAGGACACTATACTTCATTTATATAAGTGAGGATAGCAAAATAAAGTAAACTGTGACATATTATACCCATAAATTCTTCATACAGTGGACTATCAGTAAAATTGATAAAGATTTGGGACCAAATTTTTCAAACACTCTGACCTGACCATGTTTTGCACAAGTGTTTTTTCTTTAATTGATAATGCGACCTTTTACACCACAGACTGAACAAAATTAAGCATCGCTTGGTAATTGGTTGACCTAAATTGGTATGATCTAATTGTGTACTTAAATTTAACAGCTGACAGCTGATTGGTTTATTGTAATCCGTTACATACCTTTCTATCAAAGTTATCTGACATAATCAAGATTAATTTGTTCTGACACAGTTTAACTCTGAGTTCTTGTCATATTTTATAACCATTTTCTAAACTATAGCGAATAAACTGTGATAATATGATGCATACACACAGTATATAAAGGCTATATTTAACAAATATTGTTAACTACTTTAGTTAACATGAACTAAGAATGAATAATACTTCCACAGCATTTATTAATCTTAATGTTAATCACAACATTTACTAATACATTATTAAAATCAAAAGTTGTAGTTAATGCATTGTGAAATAACATTAGCAAACAATGAACAACTGTATTTTTATTAACTAACATTAACAAAGATGAATAAATACTGCAACAAAATGTATTACTTATTGTTAGGTTATGTTAGTCAATGCATTAACTAATGTTAATAAATGAGACCTTATAGTAAAGTATTAACCAAATATGGTTGGCTCTTCGACAAATTGCTTTCGTTCCATATTTGTACGCTTTGGATAAAAGCATCTGCTAAATGCAAAAAACGTAAATAAAACCAGCCAATTTCGATGTTGCCACACAGAGCACATTATCTTTTTAGGTTAACTGACTACACATTTTTTACACTGCGAGTCATTTCTTAGCAATATTATTCTCCGTATCTTCTGGTCTTTATTAATTTTATCATTATCAACGCTAGACCTTCCATCTCTTTTCAAGCAGATGGACATGAATGCATGGCCTTGATGCTCGTCCACTCCTCCAGCTGTCTAACAGCGCCCACACACACACACTCGTCACCTCCTCTGGATAGCAGCCAGTCCCATAATGCCAGTTGGTGTGGCATCACAGAGCAAAAAACCAGCCTTGCGTCTTCAAGAGCTACCGTCGATGCTGATGCTGAAGTTCAGACGGCAGTAAATCATATTTAAATGTGCTGGAGGCAGACGCGGATATATTTAGCTGTGCACACACACCTCATTTACAGTGTGAAAAGTGAAAATGTGCTGTTTTTTTTCCTGTAAAGAGCTGTTTCTATTTGCCCTGATACATTATAAATGACTTTCATTAGTGTAACCTGTGTAGCCAGGTTGATAAAGTAATATTCTGTGACTTAATTTAGATGTTACCGGATTGTATAGTAGGCTACCAGGCAAAGCATTTTTTTTAACATGGACAAATATTGGCTTGATCTTCACCACTGAAATACATGTTTTGCTGCAAGTCAATGACTGTGCAGTTCTTATCATCACAGCACAATCCCATATGTCTTCAAAATCCCTTCATTTAATGTTACCGTTAAACTCCTCACTGTATGTGTGTTAAAGTAGCAGCGGCATGATCTCCATGCCACTGATTTCCCCTGCGATGAGAACAGCATCATGTTAATTATTTCAACCATCTGCTGCAGCCCATGATGGAGGCGCCCTCCACCTCATACAGATTTGTACCTGTCAGTCAAATTGCGCGACCAACACAAGGCGCCGTGGCGGCGAGAATAAGATCCAACGCATGCAAAGGTCCCGAGGGATCGAGCTGTGGTGTGAAATTAATCTGGAGTTCACAATTTAGCTGGACTCTCTGAATTTACACTCAAAGAAGCCTCAACATCTGCCTATTTTTGGAGTGTTTTGGCATGAGAAATGTCAAATGCTGAACTTAAGGGATTTCTGCTGCTCGTTTTGATTAAATAAGAGAAGTCGGATCAACTGATATGGGTTTTTAATGGTCGATGCTGAGCATTTCTGTTACTTAGTACCATCAAACATCATAATTCTTTCAATCCGTTGTTAAAGTCCCTCTTAGTCAATAATTGTATCTTTTAAAACGCATCGTTGATCACCAAAGTTTCATATTTTTCCTTGAAAAAAAAAAAGTGTCATGCCCAAGCAACCTCCCGCGGTCTTGAAGCCAACATGGAAGTGACTTAAACTGCAATTCAACGACTGGCCGCTAGAGACAGACTCCAAAAGGGAGTTATATCTGTATCTCCCCCATGTTAAAATGCCCAACTTTACATCAGAAAAAACATGTTTACAGCCTGGTACAAAATGTGGTTTTGGTCTATATATCTAATTAGGGCTGGGCGATATGGCTGAAAACTGTATCACGATATAAGTGTTTCATATCGGTCGATATCGATAATTATTGATATGTTTTATGACCCATTTAAAATAAGGACCAGGAGAAAAATATTTTATATTTAAAACATTTTGATTTTAAACTTAAAGGGATAGTTCACCCAAAAATGAACATTAGCCCATAATTTACTCACCGCCAAGTCATCCTAGGTGTATATGACATTCTTCTTTCAGACGAATAAAATCGGAGTTATATTACAAAAGTCCAGGCTAATCCAAGCATTAGAATTGCATTCATAGTTGCTCTGTTTTTGAAGTCCATAAAAAGTGCATCTGTCCGTGTTAATAAGGCCTTCTGAAGCGAAACGACGCGTTTGTGTAAGAAAAATATTCATATTTTTAACTTTATCTAGAGACTTTCGACCGACCGCATTCCATGGAAAAGTGTTGAATGTTGAAAGTGAAACTCAAGATGTGTACGTGACGTCATGACGAGCGGACCTGGTCGCGTTAGTCTTTCGATCGGCAGGGGAACTTTTTCAACAATTTTTCCATAAATTTAACAGGGAAGGCGGTCGGTCGAAAGTTTACTTGATAAAGTTTTAAATATGGCTATTTTTCTTACACAAACGCATCGATTCGCTTCAGAAGGCCTTTATTAACATCCCAGAGCCGCGTGGAGCACGTTATTTGATGGGCAGATGCACTTTTTATGGACTTCAAAAACAGAGCAGCTATGAATCCAATTCTAATGCTTGGATTAGCCTGGACTTTTGTAATATAACTCAGATTTTATTCATCTGAAAGAAGAATGTCATATACACCTAGGATGACTTGAGGGTGAGTAAATGATGGGCTAATTTTCATTTTTGGGTGAACTATCCCTTTAACCTTCCTCTGATTATAATCCCCTCAGTTTTAAAGGCAGAAAATGTCAACACAACTATGGAAAACACTCGAATAATTAAAATATAAGTCTAAAATCACAATGAACACTTAACAATTATCTCTTAACATTAAGGTGCAGTGCCTACGTTATTTATTTGTTACCGTTTAGATGCTTTGTCATAAGGCACTGATGCAGAATAACATTACCTCTCCATGTAGTTTCAAAGGCTGAATCTGAAATCGCCCCCTATACCCTTAAATAGGGCACTATTTGAGGGGACAGCCATTTATAGTGGTGTCCGAAACCATAGTGGACGTTATTGAGTGCACTCATTCTATCCCACTTTGCACCACAATAACGAGTGTACAGCCGATGTACACACAACGCCTGTCCGAATTCGCTCGCTTGTTTTAATTAACTCCTTCAAGTGAACTTTATTATTGGACTAAAGTAGGGAATAGTGATTGAGGGTTTAGGGGGCGATTTCGGATTCAGCCAAAGTCAAGAATAGCACAACGGCTAGTGCGTCGAGTATAAACACGTCCCCAAACGAACGAGGCGTGTGCGCTGTCAGCGGAGGCTCGCGCTGACCAGTCTTGGTGGGGACGATGGTCAGACTTATAAAATCCAAAAAACTGACATACTGGTGAGCTGACTTGCTTTCCTGTTTTATCAACAATTTCCTTGCTCGCTGCGGCACTCATTTTCCACTTATCACTCCACGCCGGTTCTGTTTACTGAAGAAGGAATCCAACACGAAACAACGATATGGCGCAACCAAAATGATACAGTTACCTGATTGGCTGTTAGCCTGTCACTCCCTACGTTGCTTGGTTACCAGAGAGCGAGTGCCTTTGTTCATGCAACCAAACTTGCTTCGCAACCTCTGGTTTCTTCCGACGAAGAAAAAAAAATTATTGAACGTTTTATCGAACGCATTTTTTATTGATATCGACTACGTGTCTATCGCGATACATATCGTTATAGTTTTATCGCCCAGCTCTATATCTAATTTTGCCCTTCATGACAACTTCATGGGTGATTTTTTTTATTTTTGTATCTCAGTTTAAATTATATTAAGCCTTAAAGTTCTGCATAATTAAGGGCATTGCCACTTAATTGAGTGACAGGTGGAGCAACCTGGCATGTCAGCTCCACCCACGTCCCACCTCTTTGTCTATTTTCAGTTATCCGGGAGTGACACACAGTGATGTGCTGCCTACTTTAGGCTTCAAAAATGCTCTTGAGAAACCTACGGGTGACCTTGTAGACTTATCGACTAGTCGACTTTAATGCCAGAATGATCTCATGAAATGGCGTGTGTATGACACGCCAATACGCTATGCCATTTTGGCGTGCTATCAAGACGCATAATCGCTTTTTAGCGTGTTTATTAACGCTGTTTCATTCTATCCCCCTACACTGCTCCTACCCCTAAACCTACCCATCACACACACACACACACACTGCCCCTGCCCCTAAACCTACCCATCACACACACACACACACACACACTGCCCCTGCCCCTAAACCTACCCATCACAAGAAGCATTCTGCATTTTTATATTTTCAAAAAAACATTCATTTAGTATGTTTATAAATCCATTTACATTCACGCGGAATCACACGGCGTAGACATATACGCGGAATCACACGGCGTAGACATACACGTGTAGATGATGGTTCGTTTCGGCGTACACATACACGCGGAATCACACAGCGTAGACATACACGCAGATAGCTCAAAATGCGTACAGATAACACGCCATTTGGCTTTTAGAAAGTGGCGTGTATGTTTACGTAAAGTCTTGATGTCATGTTGTTTATGCTCAGCCATGACGTTATAAGCTTGACGTCGACTAGTCGTTGGCCTATAGAGGGTGCAACAGGATAAGCCATTTCCTGACATGCACGCTCCGTTTCCAACAATTAAAATGACAAATAATAACGCATACTCCGATAGCTCTTCACAAGACGTGTTTGATTATGCCACCTGAATGCTCAAAATTGATCGGGAGAATCCAACAGCTTATTGTACAGATCAGTTCATCACCGCTCTAAACTAATGCGGTGCTGCATTGTAACGCACACACATAGCTCACACATCACGCGGAGATCGCGCACGCCTCACAAAATCATTCAGCAGCACAGAAATGTATTGTCAACACTGTTCTGTGATTTATCGATAAAATAGTTCTAGCATATATTTCTTGTTAGCTAAAACTCACAGCTTCACTATTAGTAGAGAGATGCTGCCAGGTAGAATTAATTCACACGCAATCGCTCTCTCACTTATGCATTCATATAAATGTAATCTTGACTGTGCTACTTTATCTGTATGTGATTCAGAACGAGCAGAAATCTGTGAGAAATATAACGACCTAAAGACAAAGGAATTGATAAATAAAAGCTGTTATGTATGAGCAATAACCTTATGGGCAGCACTGTGTCATATCAGCTCATTCGCGTCTCAGCTCGAGGTTCAGGCTTATTTGTTCATTAATGACGTCATCAGCGACTAGTCGACGTCAACTCGACTTTCATCACATAAATGTCTACTTTAAAAAATCTGAAGTCGTTCAACCCCTACGTCACGGACACTGCGTCCATATTTTTATACAGTCTACTATGGTCATGCCTTAAAATAGCTTGAATGTCACTCTACACCCTTGCCTCATTTAGTATGTGCGGTTCTATTAATATGCAAATTAGCCCCACCTCCACTCACTCACACAAGCGCAGAAACCCCCTCATTGACATTGACGTGATTGGTTGCAAGCTAGTTTGTGAAGTCAGAAACACCAGTGAATTCAAATCTACAAATCTTTGGATCACAAGAGAAAATACTCAGCAATGATGTTGACATGAATTTGCACATGTTTTTTCTTAAAGCATATTAAAAACAACACATAGACATATATTAAAAGCTTGATTTTCACTACAGTGCTACTTTAAGACAAAACAAATGTATGTGCTGTTGTCCCCTTCCCACTACAAATTATGTCAGTTCCTGGAGAATTATGTCATTAAGGATTACATTTTTTTTAAGAATGGAAAAGATACAGGAAAAAGCTTTTAGTTGATTATCAATTCAAACAATGTTCACAAGAAAAAAAAATAGTTTGAAACATTTTGTTTAGATAAAGTAAAAAGGTAGATGTCATGGCATTGTTTTTTCATTGTGATATTGTGATAAAATACTGTATATGATTGCTGTGGAATTACATATAATATCTTACCCAACACATTAAGAAACGTTATGGTAACATGAAATTGTTTTCTAAATTTAAAATTCAGTAATAAAAAATCTGAACTGAAAATGTTCATTATTCAACAGGGTTAGTAGTTTTTTTTTAACTGATTTGTAAATCAGCCAATCAAGTAGAATGATAATCTCAAAATAACCAAATATCATCTCATTAATCATTAATCTAGAAAGTTTATTGGTCTGATTAATGCATTGTTACCAGATGCAACTATACTTCAGTGCATGCATGCAGCAGTGGATGTCTCTTTGCGGTTTGAATTTGGGATGAACAACACTTTAGCACACAATCGTTATTATTGTACAGTATATTTTTATACAGTGTTTTACAGCCATATTTATTATTTGACCTGGTGTGTCTGGATTAATGTAATCTTTAATTTAAACCAAATGTAACCCCCTGAAACAAAATACAAGCCTAAATTAAGAAAGAGCAGTGTTTTCTGATCACGGTGACTGATATAGCGTGGCATTCACACACTGCGTCCTCCTGCAGTTATATTTACCACAGCAAAACACTTTGATTCAATTATTGATTGGTTAAAACTTTAATTCTTTGCATATGTGCGTAAATTTATTTTCACAGAAATGAAACCTGTTTCCAGACGTAATCTAACCTTGAACGATATGAAAAGACAGAAAGGATTGGGTGGCCCTGCACTTGCCCGGGGTCACTTAATTAATTTGGAGGTGCTCCTTAATACAAACCACATGCGCTGCCCCTGACCTGCCACAGGAGCTCAAAGAGGGTCAGAGAAGTCATATTCAACCTTATTCAGAATTACATGAAACAACAGACTGTAACAGCTGTGGCCTTCAAATGAAATGCTAGTGAAAACCACACAAGCACACAATAGAAATGAACATATATGCAACATATTACTCTTATTTACAGGGGTCCAGAGTTCAAGGGAACAGCTGTGAATGAATTGAGAATATAATGTGCTTTTTAAAATGAAAATGAATAGCCTTTTACAGAAATGTCAGAATGATCGTAGGCTGTAAGCTTTAAGTTAGATAGGATGAATATATTGATTGATATATATATATATATACACACCGATCAGGCATAACATTATGACAGGTGAAGTGAATAACACTGATTATCTCGTCATCACGGCACCTGTTAGTAGGGGGGATATATTAGGCAGCAAGTGAACATTTTTTCCTCAATGTTGATGTGTTAGAAGCAGGAAAAATGGGCAAGCGTAAGGATTTGAGCGAGTTTGACAAGGGCCAAAATATGATGGCTAGACGACTGGGTCAGAGCATCTCCAAAACTGCAGCTCTTGTGGGGTGTTCCCGGTCTGCAGTGGTCAGTATCTATCAAAAGTGCTCCAAGGAGAGACAGTGGTGAACAGGCAACCGGGTCATGGGCGGCCAAGGCTCATTGATGTACGTGGGGAGCGAAGGCTAGCCCGTGTGGTCTGATCAAACAGACGAACTACTGTAGCTCAAATTTCTCAAGAAGTTAATGCTGGTTCTGATAGAAAGGTGCCAGAATACACAGTTTGTTGCGTATGGGGCTGCATAGCCGCAGATCAGTCAGGATGCCCATGCTGACCCCTGTCCACCGCCGAAAGCGGCAACAGTGGGCACGTGAGCTTCAGAACTGGACCATTACATCATCAATCCTTCTTCCAAAATGTGTTTATTTCTTACCCTGATTCACTATGGAAAGCCTACGATGAGCCCTAATGGGATGGCTTTCATGGGAAATTGCATACATACTGTACGTCACTCGCCCTTGCGTGTCTCTGCATATCCATAAAGAAAAGTTGCTCCGGCTACTTTGATGCGTGTATGGTGTGGGATAGGGCTTGAACGACTTCAGAATTTTTTTTAAGGCGACATTTATGTGATGAAAGTCAATTAGTCGCTGATGACATCATTAATGGACTGAGCTGAGACTCGAACGCCTTGCGCACCGCTATGTCCTATGACACAATGCTATTGCTCTTACATAAAAGCTTATTTTGATCAGTTCTTTTGTCTTTGAGTCGTTATATTTCTCACAGATTTCTGCTCGTTCTAAATCAGATACAGATAAAGTAGCACAGTAAAGATTACATGAATGCATTATGAGAGAGCTGTGGGTTACTAAGCAGCGCGTTAGTTTAGAACGGAGATTAACGTAGGTGTACAGTAAACTGTGTAAAACATGCGTTTACCTGATCTATTTTGAGCGTCCAGATGGTATAATCAAACATATCTTGTGGACGCTCTCGGAGTATGCATTTATTTGTCATTTTAACTGTTGGAAACGGAGTGTAAAAGTGGACTTCAAAGATTTCTTATCCTGTTGCGCTCTCTATAGGCCATGATCAGTGACAAGTCGATGTCAAGATTAAAGCGTCATGGAAGAGCAATAAAGTCGACTAGCAACCCCTAGTGGGAATGGCATAGGTAAGTTTGCCACAACGAGTGAGAAAGGTTGACATGGAGCAGCTAAATCTCCAACTTCCGGGCAATCACCTGTTTAAAAAAACTATGAAACAGAGGAGAGTCTGCTAGCAAAAAGAGAACGCGACAGAGCTCGTAATAAAACAAGAATCAACATTGGCCTTTCTTTTTGGAGATGGCGAGAACTGAGGGATTTGAAATGTTGTAAAAGCGATGCAGGGATGGCGTTTTTATAATTCAACAGATGAGTAAGGTATTTTATTGAACAGATAAATTGCCATATGTAGCTCTCTGATACCCCTTTCCCTTTTTCAGCCAGTGCTAGTGCCAGTTCAGAGTTGGTTTGACTGACGAGCCTTCT
This sequence comes from Gobio gobio, assembly GCF_949357685.1. Taxonomy (NCBI): domain Eukaryota; kingdom Metazoa; phylum Chordata; class Actinopteri; order Cypriniformes; family Gobionidae; genus Gobio; species Gobio gobio. The sequence goes on along the minus strand of NC_137108.1, from coordinate 41,890,537 downwards.
AAGAACCGGTTTGCCTTTCCACAGGCTAGAGAGCCACCACAGAGCCAGGTCTTAAGTCACTGTAAACGTCTCATTTTTCTCTGCAACGCTAGCGAGGCAGCGGGAAACAAAAACACTGAAACACACCAGGCTTGTTCGAAATGCACCGTCGCTGCACTGACCGATCCGCGTATGATATCAAAATACCACATGAGCGATTCAAAAGCATAAGGAGTCTGCCCAGCATGGATGCATCGCGAGCAAGCCTTCCATCAACAATGGCGAACGTTGCGCTACTATTGATGCACATGGCTGTACGATCCTAAACCGGCATCAAAACACAGCGAATCCAACGCATTCGTGCAGCTCACTGTGATTTGTATAGACGGAGATTACAATCGAGCCGCTATTAGCTCCATTAGCTGCTATTTAAAAAATGGCGGTCACAAGTTTGTGCTCGTCTTGTTGGTCACGGTAACCCCGCCCCCAGTCCCTGTCGCAAACGGTTCTTACTTTTAGAACAGCAATGTTTTGGTGCTACTTAAGAACCACTTTTCCTGGTTCGGAGCTGCACCAGCACCAGCACTGTCTCGGTGGAAAAGGGGTTGAACAGAGTTCATTGTAAAGCACTATTGTGAAGGCTCATTTCATTATGGTTGTTGAGGCGCTGCGCTGGAATTTATTTTCAAGAAAGTACTGTCTATAAAGGGTAAAGCTACAGTAACTTCTTCAGCTAGTCAGCTTGAGATCCTTTCCATCCAAACTGGTTATATCTCTTAAAGGGATAGTTCACCCAAAAACGAAATTATGTTTATCTGCTTACCCCCAGGGCATCCAAAATGTTAGGTGTCTTTGTTTCTTCAGTAGAACACAAATGAAGATTTTTAACTCCAACCGTTGAAGTGTGATAGTCGTATAATGCATGTCAATGGGGATATTTTAGAGTATGAGAGCAATGAGTGTAAAAACACATAGACATACGAATCCTTATTAAACCATGCGGCTTCGTGATGTCTTAAGACACGAAACGATCGGAAACAGTATTTATGTTATTTTTTTTACCTCTTATCAGACGAATGTCATCTAGTATTCCCAGCGCCATAACTTCTGGCGAATAAGGTCAAAATACTGGCGCGATCAAAGATATATATACGTAGATGCCTCATTCGACCGATCCGCGCAGGCACTAATGAGGAATCTATGTATATATCTATGATCGCGCCGGTATTTTGCATGTATTTTGACCTTATTCGCCGGAAGTGATGGCGCGGGGACGGCTGATGCAGAGCCATAGAAAAAAATGAAATAAATTTTTAAATATGGATATTTTTCTTACACAAACGCATCGATAAGCTTCAGAAGGCCTTTATTAACACCCCAGAGCCGTGTGGAGCATGTTATTTGACAGATTTTTTATGGACTTCAAAAACAGAGCAACTATTACTGCCATTATAATGCTTGGATTAGCCAGAACATTTTTAATATAACTCAGATTTTATTCGTCTGAAAGAAGAATGTCATATACACCTTCGATGACTTGAGGGTGAGTAAATCATGGGCTAATTTTCATTTGTGGGTGAACTATCCCTTTAAGCCAGTAGTAAATGTTTTAGGAGCAGTATAACCATATTCATCCACACAGTCACATAGAGCCGAAGCACAACCAAAACAATTTTTCATTTGCAAAATGCATGCGGTTTTGTTTTGTTTTTTAACCGCTAGAGGGCCAAAAATTACATGTTTTAATGTTGACACAAGTCTCGGTGTGTTATGGTACCATGTTTTTGGAATTGCAAAACTGCAAAAAATAATGGTTCAGCCGAATGTTTAGTCCCACCCCAAACTCAGACCATTGGTTGGGTGGGAAGTTGACATCACAAACAACAGAGTTTGAATACATCACAAAAATGACTGCTTTAAATGAGTAGACAGCCGAAATTAAGTTGTAGAAAACACCACTGAACATGAGCTTTAAAACATTACACATAATGAAATTATAAAAATTTGATAAACATTTTTCACCACAATTTTATTATTAACATCTATATCTGAATTACAGTAGAACTATAGAACTCGGCTCTGAATGGCTAACGTTATTCTCTTTCATGGCTCGAGCTCACAGCCCGCCAGCGCTGGAGCAGAGGATGCTGGGAAGAGCACACTTCTTGCCAGAGTGTAATGGCTGGTGAAAGCAGAAGCAAACTGCACAGAGGCAGATAAAGGTTTCCTCAAGGTGCAGCTCTGTTGACTAGTTAACCCCTTGAAATTATGCCGTAGTTTCAGACTCCGTTCCAAAGTCCCGGAATTGGGTTACAAGATAATTTCACAGGCGACTTGCTTGTCTTACTTGGCAGTTCAACTGGCTAATTGAAGAAGGCGATTTCCGGGCCCTGAAACTGTTTAAGAAATGATACTTCAAATTTGAGTAAAGAGATTTTCTGTGACGTGGACGTTGCAGGATTTTTGAATATATATATATGAATGTATTTTTCACCAAATGCATGATTAAAGTAGCACATTGAAAGTCTTGAGTTGAAGATCAGTATTGAGGTAAAATGCACTTTTCTCATTTGCATCTGTTTTAATTTCAGGTTTGCCACTATTTCTAAAATTTTGATTTCTAGGCCTGGAAAAGTCATGGAAGGTTTTGTTTCTAGTAATAATCTTTAAAATATTTCATTGCCTAGAAGTGCAAGTTCTATTAAATGAATCACTCTTGAAAAATCATGGAAATTAATTAGACCTATTTAACATTTATCTGCCCTTTTTAGACTTTTTTTTATTGCTTTTTATTTTTTATTTCTATAACTGTTTGACACTTTAACTCTTTTTGAATAATACACAATAATTCTGTAAGTTTCTTTGTATAGCTGTAATTTAGAGTGATTTGTATTGTGATTTAAAAATAAAATTGAACTTCATCCAATCAATAACATTTTTAAATAAAAATATTAATCTAAAACACACACAAAAAAATGTGCCATCACAATAATTTAGAAGATTCCCCACACACTCCAATTTCATACAAATTAACATGTGTAGGTCAGAGGTTTTATGATGCAGACACTGCATATAAATCGAATAAAAAAAAATTGTTATATTTATATTTCAGTATAGGTTATTTAACGTAGTCTATGATTTCCTGGGATGCTTTCTACATTATTATGCTGGCTTTCCTTTAACAACCAGTCAAACTCATCCAATTAGAAAAACATAGGTAAAGACATTCATAAAAGCTACTTCCTAATTGTCAACAAAACTAATTTCAAACATTTAAGCACATCTCATTTTTTACGTTTATTATGAAAATAAAATTCTGCAAAGTGTGTCAAAACCTTCCAAGGTACGGCAGTATATCTAAAATACAACGTCACGACGACGTGAACGCGCAGAAAAGCACGAAACAATCAGAAGCGCACCACACGACCAACAGAACGCCTTCGGTAAAATGCTCCCATCTTTTTTTGTCAGCTAAGCCCGTATATAAATTATTTAGACGACTTTAAGCAGGTTACTTAGTTTGGTTTAAACTTTATAGTAATGGTAAAACGTGGTGGTTTCGAGCCGGGATAGGTACTTGTAAAGGTGCAATTTAGTAAGCTTCAACCACACCTGTTCCAAAACCCCGCCCTCCAAGTAATGGCAGCCAACCCGATTTTAGCAAACTCGGATACGGATAATGACTGACAGGTAACGAACGTTCTGATTGGCTAAAAAACGCTCGAGGCTCTCCTCACTAGGGCTGTCTCAACGTCACAACGACAGTTGCAATTTCTGAGGACATGTATTTGTTAGGTGGTAGAAACGCTTTGTACTGGATAGATAAATGCATTAATACTTAAGTTTATTTTATTCTGGATTTCTATCTATATAACCTTTCAACCTGAAAATTCATAAAAGAATGAACACGTTTAGCCTCAGTTTAGTGCTTTTTGGAACAATAATCCGTGTGAACAGTGAAGTTTAACAGCCGTATATGTGAGAGATTGTGTGTGTACGGTGCCCGCGGTGGATCAAACTTCATGTTCAAACAAAAGCGCGAAACGCCTTCCCCTCTGCCGTCAGTCCGAGCGGACCGCAGCTCCGCGCGCACACACACACATATAGGCTACACGCACTGAGCGAGGGGGAAGCGTGTGTGAGAGCAAGAGCCTGTGAATAATCCTCATTCCTTCTGCGACCCGTTCGGCTCTTGGATGATCCATAATAACCTCTAATAATAATCTATAATAATATTTAATAATCAAAAATCATCCGGATCAACATGTCCCGCAGAAAGCAGAGCAACCCCCGGCAAATCAAACGTAAGTTACTCGGTTTGTTATTATATCTGATATTTGTTTCAAAGCCAGGTGGAGTAAAGTTGGATGAAAGGGAGAGAGATCGATCAGTTTATTATCACAACTGATACTAGTAGCAGGTGCAAATGTCCTCCTTTTAGCCCTTCTTTAAATTCTCTTTGTTGTTCTGCTGTTTTTGTATTTAATGAGGCTTATTTTTCGCGTGCTGTAAGATTTTAAGACATGTTCATTATGCTTTCATTGTGCACATTCTTCGTGAATAGCCTGTTCTTGTTTTATTGAGATGTATCACGCATGTGCTTATTTAATGCTGAAAGTTTCATATGTCAATCACAGGAACTGAATACAGTAGTTGTTCTAGATTTGAGAAGGATTCTTTCAAAGCCTCGAGAGGGTGTGTTGACAGTCAGTCTATCTTTTTTTTTGTTGATGCATGTGGAGATGTTTTTCATAGTGATGCAGGTAGTGGCATTTGAAGACTTGCTTATTATGTTTTCATTTTGCATTTATTTATTCTTTATGCATATTCTAGTTTTATACCTTATCATGCAGAATTAAAAAACAACAACTTTAAATGCCGTTGTGTGCACTGTTTTGGTTTGAAGTAGTTTTAGATTGCTGATTCTTTAAAAAGGTGTAAAGTGTTTTGAGGCAGTTCATCTTTCAGTCTTTTTGTATATGGGCATGTGAAGATATTTTCCACGATTAACAGGCGATGGTTATGACATTTTTTAATGTTTTTATTCTTTACAATTATTCTAGTTTTATGGTGGCTTGGTAAGCGTAATAAAATGCTGATAGTTGAGTTGAGTTGTCATTGTCCACTGTAGTTTTAAAACAATTCCAGCTTTTCTCAAGGGTAAATATCGCCCAGAATACAGACTGAAATATATTTTCTATAATGTAATTAGAAAACCGAGTCTAAATGTGTAAAAAGAACAGCAATTTAGGTGTTGTATTCTTTAAATGCATCCTTCCAAAAAAAGTATTTCTGTAGTCTAAAATAATTTTCATATTTAATGAATATGACACATCTCAGCCTAGAATAATCTGCAGAGCTCTACAGAGTTAAATAAGTAATGCGTTTCATAAAATATACACCATCAGTAGCTTGAGCATTTCCATTTTTCAGGCCTATTTTTGGACACTTATGATATATCTGAATATTTTTGGCACTTAAAGGAAGTGAAAAGATCAGATAATAAAATGAAAGTTGTGTCTTTTATACAATAATTAAATAGGCTGGCTATTGTTGCATTAATTTTTTTGTGAATGAAAGAGTCGAAGTGCAATCGCTGGTCTGGGCCTTTCACAGCCTGTGTGTGTGTGTGTGTTTGGACCGCAGGGAGAAGGATGAAGGATCTTCTTTCTCTGTTGTGAAATGTTGTTTAGGAACAGGTTAAACTGAGCCAAGGGGATGAGAACAAGCGAGATAAACTAGTTGCACAATTCTGAAAGCCATATATCTTTTTATCGCTGCTCGATATTTGTATGTCTTCATGCAGAGTGTGTACTAGTGAAAAAAAATGCTTCTGTTTGAGTGTGTGTGTGTTTGAGATGTTGCGTGCTATTTTAAACTCATGTATTTTATTATGTTTTAAAAAAAAAATCTATATGTATTCCTTTGAAAATGCCTCATTTTGATCCTCCAGTCACTTAGGTGACACATTAAGACGTATTGCAGTGAGAGTGTGAGCGCAAATATTGTTTGACTGTACCAGTACAGTAAATACAAATACAATTGAAGGCTTTCTATCTGTGCAAAGCAATCTTTGTGTATTTTGTTTGATGTGGTACTTTCCGTTATCTCATTCGACAAGCATGACGGCTTTTGAATACCAGAAACGAGCTCGAGTCATTAAACTGTTGACCGAGGCGTTTGCATGCAAATCGATCCGTGACGATTTCCTTCTGATATGTCCAGGAACTGAGGTCTGCGTTATCTAACAGCTCTCACAGCTCCGTTACTAGAGCATTCATAATATCAGGGTATTGTCTCTGGCTTCCGAAAGGTCACGCAAGCCCATAGTTCCTCTCTCTCCGGCACTTCAGCGAGAGGAAGAGGCCGTCTGATCCAGTGCACAGAGAGACCGAGTCATTCTAAAGGACAAAAAGGTTGTCGGGCACCGTACGCCCCCCCGCCCCCCTCCGTCGCCACCGCCATACGTTCGCCGGTTATCTAAAATTGTGATTTATGCAGTATTTTAATATTTTGCTTATTCTCTCCCCTTGGGTGCTCTCTGAGCAATGATAAAAAGGCCTTGCTGAAAAAGCACCATTAATTTGCACCGATGCCGGTGAGATAGGGCCAGATAATGGGAAAGATAAGGCGGGGAGATATACCATCAGAGCTGCGATTATTACCATTAAAATTCCAACCCAGCAATCTGCAGCCGGCTGATAATTCCCTCTCCGTTTCCACCACTTTGGATGATAAGGCAAAAAATAGTCATCCACTGCTCCTTGATTAGGCTGCCTGGATATCCCGATAATACTGTGATAAATTATGTATTTCTCCTCCTTGTTTTTTGGCCCCGAAACGTTACATCTGATTCTATTTTTTTTATCAATATTCATTTTGCGTTTGTTTTCGTCCCCGCCCCCACCTGGCAAAGCGAAGACCCCTCTCGCCCTCTCCTCTTTCGCTTCTTCTCATCGTAATAAGAGTTTGATGGAGAGGTGACGGAGGGTGAGATGTTTTGTATGGGAGCTCATATCGGTGTTATCAGCTCATCTCCACGAGCGGATGCTCGCCGCTGTTGTTTTTAGCCCTTATCACCTCATGCCAATATGCCAATAAATTGGCCCGATTGTTAACCGGGCTGAGCCGGGGCCAGCGCAAATTTATGACAGGAAGAGATGAAAATATCGCTGATGTGTTGGGGATGGAGCACGATTAGCTTCGCAGGAGAGTGTGATGTCTCAGTCTGTGTTGAGGAATGCCTGTTGGCGCTTTAATAAGCAGGGCAGATACACTGGTTGGCGAATGGAAAGCATGGCCCGTGGTGTAATTTGTCTGTAAAATAGCCATTCGAGTTGCACATGTGGGGTTGGGGAGAGCAGGCAGGGCGATAGGTAAAGCCTCTCTCCATCTGCTCATGCTCTCTGCAACACTTATTAACATCACCTTGCTTTGTGAGATGCCACGGTTTCTCTTTCTGCTCTGTTTCCAAAGCTGCCTTGTTGTGTACTGCCTACTGCCTGGTATCATGATACATTTGTGCATTTGGCTGACGCTTTTATCCAAAGCGACTTGAATTGCGTTTAAGGTGTCCTTTTTATCAGTCCGTGCATTCTCTGAGAATTGAACCCATGACCTTGGCAATGCTAACGTCAGGGCTGTTGGCACCAATGACTCTGAGACCCAGTATTTGATGTTTTTGACGCTGCTCGTCTGCACTTCATTGCACAGCGCTCTGTTTGTTTTAAGGGTGACTAAAAGTTTGCCACACTGGTCTAACACCGATTGCCAGTGTCAAAATGATTGATATGGCCAATCAAAACAAAGAACAATCAAAGAAGGCGGGCTTTACTGCTCACAGACACTGAACATGAATTTCAGTGTGACACTTCAGTTTTAACTGTAAGGTGTACAGTTCAAAAGACGAGCTATACTCAACTTTTTTGGTCAAATTTTGTCGGTTTTGAATTGAAGGCCACCATTTAGATTCATGCAATTCATAACTGAATGTAATGACAAGGGACATTAATAGAGCAGTTTTCAGTAATATTACCAAGAAATGTAATTGAACGGAAGTCATTTTATCACTATGTATGTTACCAAAATAGCACTCATAATTGATTTCTGTAGAGTTTGGCATTAGCATGTTTCAGTACATATTTAATGAGTTAATACTTTTGCTAATCAACATATTGTTTTTCACTGAGCTTGTCGCAGGATCGCCTTATCCCTAATGAGGGCCGATCACACTGACAGCAGTTTGTAGCGACTTAAAGTCATTCATTTCAAACAACGGTTGGCAATTTCACTTTATGCAAATGAGCAGCGATGCCTTGAATTTGCTGTCTTCAGTTCACTAGGTTTTGGAGCAAAACTAATTCTAACCAATGGATGTTCAACACCATGGTCAGGAGCGAACCTTTTCAAACCTCTTCGAACCGTTTTGAACCTCTTCCTAACCAATTTGCACTGTTTCTCAGTTTTCAGCTGACAAAGGAAACGCGTCTTGCTGAAATGTCTACTTTAAAAGTGTCTATTCGAGATCCAGTGCCAATCCGAATGATTCTTATGCTCAAACTGAAGTATAGGGAGGATTTGCCAGCTTTTTGTGCTGGAAGATGATAGTCAGAGATCTCGGGTGGAGGTTTTTTTGTTGCCATGTGTCAGTATGACTTCATAATGAGTGTGTGATTATCATCTCGGCTCCGCCCAGCAGATGATGATGTCATACGAGAGCTCCGTCAGGCCTATCAGGTGACACGTCTATCTCTGGACGGGGTTTATCACAGACTCAACTTATAATGGTGCAGTGAGAGTGTTTGCTGACTTGGCTGCCAACATTGCCAGTGTGTGTGTGTGCGCATGGATATGTTTATGTTGGAGATGAAACGGTGTGGTTTGAATTCTGTGGTTTACCAGTCAGTCAGTTTAGTATATTCTGTTCTATTTTTATGCCTTTTTGTTTTTTTAAAATTATTGAATGTATATGGAGCTTGCATCTTTGTGTCTGCGGTCTGGTCGATGTGTTTCATCATCAGGGGAATTCTGACGCTGTAAGACGCTGTGTGTGTGTGTGTGTGTGTGTGTGTGTGTGTTGTGTTCTAGTGAACTGTCGTCCAAACCAGCTCAAGCATTTGTTGCTTTTGGAGGAGAATATCATTGTGGTAATAATGAAACTCTGATGACTTTCTCATGCATCAGACTTTTTTGTTAGATTCCACTGATGAAAGTGGGCAGTTTTTTTTGTGCTCCTCATAGATTTGTCTCATGACGAATGGCTGCTGGATGCCAACTTTCCTTTTCGACATCTGGTGGCTGCCAATAACAGCTTGCGTTGTTTTGCCTTGTCTAAGCTGAAGGAGCCATTCAGTCCCACAAACTTGTATAAAGCAAATGCTCCAATGTACAGACAATATTATTTAATCTTCTGCTTTTATCAAGTACACAAACACAAATGCTGGGTCAATGTATTGAAATCGCGTGGTTGCGTTCAACAATTTGATGCTTCAAAAAGTTAATAAAGAGATCATAAAACTAATCAATATGAATTGAGTGGTTTAGTCAAAATTTTCTGAAGAGACACGATCGCTTTAGTTGATATTTTTTTTTAATATAGTCTTTTATTCACATAAACATTAATCAGCAAAGATAAACAAGCTCAACCGAACATGCTTGACGCTCGAGAACAAAACTTATTGGTTCTTGCGAAAACTCAGACGTGATGCGTAAGACATGAGAATGAACCTCATTGGTCTCACAGAAGCTTAAATGTGATGCGTAAGACATGAGACTGAACCTCACTGGTTCTTGTGGAAGTTTAAATATGATGCGTAAGACATGAGAATGAACCTCATTGGTTCTCGCATGTCAAGCGAACATGCTTGAGCTTCCATTTACCACAACTGATGTGAGAGTTGACATGTTTATATGTGAATAAATGTAAAAAAAAAAATCTGTTCATCATAAAAAGTGATCAAGTCTCTTCAGAAAATTTGGACTAATCCGCTCAATTCATATGGATTAGTTTCACAATCTCTTTATGAACTTTTTGAAGCATCAAAGTGGTAGTTGCGTCAATGGAGGGACAGAAATCTCTCAGATTTCATCAAAAAGATCTTCATTTGTGTTCTGAAGTCTTACGACTTTGAGGGTGAGTAATTAATGTCAGAATTTTCATTTTTGGGTGAACTAACCCTTTAAGTGAACGAGTTATGTTCAAATATCTGTGCCATTACATAAATCTAGCTATGAATATTGACTTTAACTAGTTAGCTGATCTGAATAGTTTTTTTGAGAAAGCCTTGAATATCTTTCTTTATTGAAAACTATTGGACTATAATATGTACACATGAAACAGATGAAATATCCTTCTTTTGTAAAAAAAAAAATATTTGTCTTGTTTTGACTGTTTTCTTGTTCTTACCTGGACATTTACCGTGTTGTTTATGAAAAAACGCATACATTAATAATGAGTATAGTCATAAAAAAATAGGGAAGCTGTTTTAATGACAAAATTACAAGAAAAAAAAACATGCATTTCTGAACGCAGCGCAATCTATAAAATAAATAGTGTACCTTAAAGAGAAAACTGGCTGTAAAAGAACTGTTAACATTAAAGTTAGCTGTGGAGCCTCCTTTGCATCCATGTTAAAAATGCAAAATAGGTTGTGTTATGAATTCCAATCAGGGCTGCCTTTCCAATAAGCATCGTAAGCCTGTCTTGATCGTAGAACAATTACCACCAATGATGCTTTTGGAAAACGCAGCCCTGAACACTTTCCAAATACAACAATACATGTAATCAAGCATGCGCAGCTAGAAGCTTTTCACAGCTTTCCTTTATGTACAGTAGAGTATGCTTCAGTATACATAGAGTATGTTATTGTCACTGAGAAATAAATTGATCAGCGCAGTTGTGTTTCTTTTGTGAGAGATTCATTGCAAGTGTGTATCTAGAGTGACCATCTGCGTTTCCTGGGAGGAAAATACAGATGTGTGTAAAGAGTTTGCACATCCATCGTTAGAGAGGAGAAATGCTGTCATTTCTGACTCTCTGAACATTCCCCTTTTCCTTTTCTCTCTCGCTGTCAGTTTGTCTGTCTGTTTCTCTCTCTGTGTTGGAAAACAGTCTATGATGCATCAGGGTTGGCCGTTTCAAAAGGTGGAGGTCATTTCCTGCCAAAGTTTCCTCTTTATCTTCCTTTTTCCTGAATTCCTCACTGATGAATCCAGAGCTGACAGTTTGCCTTCCTCGGCTGTGATATTTGCACCGAAAGAAACGCTGTAAACAATGTCTTCATCTCAAGAGAGCAGCTCATCAATTTACGCTTGTCACTTCAGATTCACATTAGTTTCAACTCTGAATTCATCAAGTCTTTTAGTTGTTAATCATTTAGTCTTTTTCTTCACAATTGATGAACTTGATGAAAGGAATAGTTCACCCAAAAAATGAAGGAAATTCAAATCAAAACTTTAAGAAGGTATGAAAATTATACAAATATGTCATGTAAATAAATCGAAATTATTATTTTATTCTTTCAAAAGCTTGGGGTAAGTATTTTTTTTTTTAAGAAATCTATACTTTTAATCAGCATGCATTAAATTGATCAAAAGTGACCGCAAAGACGTAGTGTTACAAATTCAAATGTCAAATAAATGCTGTTCTTCTGAACATTCTATCCATCAAAGACTCCTGAAACAAACGATTTGCAAGCGTGCAGAACTCAGAACTGGACAAAAACGTCTAACTTTAACGCCTCTGATTGGCCATTGCGTTCAAGAAATCAACAAACATGTCTGTTATTGGCTAAGTTGCTTAAAGGGTTAGTACACCCAAAAATGAAAACAATGTAATTTATTACTCACCCTCATGCCGTTCCACACCTGTAAGACCTCCGTTCATCTTCGGAACACAAATGAAGATATTTGTGCTGAAATCCGATATCCTGGATAGCCAGCAATGACATTTCCTCTCTCAAGATCCATTAATGTATTCAAAACATTTAAATCAGTTCATGTGAGTACAGTGGTTCAATATTAATATTATAAAGCGACGATCATATTTTTGGTGCACCCAAAAAAACTAAATAACAACTTGTATAGTGATAACCAATTTCAAAACACTGTTTCATGAAGCTTCGGAGCGTTATGAATCAGCGAGTCGAATCATGATTCGGAGTGACAGTCACGTGATTTCACGTGAGCGGTTTGACACGCGATCCGAATCATGATTCGATACTTGAAATATTCTCGTCGCTCTATAATAATGGATATTGTCGTTTTCATTAAACAGTTGGCTGACAATAAATCAAATTTAACTAATCTAATTGTCAAATTATTTTAGCGCATGTATTGTAAAATTTTATTTGAGAGTTGCTATTGAGGTCCACCCTATTTCACCCAGGTCCACTCACTTTTCCCTTTTTTTCCCCTTTTTTTCCCCTTTTTTCCCCCTTTTTTCCTGGCCTCACCACTGTTCTGAAGGATCATGTGACACTGAGGAGGAGTAATGATGCTGAAAATTCGGCTTTGCATCACAGGAATAAATAGCATTTTAAAATGTATTACAATAGAAGACAGTTTGTTTAAATTGTAATAATATTGAACAGTATTACGGCTTCTACTGTATCGATTAAAAATGCAGCATTGGTGAGCATAAGAAACTTCTTTCAAAAACATTTAAAATCTTACTGATCCCAAAGGTTTGAACGGTACACTGTAAAAAATGCTGGGTTGTTTTAACCCATGTTTGGGTCAAATATGGACACACCCAGACCCAACCATTGGGTTAAAAAAAAAAATTTAAACCAACTGTTGGGTTTGTCCTTACTTTACTGAAACATGGGCTGAACCCAGCATTTTTAGTGTATATCGTCTGAAAGACTCATTTGAACTATTTCAGCTTGCCTACTTTTTTTTGCTAGTTTCTCCTTTTCTGTTTGACATGAGGGTGAGTAAATGATTTTTGGGTGAACTGTCCCTTTAAGTCAACTTTTTCCTTTCAATCTGTCTTGAAGGACCTAGCAAGATCAAATCGCAGAAATTGTACTTGACTAATCTGTGTCGTCTGTTGTTTAGTTTATTTAGCTGTGATATCAGTGATCAGTCTATTGAGCTCCAGGTAACAATTGACTTTCAGCCTTAGAGTTAATAGCCTTGTGTCTTGCTTGTACAGATCGATATTGGTATTAATTAATCAGCGCTATCGCCCATGCGATCTGGTTCTATTTGTTGTTACATCAGCGCGATATCAATAGGGAAAGTGTACTCCCTGATCGCCATGGCAACTTCATCGCTCAGGTCAAAGAAAGTTTATCTTATCTTGCTGCTGAGAGTGGCAAACTGCTTAGAAATCTAGTTTAGACTCTCAGATCATTGATTGGGCTCTCTCTCTCTTTCTCTGTCTCTCTCTCTCTCTCTCTCTCTCTCTCTCTCTCTCTCTCTCTCTCTCTCTCTCTCTCTCTCTCTCTCTCTCTCTCTCTCTCTCTCTCTCTCTGTCTCTCTCTCTCTCTGTCTCTCTCTCTCTCTGTCTCTCTCTCTCTCTCTGTCTCTCTCTCTCTCTCTGTCTCTCTCTCTCTCTGTCTCTCTCTCTGTCTCTGCTCTCACATCAGTATTTAAAGTCTGATACTGCATGCCTTCAGGAAGGTAAAATCACAAATGAGATCTCTTTTACATCTCATTTGTTTCTCCAAGGCACCAATGACATTAAATGACTGAGTTTCAGAAGAGATCAGTGTTTCTAACTTCTATCTTCTTCCTGTGTTTCAGCAAAAGTCTCAATTTGTGTCCATTTTATTTTATATTTCATGCAGTGTGTAATATAGCTGTTTGTGAATCTAAAAGGTCGGCAAAGTTTTAAAGATCAAAGTGCATGACAAAGTTATTGTCTCCTTCTGAACTGCTGAGACAAGACAAATTATTCCAGTGTCCCTTCCTGTTACCAACGTAACACATTTGCATAATGCCAGCATATGGTCTTCATTGGCTGCCCGTGAACGACGTCTACTTTGACCCGCCCTCAAACACTGTAGTTGTAGCTGAGTCTTGGTAGAGTTTGGTTTGTGTTGTCGACCTGTCGAGAAGACGCTGTTTTCTACACTGCGAATTCACTTCACGTGCACTTCAAAAAGTTGAGAACTCACACTGGAATTGATGCGATGGCATCCTTACTGTTCGTGTCACTGTGTAGCAAGCGCTGAGAAAGATCTAGAGCTAAAATTCAGACATGGTAATAGGCGTATCATTTCTGACATGCGCTGTAAGCTGTAGACCAATCACCACAGGCTGGGCTGTCTGACCAATCAGAGCAGAGAAGGCTCTTGAAAAGGTGGGGTTTAGAGAGACTGAATCTTTGAATTAACCATTTTCAGGCTTTTTAAAGTCCTCATGAAATCAAAATCGCCCTTATTTTCTTGGTTGGCAAACATTGCTGGTCTTAGGGTGAACAATTCATCCGTGCAAGTTAATACACCGAAAAAATGCGTTTGCCGTGGTAATCTTAAATCAAAATCTGAAAAGTAACTTCCGTTCTGGAATGGCGTTCCTTCTCAGATGATGTCAGTTTGACGGCTTGGGTTTGAATATCCTTAACCACTCCCCTCCAACTGTTATTCTGCTCTGAGCGAGAGATGGAGAGGAGGAGCGCTGAAGCAAAACCCTGCCCTCTATTCAATATCCCGTTTCACTTGGAAATATGTCACAGCACTGAAATAAAATCAGTTGCAACTTCCGGTTCACTGGGACTTTACGGAATGAGGTGATAGTCATTCGTATTTGTTGTGTCTGTTTATTGTCATTAGAGGTTTTAGGGAAGGCTCTGTTTCATATTGATCAGAGGAAGTTCTAGGGCTCTCACAGAGATGGGTCACCTGATGTTGTTATTTGGACAAACTCTTGATGCTTCTTTTTAATGTAACCATCTGACTGTTCAGGACTAACACACATGCACACAATCTTATACACACTCGCACAAATGAATGACTCTCATCAACTGTATAAAAATCAGATTAAAAAACACCATACCTGTGTATAGACCAGTGCAATTAAAATGATTGAAGTTTAAAAAGTAGTTAGTTACACGATAAGCCACTAATAAAAAGCATTTTAAGTTATTGGTATAACTGTATTTCTTAATTTATGTATATATAAAAATATACAGTATGCAAATTATGTAAGTATACAGTACTTTCTTCAATGTAGTTTTACATATTTTTTTTTAATATAATTTTATATGACCGAGAGAAGATTCAGGTATTTTCATGCTAAAGAAAAATGTAGTTGAAGTCCCCCTGTGGTGAAACTCAAGTTTTTAATGTTGTTTATATGTCTATGTGGTGTTTTTAATATGCTTTAAGACAAATGTGTCAACAAATTCATAAGTCAACTCCAATGCTGAGTATTTTCTCCTTAACTGCATTGACAGTCTTAAAAACACGGGTTGAAATCGTGTCACAAAGTACCTTGTTAACCAATCACATCAACTTGTCGGCGTCCTTTAGCATATCATTACTATGCTGTGAAGCAGGGGAGTTGATTTTATAACAAAAATCAGTTACATTTAGCAATATAGCAGGTGAAAGGGCTAAAGGGCTAATCATAATAATTACCGATATGTGTCCAACGTTGTAGAGAGCGATACATAATATGCATTACCATTCTGATACATCGACATGTAGACGAGCCAGTATAATTCACTTTTCCACTTCTGAATCAGTTTCTGAATGAATATATGGCTGAATTAAACCAGTATTTCCAATTGCCCTTGTGCAGCGTTTACTACAGTAAAGTTGACAGTGGATCAGGTATTCTGAGCTGGTGTGAGTGAGTGGAGGCGGAGCTAATTTGCATATTCATAGATCCACTTATACCAAATAAAGCAAGAGTGTAGAGTGACATTCAAGCTATTTTAAGGCATGAATCATTTTATTTTACAGGGGGGAAAAACGCTTAAATATGTCATTTTGGTGATCATAGATGAGTTTTGAGGGATACAATTGTTTACTACAGGGTAGGGCTGCACAATATCGCAAATGTACATATCGCAATATGCATATCGCAGGGGCGCACAATATCTGAATGATTTTAATAGGCTACTTCAACATTGTGAAAAGTGTACGTTTTAGGTCGACGCATACAGCAGAGAATAGACTGGGCACACGACTTACTTATGTGACTTGCTTGACATTAAAAAGTTATTAAACACAATAGCTTGCGAAAAACAACTCCTTGCAGTCTCGCGCTGTCTGACACACACACCGAAACGTGCGCACAAGCCGTTCTTTTTTTGTGTCTTGTTACACACTCAAACTGTCAAATACACACACAGTTATGTCAAAATGGCTGTCTTGATGAGTATTCATGTAAACACAGTCGGTTATACTTTAAGTGAATGCGTGTCAAGGATCGTGCATTAGGTCTTAAAGTGACAGCCTGCTAATACAGTAAACCTGTACAGTAAACCTGCCGCTGTCTGTCAAACAACAAAAGAAAAAGAGAAAATCACTGTGCTCTTGGCTGAATAACCTTTTGTAGCTTTATTATTTAACAGTGTATATTTAATTCATTTAAAGACTACTGTTTTTAGTTCTAATTTTTAATACATTTCAAAAATAATCATCCACCCCAGTTCAAGTGTCTTTGTTTACCTGAATGTTCTTGATGTTAAGTTTTAGGTTGATGTAACCATATTACCAAGTCAAGTTTTTTGTATTTATTTTTTAAATATTGGATTTACATTTTTGGTTAGTTTACATTGATGTTAAAATTATATGGTCAGATTTGAGACATTAATGTGTGCTAAAACACTGCTGATCACTTTCAGAAGTTGTAGCGATGCAAGGAACTACACTGCCACCAAAATGGTCGCATATGCGACCTTTTGAAATGCCATTGCGACCCTAATTTCTATGGGGTCGCAAATATATCACTGATTATTTTTGTACCTACCTTATGTTTTAGGCAATATGCTATGATTTACTATGAGCATTTATTAATACAGAAATGTGTATTTTAAGAATACGTTTTATAACGTGCTCTGAGCATTCAACACATCAAGTTGGCTTCAACCCCGCGACCCCCGCCCCCTCCCGAAATGGTGTAGGCGAGGCATAGCCTAACGTTGATTTAAAAAAAATACCTCTCGTTAAGACATATATATCTCAACATAGCCTACAATCTGTACGTGTTGAAATGAAGCGGACAATTGACTCCTATTTTAAGAAGGGAAGTTCAAGTGTAACAGAACCATCACTTGATGTCGATGCGACATGTCAAACGGAGCCTGTGAGTGAGAATGATGAGGCTGAGAAGGATTCGTCAGGGAAAGCACACGCGGGGAAAACGAAACGGGACATATGAATTTCGACACCAGTGGCTCGAAGAATACCAGTGGTTAAGGTGCCAAGACGGAGCAATGCACTTTGTGTACTGTAAATTCTGTGGGCCTTCAATTGCAGGACTGTCCAAATTTGTAACTGCGCCAAAACAATTCAAACACGAATCATTGAAGCTTCACAATGACAGTATGAAGCACGCGCAGTGTAGAGACCGCTACATATCCCGTGACGCAGCAGCACTCCCCACTGCATTTCGGCGTCAAGATTTAGCAAACCGAGCAAGTGAGGAATCTGAATTGATTTTGGCATGTGAGGGGGATGTCCTGTGAAGTGAACATGCATTGTTTTGGTTTTTTGTATCTTTAATACAGAAAAGTCAATAGCTTATATATTATATTATTTTATGGATTATATTTATTTTATTTTAGTTCAGGAGTCTGCCCATCTGTGCCAACCATAGCATGTTGAAATCCAAAAGAAATTCATTTTGCACTTTATTGTGTACTGTATTTTTTTATTGCAGTAAATCTATCCCAACAAATGTTAAAGAAAACAAGAAGGCATGTGGTTTAAAAGATGGCAAGTAAATAAAAAGCACATCTGTATGCAATAGTTTCATTATTGTTCATTATTATCCAGAGTGGCTTACTATAAATAATTTGTGCGACCAAATCACGTTTTGCGCCAGTAACTGAAAAAGTTAGTAGCGCAAGTGCCACCAGTGGAAAAGGTTAGTGTAGTTCCCTGCGATGCTTTCTTTTCCAAGAAAGAATGTGAAACACATAAATGGTATCATTCTCAGTTTTGAAAAAAAAAAAAAAAAAAATTAAAATCTATTTTACAAACTTAAAGCAATATCGTATCGAATATAGCATTATTTAACAAGGATATCGCATATCACATTTTTCTTCAATATCGCACAGCCCTACTACAGGGGGACTCTACTTAGTAGAGTAGCTATTTTAGGTTAGTTACTCCCCAACATTAGTGCAGCCCGTTTGCGGTGTATGACAACTTCTCTCTCTGTCTTTCTCACTTATTCTCCCAGAGGTCCCAGTTGTAGCCCAGTTTGCGGTGTGGTTCCAGCGTGGTTATATACCTCATCAGGCTCAGAATAGCCCCCAGGGATCCCAACACACAGACGCTCGCGTTTCCCCCCACTCCTGCCTTGGGGACACAATCGCTTCATTTACCATTCTCTATTTGGCCCCTGCCAAAAGGGGAAACAGCCAGAGAGAGAGTGGAGGGACAACATCATGAATTCACTCATTTCACTCACACGTCTCCGTCACCTTGGCTCCGAACATCACCGGCGTGGAGATACGGCTCAATTAAGTGCGTTTCACGGGTTAGCCCGCCAATCTGCCCGCCAAAATTTTATCAGCGGAAATCTTAGCATGTAATGAATATGGATATTGACTTGTGTTAAGCGTGTTTGTGTGTGTGTGTGTGAGTCACGGCGATGAACACAAACACACACACTCCAGTGCTTCTCAGAATGAATGAGACTTTATGCCAGTATCAGTATTAGACATAGTTTCAGGAGCCCAGAGGAAGATTGTTTCTTTCTGAGACAGACTTTACAGTTATGTTTTATTTAAATATGAACTTGGATATTTCTGTTTGATGCACTTCTCTGTTTAATTGAAGTTCCAACCTTGTCTCGGATGTTTCACCTAACATTTGTTTGGGTATTTAAATGAGAAAGGTCTGCATTCTTGAGGAAATCTGAGCACAGTTTGAGACATTTTACAATATTCCAGTTTTCCTTTGATTTGAAAATCTCATCTGAACTGTAGAAGAGACACATGTGAGACTTTTTTTCTCAGTAGAAATGTCTCTGAGAAATATTTGAGATATTAAAGAGATGTAATTATTAGTAATTTATTTTTTCATCTTTGCGATGGATATGTTAATTGCACAGAAATTCACTTCTTGAGCTTATGATGATGATGATGCTACTTATTTTCTGCTCTTTTTAAGATTTACAGGGAATATTTCTCATACACACTGACCTTAAGCTAGTGACAGAAATATTGAAGTGTGTGTTTCTGGCAGGAATTAGTGGAGCTCGTGTGTATCTGATGGAGGGGCTTGGGCATTTCTCTGGCATTTCTTGGGAAACGTCATTAAGGGAAAGGTGCTGGGGAGGATTAAACATCAGGCCTTTCACTTCAATTTGTACATCAGTATTTCCTCAAGCCTGTAATATAAAGCGGACATCATGTTACAGACTGGCTGGAAAATCACTGGAGACAAAGCTCTGGGAAATAAACAGATCAACAATTTACGTCAGATATGTAAGAAATCAGAAGTAAACCTCCAAAACATGTTAAGGCTTTAAGGGCAAAGCTGTGCATTGATTTGACAGGACTGCATGTCTGAGGTTTGTCATGATATGGACGTTCTGTAAAACCCTGTTTTATCCTCTGATTCAGGCATATCTGCCCTTTTGCCTTCATATGGTACAGTATACACAGAAAATATTACTAATCTATCTATCTATCTATCTATCTATCTATCTATCTATCTATCTATCTGTCTGTCTGTCTGTCTGTCTGTCTGTCTGTCTGTCTGTCTGTCTGTCTGTCTGTCTGTCTGTCTGTCTGTCTGTCTGTCTGTCTGTCTGTCTGTCTGTCTGTCTGTCTGTCTGTCTGTCATTTGCTCCGTCTGTCTGTCTGTCATTTGCTCCGTCTGTCTGTCTGTCATTTGCTCCGTCTGTCTGTCTGTCATTTGCTCCGTCTGTCTGTCATTTGTTTCATCTGTCATTTATTCCATCTGTGTGTCATTTGTTCCATCTGTCATTTGTTCCGTCTGCCTGTCTGTCATTTGTTCCGCCTGTCTGTCATTTGCTCCGTCTGTCTGTCATTTGCTCCGTCTGTCTGTCATTTGTTTCATCTGTCATTTATTCCATCTGTGTGTCATTTGTTCCATCTGTCTCATTTGTTCCATCTGTCATTTGTTCCGTCTGCCTGTCTGTCATTTGTTCCGCCTGCCTGTCTGTCATTTGTTCCATCTGTCATTTGCTCCATCTGTCTGTCATTTGTTCTATCTGTCATTTGCTCCATCTGTCTGTCATTTGTTCCATCTGTCTGTCATTTGTTCTGTCTGTCTGTCATTTGTTCCGTCTGTCATTTGCTCCGTCTGTCTGTCATTTGTTCTGTCTGTCTGTCATTTGCTCCGTCTGTCTGTCATTTGTTCCGTCTGTCTGTCTGTCATTTGTTCCATCTATCAATCTGCATGTCTGTCATTTGTTCTATCTATCCATCTGCCTGCCTGTCATTTGTTCCATCTATCCATCTGCCTGCCTGTCATTTGTTCCATCTATCCATCTGCCTGCCTGTCATTTGTTCCATCTATCCATCTGCCTGCCTGTCATTTGTTCCATCTATCCATCTGCATGTCTGTCATTTGTTCCATCTATCCATCTGCCTGCCTGTCATTTGTTCCATCTATACATCTGCCTGTCTGTCATTTGTTCCATCTATACGTCTGCATGTCTGTCATTTGTTCCATCTATCCACCTGCCTGTCTGTCATTTGTTCCATCTATCAATCTGCATGTCTGTCATTTGTTCCATCTATCCACCTGCCTGTCATTTGTTCCATCTATCCATCTGCCTGCCTGTCATTTGTTCCATCTATCCATCTGCATGTCTGTCATTTGTTCCATCTATCCATCTGCCTGCCTGTCATTTGTTCCATCTATACATCTGCCTGTCTGTCATTTGTTCCATCTATACGTCTGCATGTCTGTCATTTGTTCCATCTATCCACCTGCCTGTCTGTCATTTGTTCCATCTATCCACCTGCCTATCTGTAATTTGTTCCATCTATCAATCTGCCTGTCTGTCATTTGTTCCATCTATCCGTCTGTCTGCCTGTCATTTGTTCCATCTATCAATCTGCATGTCTGTCATTTGTTCCATCTATCCATCTGCCTGTCTGTCATTTGTTCCATCTATCCATCTGCCTGTCTATCTGTCCGTCTGTCATTTGTTCTGTCTGTCTGTCTGTCTGTCTAATATTTTAAGATATAAAATATATAAACAATGGGAGATGGATGTCGGACCTTTTAGGGGAGGTCTGGTAGTCTGATGGTGTTTGAGTGTATATGAATGTGTATTTGTGTAGGTGTGTATGTTTGGGATTTGCTGAGGCACACATTTGACCATCATCAACTTTCTTAAGCCACTGAAACAGGATAACACATGGGTCAAATGATAAGAGAGGCAAAAAAATATGAAAGTGCTGATTGATTGATGTCTGGCTCTGCATTTGACAGTGAGTTTCGGATCAGTGTGTTTGATTTCCTCTCTCAGATTGAAGCTCGGCAAATGTGAAGGACAAAAAGGTCACAGATATCCGTCTCCTTCTCTCTCATCTTCCACTGGTCTCGTGAAACTAGTTATAGCACAGTGGTCAAGTGGGGCAGCTTCTGCTGTGAGATGATTTACTTTCAACATGCCATTAATTTTTTTATTTTTACATGAGTTTTGTCGTTGGCTTTGAGGCTCTGCTACTTTAATCCTTAAAGTACATGTGTATTTTTTTGTCTTAGATTTAGAAACTAACTCTTGCAAATGTAGAGGATCTCTTGCAGGTGACTTTCATACTAAAGGACTAATGTTGTGTTATCAGGTGTGATGCATGTGAAATCATAACACAAACTACATGTATGTTGATTAAAGAAATAATTTGATTTAACATATTTAGATGGTTTAAACAAAGACATTAAAATAAAAGGAAATCTTTAAGGAGCCTGTTATGTTTGTAAAGACGACTCGTACATGAGATTACTTTTCCTTTTTTATTCTTCTCGTCAGCTTACTTGACCTCTTTCACATCACTAAACTGTGTTTTACACTCCCCGTTTAAAACCCTTATAACAGACATTCATTCTACACTCACCTAAAGGATTATTAGGAACACCGGTTCAATTTCTCATTAATGCAATTATCTAATCAACCAATCACATGGCAGTTGCTTCAATGCATTTAGGGGTGTGGTCCTGGTCAAGACAATCTCCTGAACTCCAAACTGAATGTCAGAATGGGAAAGAAAGGTGATTTAAGCAATTTTGAGCGTGGCATGGTTGTTGGTGCCAGACGGGCCGGTCTGAGTATTTCACAATCTGCTCAGGTACTGGGATTTTCACACACAACCATTTCTAGGGTTTACAAAGAATGGTGTGAAAAGGGAAAAACATCCAGTATGCGGCAGTCCTGTGGGCGAAAATACCTTGTTGATGCTAGAGGTCAGAGGAGAATGGGCCGACTGATTCAAGCTGATAGAAGAGCAACAAATAACCACTCGTTACAAACGAGGTATGCAGCAAAGCATTTGTGAAGCCACAACACGCACAACCTTGAGGCGGATGGGCTACAACAGCAGAAGACCCCACCGGGTAACACTCATCTCCACTACAAATAGGAAAAAGAGGCTACAATTTGCACGAGCTCACCAAAATTGGACAGTTGAAGACTGGAAAAATGTTGCCTGGTCTGATGAGTCTCGATTTCTGTTGAGACATTCAGATGGTAGATTCAGAATTTGGCGTAAACAGAATGAGAACATGGATCCATCATGCCTTGTTACCACTGTGCAGGCTGGTGGTGGTGGTGTAATGGTGTGGGGATGTTTTCTTGGCACACTTTAGGCCCCTTAGTGCCAATTGGGCATTGTTTAAATGCCACGGCCTACCTGAGCATTGTTTCTGACCATGTCCATCCCTTTATGACCACCATGTACCCATCCTCTGATGGCTACTTCCAGCAGGATAATGCACCATGTCACAAAGCTCAAATCATTTCAAATTGGTTTCTTGAACATGACAATGAGTTCACTGTACTAAAATGGCCCCCACAGTCACCAGATCTCAACCCAATAGAGCATCTTTGGGATGTGGTGGAACGGGAGCTTTGTGCCCTGGATGTGCATCCCACAAATCTCCATCAACTGCAAGATGCTATCCTATCAATATGGGCCAACATTTCTAAAGAATGCTTTCAGCACCTTGTTGAATCAATGCCACGTAGAATTAAGGCAGTTCTGAAGGCGAAAGGGGGTCAAACACAGTATTAGTATGGTGTTCCTAATAATCCTTTAGGTGAGTGTATCTTAATAATGTAATGAACACATTAATTTAAATAAACAATGCATTTTTTTTGTCTAATTGAGAATGCAACACATCTGAACCAAAATCATTACAGAAAACTTGCAAAAGCTTCTTTCCTTAGAAATCTTTAGCGAAAGGGGGAAATCATGAGAAACTCGAGCTGAATTTGTAATGTATCATAAACCGACATCCATTGAGAATCAAACTGAACGTTTGCACTTCATAGAGAGGACCGAAACACGATGGTCTGTTCATGATACTGGAGGGTTTGTAAGTGCTGTAATGTGTGAATGAAATGCATGATCGATTGTTTGAAATGACTGAAATCAAGGACGTGTGCTGCCTGGCTCATAGATCCTTTAATCATAATGATCTCCATGTCCATTCCTTTCTCAAGCTTTCCTGAAGATTAGCTCCTTGTGGTGGTCAGAAATGTTCATTTGAAAGGACTTTAATGAATGTAGTAAAATGACTTTCATCACATTATCTCCATTTTTAGATAGCCGCTCCACTGAGAAGATTTCAACCTATACCTCTTTTCTTTTTGTTTCTCCCTTTCTCTCTGACTTTCTTCTTTATGGCAGTTTAAAAGATATAGAAAGATAAAAACATGGGAATTTTGTATTTCAGGGAAATGTTTCATTCAGAGGTTCAAAGACTCTTTCATACTTCAGTTAACTATAATGAAATTACCTGACTGTTTTTTATTGTTTATTTTATGAAGGCTTGATATCATGACTAGTTAGCCGCTGCTGAAAAAATCTCCATTTGATGGCCATTCTATATATTATATAATATTTAGTGATGTATATTGGTAACCTGAATATTCTATAAATCTAAAATGTGTATTTTATATTAATAAGCAAATAAAACAAAAGCCTTTCTTTTATGAATAGTTTTATAAACTCTGAAAGTTTATTTTTATTTAATTTTATATATATTTTATATATTTTTTGATTTATTAATTTAATTTCATATTTATTTGTATTTAATTTTATATTTATTTATTCATACATTTCATTATTTCATTTCATATTTATTTAAATTTTAATTTTGGCTATTTTTTTATTTATTCAGTTATTTATTCATTTTCATTTCATAATTTTTCCTTAAATTTTTTTAAATTATATTTAATTTAATTTAATTTATTTAATTTTGTGTTTTCAATATGTAGGCCAACTAGAAATATTGTGGGCATTAGACTATCATTTATTGACTAAAATGTATCACTTTGAATCACTGACCGATATGATCACTGATATATCATGCCTCCTTAATAATATTATATGGAAATCTGGAATGCTTTCACCATGGTTCATAGACGTCCATGTTGAGGTCATGGCAGACTTTAAAACCTATGGGAACGTACAAGCCCTTCACTAGCACTATCCCGATCTGTGACGTCAAAAGCAGACTGAGAAAAAACAGTTCATATGCTTCTGCATTTGAATGGTAGTGTAGTGTGACCAGTCCTTTAGCATGGAAACATTCTGATCTGGATCTGAAGTGTGAACGGGTCAGCGGCCGTGTGGTCCCAGTGAATAGGCCACGGCGTGTGATTGCGTGTGTCTCTGGTGTTCAGGCGTGTGTGGGTCCATGCGGTTCCCTGTGGACTCTTTGTTCAGCACCTATCGGCATATCAGCAGAGAGTCCTTCAGCCCGGGCCTCTAATGCACCATGTATGGCTTTGTAGAAACAGCCAGGATTGTGGGCAGTGCTGGGCAGCAGGATAGCTGCAGGCCTTCTCTGCAGTCAGTGGATTAGAGGTGGCCTGCTTTCACACACGCACACACACACACACACACACACACACACACACACCGGTGTGAAATCGGGCTCTGCTCTCCTCTCCTCAAATGCTAAAGCCTCTTCCCGACCATCTGTAAAATCCTCCAACTCTGTGTCTAAGTTGAGTTCAGAGTCCAATCTCCACTGCCAAAGCCAGAGAGAGAGAGAGGAAGATAGCGACAGAGGATAGAAAGGAAAAGAAAGCGTGATTGAGGTTATGTTTAGAATGGCATACTTGCACTTACAACACACAGCAGCTACTGTACTTGCAAGTGTGATTATACCACTGTTTGTACAGTATCAGAAAGTAAAGTGGGGGCTGTCTCTGTTTACCTAATTGAGAAATACTTAAAGGCTACATGACAATTTAATTTGCTAATATTAATGTTGAACTTATATTTACATAAATGTATATAAACATGAATATTTATGTATTAATTTACATAAACATTTACACTTTTTAGCTTGACGAGTATGTTCTTCAAAATGTCGGTAGCACTTTAGTTTAGGGTCCAATTCTCACTAGTAACTAGTTGCTTATTAGCTTGCATATTACTAGGATATTGTAGTACTTATAAAGCACATATTAACATCCTATGCTGTATGACCATATTCTACATCCTTTAAAAACCCAACCCAACACTTTATTGAGGCAAACGTCATAGTTAAAAGTGAGAATTGGACCCTAATCTAAAGTGTGACCGAAATTTCATGTCCACCCTGTTGGCATAAAATTGTAAAAAAATATTGTGTGAAACAGTATGCAGTCACATTTAATAGTATGTTGCATTTTTGTCATGTGATGGCAATATGTTTAATTTTAATAGAGTTTATTCATCACATTTAATGAATCATTCGTTGAATTCAACTTTTGTGCATGTAATCAAATTTTGTGTTGGAAATGTCTTAACCTTTAGCAATCTGAACAGATTTTATGTATAATATAACTTATAGTACATTTGACACCCTGAATATGTTACTTGAACGCATTGCATCATGGGAAATAATGTTTCAATCGTTGTGCTCGGTTGAACTGCAGACTTTGTTAAATATAGTAATTAGTACAACTTTTGTATAATATTTTGTATAGAAAAAATACAGTACTGCATACTGCAAATTAACTGTGTGTGTGTGTGTGTGTGTTGAGCCAAAATATCCATCTGTTGGTCTAATATCTTTCCGCTATTTGAATTTTCAGGGCTTTTCACCTGAAAGTCTAGTGTGACCTTGACCCCCGTTATATTTTGCTGTGAATTTTTGTGGTCTTTGTCATTTTTGTGTAATTATGAATTGTATTTAACAATACTGGTTATAAAAAATCAGAAAGTAATGGTTTATTGTGTCTGCTGTGTAGTCGTACAGTTTACAGAATGGCAGATTTCTGCACATGCTAATTTGTTTATAATGTTGTTCGTAATGGTGTTATATTTCATGATCGCCTCAAAATCTAGATCTGTGCTTTGAAACGATTAGCTAAAACCAGTGCGCCGTCTTTTCAGACTCTCGCATCCATTTCAGAGCGCTTTGGCAGTCAGACTTCTTCTGTGGTTAAGCTGGGTGCATTTTTTCCATATTTTGACATTTGTAAGTCAATGGTAACACTCCTCAACGTCAGCTCTCTCCACAACTGTGTCGAGAAGTGGAATAAAAGAGTCTATCATAATCAGGACACAAATTATGTCCTCGGTTTTTTTCTTTCTCTTTTCTGTGGCTTTGGAGTTGAGATGCATGTCTAATCTCTGGTGATTGTGTGGCATTTTGGAGGGGGGTTGGGTGCGGGGGGGTCGAGGGGGAACATTGGCCTTCGTCTCGGCCAGCACATCAGCTTTCCATCCTCGATGTGAATCACGCTGTCGTCGGACTCATCAGAGATGGAACGTTGATTGCTTTTTGACACCCCTCCAGCATGGACTCGGTCCTGCATACATCATCCAATTTGAACACACCCAAAGTTTAGTGTGTGTGTGTGTGTGTGTTACTTCGCCTTTTTCTACTTAAAAACTTTGATTCCAAGTGCTCTGACTGTGTGTGTGTGTGTGTTTTATGCGGTGAGCTTGATATTATTGTGTTGGTTTTTTGATTTTCAGAAAATTGCAAGACATTTTGATGCCACATTTGTCTTCTAAGTGGAAGCAGAAGGTGTTTGTCACATTTATCATCCGTCACACATCTGAAGAAAAATATATCTGTTTTGAATTTAGTGGCACATAGAGCTGTGTTTATGAAAACCATTTTTAAATCTCATATGAATCCAGTTATGTAATGCATAGCACTCTCTCACTGAAAGTGTTGACTTTTTGGCACTTAATTAGGTTGATATCACATTTCAAATGGTATTATTTATAAAATTGGCATGTATTACATTTCATTTTCACAATTCAAGACAAAAGGGATGTTTGATAGGCAAATTTGATTATTTGCATTGATACAGTGAAGTTTTATGGCTTAATAGTGACATGATAGCAAATTTATAGAAACACAAAAAAATAGTGAAATACTAAATAGTAAGCATATTGTGCACTATATACAGAGTACTTGTGTGCATGGTATATCTAAAAGATCTACTCAACCAGAGCACTTTGAGATATTAGTCTATGCCACAATACAATGCTCTTCACCTTCCATTTCCAGCTGTAGCAATGCAAAACTATTTTTACATCTCTGAATTAAACATGCAATATAATGAGTTCATGTGACAAATAATGTAGCATACTAGCATTTATCGTTGCTTGCTTTTTTTTTTTAGCAGGTAGTACACTAGTTCTTCATTCCAAACACAGTCTAAGTTTGTCACTTATTGCTGAAAGCATGTATCATGTCCGATTCACATGGTATTTTTAAGAGAGTTCAATTAGGAGAGGAGCAGAATTAGGTTAATACCACAGGGCTTAACAACAAACATCTGTTTTATTTTAAGCATTGACCAACGGGACATTGAGCTTTGAATGAGTTCAAGAGCTTAATTTGAGTTTCCTCCTACTAATGTCCCCCAGGTATGCAAATGAGCTCTTTGTAATTGGTGGGCGTAACAAAGGGGAGGAGAGTCTCTTAATTAGGCAGCACAAATGAGTGCGTGTTATCCAGCCTGCTTTAATAAAATTACTGCAGATAGGCAGCATGTCACGCCTCGCTCATGAGAAGAACCCGTCTTGAGTAGGACAGTTTGGACTTTTTCTAGTTTGCATGTATAATATCACTACAGAAAGCACTTTATCAGTATCTGTTAATTTATGTTTGCATTTATTCATTTGCTTTTATATTCATATTTTCATTTATTCAGATGCTTTTATTCAGAGCCACTTACCGATGAGATGGGGAATGCTACAACCAGTGAACTATCACCTTTTGAAATTGCTCTGAAAATCTAAAACAGAAATCAAAATGTGATGTTTTCTATATATTTTTAAAACAAAAATTTAACAGAGAAGCAAAATTGCATATGTAATGTCATATAATGTAGATGTCCTCGCATTAGATACCAAATATCTAGCAAAGTGGAACTTATTTTAAGTGAAGAACACTCTAAAATGATGTAGAGCAGTGACCGCTTATTTTAACCCTGGTTGTATCGAAATGCGTCACGGCTGATGTTGTGACACTCGTTTAACAGGAGAGGATACTTCAATGACCGGGTCGCATCTCTCGCTCGGTGTTCTGCAACACATACGAATTCAGCAGAAGTTAAATAATGTTAGTGGAGCAAACAGCAGTAAACGTAGGGCCTAATTAAAAAAGTTGAAACCACAGATGTTTTTGTCTGTACTGATGTTATTTGATACACAAGTGAAAACAAATTTGAAAGATATTCAGGAAGCCTAACCTCAGGAAGTATTCTCTCAGGACAGGAGACAAAATGACCGTTGATAAACGCACATCCTGATTTTGCCAAGTTAGACATGTTCCTGGGTCAACATATTTTGTTGATCCTGGAACAACTTTCCTGTACGAAAATGTAATCATAACCGTATCCCTAAACCTAACCCTACCCATAAATTATCCCTACAATCAGAGGGAAATGATAGATGAATAACACTGAAATAGAAGCACCTAACCCTGGTTGTAAGCCTTAGCTTGACATAACCTGTAAACTTATCTTCCAATCAACCAGATCCAATTTGAGGGACAAGGAACATCTTGCACTTGGTGAAATCAGGTTCTGCGTTGCCGTTAATAAACCAATCTGGATTAATCCAGTTTGGCAATCCAGCAATGGGTTACCATTACCCAGTAGGAGGTGCATAATTACTACTGTCAGTGAAACTTAACCCAGCAGTGGGTTAGACAACACTGTGAAGATAACCCCCAAAAAATGGTCCATCCCCGGGCACAAATCGAGCTCTGATGCCCCTGGAGGAATGTCCTCCTCACAAAAATGCCAAAGTCCAAATGGACAAATTTGGCCCATCATCCATGCTCTCCGATCTCCTCCTCCATCCCAGGGAGGTTTGCTCATTCCCGGTCAAAGTCAGATCCATCCACCTCCTCTGGAGGTCATTCTCGTATGTACCGGGCGAAAACAGACCACATAGGTGGAGTAGGAGAAGGGCACTTGTGGGTGTGCCGTGGGGGCTCAAGGACACCCCTTTGACCTGTGCACGCGTTAGTCTTCTTGGTCCGTGTTTCAAGGCAGGTCGCGTGGGTGGCTGACCTCGCCGCGGACCTCGGGCGGCCTTAGTATGAGGTAGCACGATCGTGGCAGACTGAGGATGCACGCATCTGATTGGCGGGCCCTCAGATGGGACGTCTCCAGGAGAGAAGGCGCGGAGGGGTGAAGAGGGGCGCTATAAAGCTCGAAGCAGGAGCCCCGAGCCACCTTTTCCCCCTTTGCCCCTTGACCTTTCCAAGCCAAACCGGAGTGGCACACCACCGCAGAGGAATTGCGCCCGGGCGGTCCCCGACAAGGGTATTCAACTGATATCAAAAATGAAGACCAAAATGTATTTTTAAACTTTTTTTGTGTGGTTTTTTTTGGGAGGATTGTCAGACGGAACACTTTTTGAATCTGCGGTCTCTTGATCTCCTAGGGCATTGTGGGATATTAAAGTGTGGCAACACAATTTAGAATCCCAGCAGAATGTTGTAGGTCATCAGGGATTGTTCACCTACTGTATTTTGAATACTAAGTATCCTTAGACATTTGACATACTGCTTTTTGCATACTTTGTTGCAGGTACACGTATTCAGATTCAGGGCTTGACACCAGTTGGTTAAAAGTCATTGCAAAAATGGCTCAGAAAAGTGAAGTTAGTTCAGAGTTCGTTTTATGCCACTTGGTTTGATGTTTTGTTATCGAATGCAATGACATTCGCAAATTTTAAAGTGTGGCTTAAGTGTCCAAATAGTTTTTCGAGGCCGTTGATCTGCACGTCTCGGGTCTGTTACTAAAAGCTTTCGCAGATTCTTTCAGGAGCACAGGTGCTGTTCTCTGAGCTGCAGTCGTGTTTCTGTTGCTCCGCGTGTTAGAATCGAGAAAAAAATAATAACACAAAGTGCAATATCGGCTTCAACAGGAATCATACTGCTGTTTCTCCTCTTAATCTCGACACCGATCTTAATTCCAATAAAACGTTTCCTTTTTTCCAGACCAGGAGGCACTCCAGTCATGTTTCTGTGGTCATACTTTATTGAATATCATTTTAGATAAGAATATAATCCTTTCAGCCAGATGATGTATATTGACCAGCTTTTTTTTATCAATAATGGTGTACAAGGCTAGAGACCTTAAAGTGTGAGTTTGTATCGGTGTGTACTTGTGTGTCATTTCATACTCTTGACTTCTGATCTATTGCAATAAACCCGCATGATCTGGTAAGGAGGATCTTGTATTACCCTGAAGGGGCTTATTTGACGATAATGACCTGCTGACTCTACATTGTCCTGCTTTTTACCACATAACTCTAATATTATGATGCGAAAACAGAGACCCCATATCAATACAAGAGACTAGTATAGTAATGTAGGAAATCGGTTGCCTGGGGAAAAAGTCAATACAGTTTGACAGTCATTATACAAAAATATCTGACTGCAAGATGCCAGAATTGACCAATCATTTTGATTTGTGATTTAGGCCTAGTCACATCTTCTGTTGTTGGTGACTAGTTTAAATGGTTAAATAGGAAAGGTGTGGTGTATGTGTTTATAGCGCTACTCTAGGTGATGTCTTGTTTTACAGCATGGATGTCAGAGTGTTTTTTTAGTATTTGCATTACACAAGCTTTTAAAGGTGTAAATGTGTGATTTCTGTGCCACTAGCAGCTCAAAAATGCAATTTCAATCTATTTCTTACAAGTCAACCAAAAGTAAATTGTGTAAAGAAAATGCACTCTATTTTTTGTATACAAAAAATTCTGGTCTGTCTTTCTTTCTAGTCTGACTATCTTTCTTCTTTCTAGTCTATCTAGTCTGTCTATTTATCTATCTACACTATATTGCCAAAAGTATTGGGACACTCCTCCAAATCATTGAATTCAGGTGTTCCAATCACTTCCATGGCCACAAGTGTATAAAATCAAGCACCTAGGCATGCAGACACTATTACAAACATTTGTGAAAGCGTGCGTCTCAATCAGCTCCCTAGTTCAGTAGTCAGGGCACTGATCAGGACATAACTCAATGGGCTGACTCCCTGATCAATGCCCTAAGCTCCCTAGTTCAGTAGTTATTGAGACGCACCCAAAGAATGGGTCACTCTTAGGAGCTCAGTGAATTCATGCATGAGACCGTTATAGGTTGCCACCTGTGGAATTTCATTTGTGAAATTTCCTCACTACTAAATATTCCATGGTCAACTGTTAGTGGTATTATATCAAAGTGAAAGCAATTGGGAACAACAGCAACTCAGCCACGAAGGGGTAGGCCACGTAAAATCAGAACGCGGTCAGCGGTTTGGGTTTGGCGATTGCCAGGAGAACGGTGCTTGCCTGAATGCAATGTGCCAAGTGTAAGGAGTGTTTGGTGGAGGGGGAATTATGGTGTGAGGTGGTTTTTCAGGGGTTGGGCTTGGCCCCTTAGTTCCAGTGAAAGGAACTCTTGATGCTTCAGTATAGCAAGACGTTTTGGACAATTTCATGCTCCCAACTTTGTGGGAACAGTTTGGGGATGGCTCCTTACTGTTCCAACTTGACTGCGCACCAGTGCACAAAGCAAGGTCCATAAAGACATGGATGAGCGAGTTTGGTGTGGAGGAACTTGACTGGCCTGCACAGAGTCCTGACCTCAACCCGATAGAACACCTTTGGGATTAATTAGAGCGGAGACTGTGAGCAAGGCCTTCTCATCCAACATCAAGTGTGTTTTTGAATGGTCAAAAATTCCCCTAAACACACTCCTAAACCTTGTGGAAAGCCTTCCCAGAAGAGTTTAGGCTGTTTTAGCTGCAAAGGGTGGGCCAACTCCATATTAAACCCTAGGGATTAAGAATGGGTTGTCATTAAAGTTCATGTGCATGTAAAGGCAGATATCCCAAAATGTTTGGCAATATAGTGTATTTAGTCTATCTTTCTTTCTTGTATCTTTCTAGTCTATCTAGTATCTTTTCAGTCTATCTAGTCTGTCTATGTATCTAGTCTATCTAATGTGTAATCTATCTAGTCTATACCTAGTCTGGTCCATCTAGGGATAATAAATATGGTTCATTTTACCATATTAATTCCTAATTTGTTAATAGAAAATATTTATTTTTTTATGCACAATCAATTATATTTTGTAACCATTAATACAAAAAAAAATACATTTTGTAAAAATATTGACTTTTTCAGTTAACTTAATGCTGAAAATAATTTCTCATTGTCAACAGCACTCAAGTTTAGTCCATTTCTGAGTTTTTAAAGCTTTATTTTCATTGCAGCGAGTCAGCGATGTAGCCGGGAAGGGCTCTCTTTAACAAAGTGCTGTCCTGGTATTAGAGTCTGGGGAGGACAGAAATCATCTGGTTTGTTTTCCTGAGGGATGGATGCATGTCTGAATTGTTTCTGTTAATGACACTGCATAAAGTTGAGCGTGGTCTTGTGAATGTGACCACAGGACAGGAGCTTGTCTTATTGTCCAGTGCTTTTGTTTTTGTTGACTCATGGGGATAGAAAAAAAGCATCTCAATGGTTTCTCCTGGATAATAGTGAGATGCAATGGAGAGCAAATGGGGTCTGTATGTCAGAGTTTGATTGTGTTGATCAGATCTTGTGGTTGGCTTGAGATAGATCCAGATTGGTGAAGTTCGTCACGGCAGATGTCCCTGTGAGAGCCCACACTGAGGTGAAATCTCACCCCAAAACTTCACCCAGGAGGAGGTCAGAATATGTGTTTTCCTCCAATTTACATCAAAATCTGTTCACCAAACCCTCTGTAGTTCTAGTATAACCCTGCTCATATCCTCTTACTGTATCTCTCCTGCTCTGTTTTCCTCTTTTATGCCACAATTTGATCCGTGAGACCTGTCTGGCATTAAGGAGATGCAACCTGAAATTCCCAGAATTGGCTTCTAGGCAGTGCATCTTTGTGGATTTTGGGGCGCAGAGAGCTTTTTCTAATGCTGTTATCCTGTTTCGGAGCGCTGCCGTTCTCTACCCTCAAACGACTGAGGCTTGTAGACCCAGCATGTTATCAGCACCAAATGAGCGTTGTCTTCAGCCTTTTAATGTACGGTAGAGAGAGCGAGAAACTAATGAGAGCCATAAAGCACCTACTGGATAAATAATTAGGCTGCTTCACAAAAATCCTGCCTTAAAGGGGGGAAAAAAAACTTTCTTTTTCTTCTGAAGTCAACAGTGTCAGTGATTTCTGAGGTGTTTTTCTTCTTTCATGGTTTCTGTAGAGGATTTTCTTCTATGTGTTTTTGTCTGAAGACTGTGAAGGTTGACTGCATTGAATAATGAATGTGTATCACTAACAAAAGCACATTTAATCTGAATATCTACAACCCTGAATAATCACGCAGGGAAATATTTCCCTTTGACAGGCCACTTATGAGACAATCCTTCAGAAAGATGGTTATTAAACATTCAGATTAAAATGTTTGGAACATGTCTGCATATTCTGTTGCAATTGTTTTTGTTCGGATGATAAATATTATATCTTCATTTCTCAAGCTATTTGCTTGTCCTGAAGGAAATATATGTGCTTGCAAGGCGATAAATAGTGTTAAAGTTTTAGTTTTTTTAAGCTTTTAGGGTTGGTTCCGCTTCATAATGACAACGACACAATCATGTGCCTTAGTTTTCATGCTATTTTGTAAATTTTTAGTATTGTGCTTTTAGGCATTTTCTCTAAATCATGCCATTGTATACATTTTATTTCCTGTTATTAATTGGGATTAAGTGACAGGAATGATTCATCATCAAAACAATGATCACATGTAATGTAAGTTTTTACTGAATTAAATTCCCTAATTTTTGTGATAGAGTTTTAGTGTTACCTTGCTGTTCAATTCATCAGATTTTGACACATTTGTTGAAACATGATTTTTATAATAACTACTTTTTAAAGCTAAGAAGATGCACAGTTATTAATATAGTTAAGGTAATCTTCAGAAAAGAGCAGATAAATGCTTTCGGGGTGTTTTTTCATTCCATAAAGTCTTCACGTAATGACAAGCCTGATGTTTAGAGTTCACTGTTTTATGGACTTTTTAAAAACAGGGCGTCTATTAGTGAATATGTAAGATGTGGAATTATAAAAAACGATTGATCGTTGGTCGTTAATGATAAAATAACAGCAAAGTTTAAGGCATGTCTCCTGCTTTGTCATTTAGAAAGAAAAGATCACAATTTGGCATGCAAATATTACAGTGACGTCGTTCATTTTGGAAAGTGTTATAGAAAAATATGCATCTTAAAATAATAGTTTAATTAATTGGGGAAAAGATTAAGGTATTTCAATGCAGTCCTTGAACACTGTTACTGTATACAGCGCTCACAAATACAAGAAAGGATAAATGAGATTGTTTTATCAGATCATTTTGATCAAAAGACGTCTAACTGTTAACATGTGATCTGTACAGGCTTAATATGCATCGCATTCAGGTTTTTTGTTTTGTTTTTTTACATGTGCCGGGTCCCTCAGGATCGGCTGCTATTGTTGTCATGCTCTACAGAGCGTTAGCATTCCTATTGTTCTAATACACTTCCGACAGCTTCAGAAGAGGGGGAAAGAATGGAGAGAAAGAGTGACATTATCCTCTCCGTCTTTGATGGCGACTCGTGTTTCGGCACTAGCTAATCTGCTGCTCTAATCTCCCCGGCAGATAGAAATAAACAAGCAGGTCTGTGAACGACCGAGCATGGGTGAACCGCAGGAGGATTATGGTAATTTTTAAGGGATAAGTAGAAGTATTTGAAACATGGCTGTTCTAATAGGGAAGATGCTTTTTAGTAGGTGAGAATTGGGGTGTTTTTTTTTGTGTGTGTGTGTACTTAAACCCGAAATGTTTATCATTCTCTTTTTGCAGACTGTCAAATGCTTTTCGATATCCTTTGGCCTCCGCGATGCCAGTTGGCCAGTCGAAGGACAGAGAAAAGCCTCCAAAATTTGGAAAGTCGTAAATCAATTACGAGTTGCAGCTCAAATGAAAGGCAAGGCACCGTTCGACTTAAAAGTCAAGGCTGGCTCGCCTTTAACCGGGTCCATTACAAAGGGAAAAGGAAATCACACCGCATACCTGATCCACCAAAAAAGCCCTTTTGAAATGTGTTGCTGGGAGCCATCCAGCCTGGCAAACACGGCGGGCATCGATGGCGCAGCCCCTGGGTGCGAGGATGCTTGGCCCAAACGCGACGGTCCTGGGCACGTATCAATGGGCACTGGCCCATCCGCTGGGAGCTCCTAAGCCATGCTGTCTGAAGGAGAACCGATGGGCTTGGCAGCACATGTGGGCATGCGGCGCCTGCCTGCGTGGGCACCCGATGTTATCGCCTTGAGCCACCGAACACGCTGCCCACCTCTCTGAGCCCAGCCCAGCTGACCTCCCTGACTGCGGCTCACACAAAACGCCTTCCTCAGAAGTTCTCGAACAAGCTTTGCTTTCGCATGCATTTATTTTAGTATACTTTTCCTTTCGGTGCATGAATAAACACGAAATGCAAAACAGTCCAAACGGCCTTTAGATGCAAAACTAAGCGTGTCATGTGTCACGCTAGCTACGTGCTTTCCTCACATTGGACTCGCTTCGAAGCGACCGTGAATGTTAACTTTAAATGAAAATGCATAACCTTTGCTGAGAAGCCAACTGGGTTTTTTTGAACCGCACAAAAACCTGGATGGAGAGCGAGCCGATGAAAGCGTCAGGCGGTGGGTGGGTGAAAGCGCGGCCCCGCGTTCGCTTTAAAAGAAACTCTGGGCGGAGGTGAGGGGCGCGCTCTCTCTCTGCTCAACTGTCTCTGGAAGACTGCTGCCAGGACATATCTTTTGTCTTCCATTATCTTTATTTTCTTATTATTTAAAATGGCCGGATTTTTTCCTCTCCTTTGCTCCAGCGGTCTTTTTTGATATCCATTTAGATTGGAGCTTCATTAAAAAAGCTCAGACAATAGAGTGACTTCTAATTAAGAGCAGCAGCATCTGGCCTCTGGCACTGTATCCCAGTGTTCCATCTCTTTTGCTGGGGAGAATTCATTTGTTTCTTAATTAAGAAAAACACCAATAGCGTGAAAAATCTGCTTATGTTACCTGAATCCTAATTAGTTAAATAGTGAGTGGAAAAACACATTCCAGTAGCCCTAGAAATGAACTCGGCACTGATAAAA
This sequence comes from Gobio gobio, assembly GCF_949357685.1. NCBI lineage: Eukaryota > Metazoa > Chordata > Actinopteri > Cypriniformes > Gobionidae > Gobio > Gobio gobio. Next base: position 41,853,603 of record NC_137108.1, on the reverse strand, counting down.
ATGAACTAGCCTCGCATAAATCGAAGCCGGATGGAAAGTGTGCCGTCATTACGGCTAAGACAATATGCAAACTATCTTCAAAGAAATCAAATTGCCGGAATGTTTTCATTTGCATGCATTAACCATTAACATAATGAGGGGAAGTGACACCGGACTCGGATCGCGCGTCTGCTCGGATTGATAACTCCTACGTCTGCAAATAGTCTTTTCCGCCGAGCACGAGCAGTCAGATCAGCTCTGAACCGAGAGCGTGCGCGTGCAATCAAATAAAGCCGCGTGCCGTCGTCTCTGGAAGGAAAACGAGGGTCTGCGGACATGTTGCACGGTGCACTTATCAATCCCATAGCGGGCGGGCAGGCGGCCAAAGCCGGCACCGTGTGCACAAAATACGACTGTTTTAAAATCCCAAACTCTTCCTTTTTTTGCTACATGCTATTGCGGCCGATCAGCCTCTCAGGTCAAATGATTCAATTAAGTGTCTGTTTATGGCTGATACCAAAGCTGGGTGTCGTCTTCACTTATCACCTTTTTTGCAGATCAGTGTTCTCCCAGAATGCCACAGGAGAGATTGCTGGGGCTGTAATTAAAATGGCACGGAGACAAATTTGACGTAGGGGCTAACAAGCGGGAGACGAATCTGAAGCGGGGGGCGGAAGGAGGAAGCTTTTAGAAATGCCGTTAGCCAATTAGGAAAAAGAGCAGGTTTGAAAGAGCGGGTGCAGTTGAACCGTGGACCCGACGGGCTTATTGGCTCTTTACGGTGTCAACATGCGATCGCTCCTTTAGCACTTAGTTTAAATAGTTTAGTACCGACTGAATAAGGTCAGAGACTTTTGATAACGCCTAACTGTGAGTCTTGCTAAACGCCTGGTCTTGGGCGGTTGACGTGTGTGGCCCGGTTTGGATGTGCCCGAGACCCCTGCTGTGCTACATTTGATGCTCGATTGGCAGGAAACAGACACACGTGTTCCCAGTGTCTCGTGGCAGCCGTACCTTTCACCATGTGACAAAAAAAAAAAAAACCCCAGTGCACCAATAAGTAGCAGAAATGCGAGATGAAAAAGAGACAGAATAACAAGAAAGAGCCGTTACAAAAAACGACTTTGGATTTTCGGGGCTGAAATCTTCCGCAGGCTTTTGACAATTTGCATTGTTATCGGCGATAAGGCTGATGTTTTTCCTCAGCTGTACATTTCCGTGTGAAATATTTCAAGTGTAAACCGAGCGAGCGTTCCCTTAATGAGCAGGGGATCCGGTCTCTTGCCGGGATGGAGTCTTAAGTAGCGGCTTGCTGCTTTGGATGTCTGATATCTGAATATTTAAAAGAGTTTCAAGCTCATCTGCAAATGTGATTTGCACATATCACACTTCTGCAGTCGTCAGGCTGCCACATCGGCGGGCTTCAGAGCAAAGACGAGAACACAGGGAGAGGGAGAGAGAGAGAGAGAGAGAGAGAGAGAGTCGAGGGGGAGATGTTGCACATATGGGTTGCTATTGATGTATTCCAGTCCTGACCTAATTTAACTCCCCGCCAGCGAGCTCATATGCATACTGTACATTTGCTAAATTAGAGAGTGCAAACCTTGCCTTTCTCCTGGAGACAGGTGTAAACAGCATTGTTGTCATAATGCGGCCGCAGTAAATATGATAATTGTGCCACGATGCAACGGAGCACAAAATAATTTGGCCATCATTTTGATGCCCGGGGGCCCAGGGGATCGCCCTCCGGAAGGAAGACGGCCCATTGACATGCGGCACACGCAGCGATATAATTATGGCTGCCCATCTTTGTTCCTCGCTGGCGTCTTCGCACTGCACTAGTAATTTGCTTGTAATATGGAAGCATTTAGTAAAAAAAGAGGCTGTGATTTTTAGGTTGGAGGATTCTCAGCATACCGGAGATTGACGGCATTATAATGGAATGGGTCTGTGTCGCAGAGCTCCAAGCTGTTATATAAGAATACCATCGCATGCAAATGGGCATCCTGTCATTGTTACAGCAATAATCATTTTAAACAATATAACAATTTATTTGTTATTTAATTACCTGATTATTATTATTATTATTATTATGATCATTACATTTATAATAATAATTGTATGTCATATTATGTTTTACATTTATATACATGTTTTCCTTTCTATTATATTATGAAGACGCAAATAATATTAATACTTTTTTCATAATAAAATAATAACTTATTATTATTATTATTATTATTATTATTATTAAAAGGTTATACTTGTTCTGGAAACGATTATTAAAGATTATAAATGAATGGAATGGAATAGAATATAGTACTGTCAGATGAAAATGAGACTTTCTACTGTGCTTTATGCAAACATGGACCATATAGTGTGCAGTGCTGTATAGTTATGCTAAGACTTTTAATTGCAAACATACTAGGGCTGCATGATACATTATTTTAGCATTGATATCACGATGTACGCATCTGCGATATTCACATCACAGGATGTGCGATGTCAAGTATAGAGATCGTAGTTTATCCAGGACCAGGTACCATGGTTCGAAACACACGTGATTCTTGGATTAATTGCAAAGTTTAACCATCATAGAGTGAAAGTTTATCATTTGCACGTCTTAGTTCCTGTCAGTTTAAACATTAAAGTGATTTTAAACCCAGGGCTCGACATTAAGCCGGTTCACATGCTTGTCCTTCGGACAAGTAATTCTGTCACTCACCCACAAAATATTTTTTTGTGTTGTAAATATAATTTATTCTGAAGCAATATTCTCACCAGTGTTCAATCAGCTTTGACATATTTAAATCTGCATATTTGTGATATTTTTACCTTTTGATAAAGGGCATTTTTTTCAACAATCTTATTAAGGATAGGCTATGCTTCAGCTTTAATTTTAAATTTTTTTTGGGATCTAGAACTTTAATTAGAATAAGACACATAGGGCTGTTACCAATCAAATTAAATAATTTACACAAAAAAATGACAACTGAATTAATGTAATGAGATTTGTTTTAAGTATGTTTGAATATACAAATAAGAAATGTTGGAAAGATGAAACTAAACCACAAGTAGGTGGCAGCAGGTGACGGTCTTAATGAGTGAGTCATTGAGTCATTCATTCAAACGATTCATTCAAGCGGATGATTCATCTAGGAATGAGGCAGTCGTTTACAAATAGGTAATTGAATCTTTGATTCAACCGATTCATTCAAAACACTGAATCAGTCAGTAACACACTGTTGCTGTGAGATGCGTTATGGTTCTGCTGTGATCTTTGTTTGGAATTATTTTTGCTGCTGAAATCGAACAAAAACAGTCCATATTGCATCTAAAATGTAATTGACTTAATGTTAATTAATTGTTTATGGAACTGTCATATGAAATCAGTGTCATATTTAGTTGTTACTCTGTGATGTTGCTTAACTGTAGGCTATCATATGTTATAAATATAAGAACTCCACAATTTGTAATTTTAACATGTATGTTAACTGAGTTTCTTTGTATGAGTGGCGCTCATTTGTTGTGATTTCTCCTCGAGAGGCTGTGCGAGCGTCAACAGCACAACATTATGTCAGTTTATTATACATTATTATTATTCACTATTGATCGCCACTTACACTAAATGAATGTAGAAATTATTGCATTTTGGTAATTCCCTAGTTATCTTTTGTTTACATTTATGCATTTGGCAGATGCTTTTATCAAAAGCGACTTGCATTGCATTCAAGGTACACATTTAACATTTTGTCAGTTCTTGCTTTCCCTGGGAATCGAACCCATGACCTTGGCGTTGCTAGTGCCATGCTCTACTGTTTGAGCTACAGGAAAGTTTGTTTTTGGTGTTTTAATCAGATTGTCCGGTCGGGCAAGTCAAATTCTTTCACTTGCCCCTTCAAAAAATACACTTGTCCCGGACAAGCGAACAAGTGTTAATGTCGAGCCCTGAAACCATTTGAGTGCAAGAAGATTTGAAAGAGAACTCTATTTGGAACTCGCACTCTATTTTCTGTGTGCGCAGACTGCACACAAACACAGAATTTCATTCTCTTTCGCATCTTTTTTTTGCTTGAGCGGACACGTACACACAGAATTATGTTAAAATTCCCAACTTGGCATGTAATGTAAACAATTGATAAAGGAAACGGATGCGTATCATTATATTGAATCTGTGCATTTAGTCTTGACGTAACAGCAGCCTTATATTCCTGCCGCTGTGTCTGTCATTGATGCTAATCAAACAATATACAAAGAGAAATTCACTTTTGTAGCTGTAGCAAAGATGAATTCTATTTAATTATACAGTGAAGTCTATACAGTATTTTACTTCTGACTTTTACCTTTCTGTACCTGAATACTTAAACATAAATCACTGTTTATTTCATTTGCATCTTTGTTCTATTGTATTGTATTGTAATTTGTTTATTATTTTATATATATATATATTGCAGAAAATCAAAATATGTCAGTTAACGAAATGTCAGTTATTTCCAATATCTTGCAGCCCTAAAGCATACATCAAGCACATCCTATGCTGTCTTATGAGTATGCTGCAGTACAGACCCTCTGTTAGTGTGTGTGTGTGTGTGTGTGTGTGTGTGTCCTGTAAGGTGGGGTGTCTCTCATGAAGTCTTTTGACAGGTCTCCCTCTCCCCGGTTTTAGTTAAAGGTCAATGTGCTGTCTTCTGTGTGTTACTGTGGGAGTGTCTCTCTCTCCCTCTGGAGTGATGTCCCTCTCCCCACACATATGAAACATTTGCTGCTGCTGCCAGCTGTAAGGAAATGAATAATACACATAGAGACTGCATGGTGTTCCACATGGGTTTGTGGTTTTACTTAGTAGAATTCTGTATATTGGGAGTCATAATGATCTGTTTCATCTGACCGTGTATTTACTTCCCCCAAAATATGATCAGCCAATAATACTATTGCCTGGCCATTACAATACAATCTGATCTTTATTGCTAAAGTCAAGCCTTTCCCTATATTAATGCTCACTAAAGATTCTGTTTCACTTGAAAAGTTTGCACATTGCCATATATATATATATATATATATATATATATATATATATATATATATATATATATATAAAATCAGTTATTGTTTTTTGCTGATAAGAGTGATCTAATGAGTTACTCATAGTTAAATGATGACTCCATCGTCTGTATTAGACATCAAGCATGTATTTCAGATTAGTTGGGTAGCTAGCCACTATTTCATTGCCTTTTTATTAATCTATTATAAAGCTGCTCTAAAACCTAGTGTGCTGCCTACGTAGACTGTATTTTACGGCATCATACACTGCAAAAAGGTATTTTTGTCTTGATTTCCATTACAAAAATCTCAACATTGTTAAATCCAGATTTACTTGAGAAGCAAAGTGACTTAAGATCACTTTCAAAGTTCAGCGTATGATCTACTGATAATAAGCAAATTAAAGATTTGCAGATCATTTCCATGACCAACGCATTCTACCAAGAGCAGCCCAAATTAGCGTCTGTTTTTTAAAGGCCGTTAAATAATGGTGCATATACCAGTAAATTGACGAGCGCAAAACTTAGTAAATCACCTTGCGTGATTCATTTAAATACTCTCCTCCCATAAATTTCGCATCTGAAAGGGAATCTCCTACAAATGCAATAAGGTCAGCTGCAAAATTAACCCTGTCCATGCCTTTTCAGCATTACTTTTTCGCTGCGTGTCTTTAGTGAATCCTGATAGTAGTTTTTTAACGGCAAAAGAGAGGAATAATGAATAGTGACGCATCTGACGCTGACAGGTCATGTGATAATGACAACATGGTGGATGTAGTATGTCCGGATTACATTCATACTACACACATTCATGAGGTTCCATGGCAGGCAGGATGCTGCCTTAGAAGCCTGCACTCTATGTAAGGCAGTAGACAGCGAGGTAGCTCCCTAGGTTTTGAAATCAAGCTATGTGCTTCTAACTCTCTGACGACATTACATGAATAAAAGTGTAATGCATGAAGACGCATCTCCCCGCGAGTCTCACCATCAGGATCATTAGAAGTGACACTGGTGCTGCTCTATAAAAGCAGAGTGTAAATACCCTCTGGAGTCACTGTGGAGACAGTAGGTGAGGCCTCCAAGGGCCCCTGGCTCCGCTGTTTGAGAAGCATTAGGCTGTGGCACTGCAGGAGTGTCTCCAAGTGCTCTGATACATGATGAAATCAACACGAAACCTGAGACTTCCTCTTTGGCGAACAGCCCGCATAAGTGTCTACACGTATAGGAAAGGAACATCACAGAGGAAATGAAATTGACCATTTTTTCTCCTAGACAGCAATGAGATTAAATGGAGACGTCTCCTGCTTCTCAGGTTTTTCTCCTAAGAGAAAATGACACGAGTAATCTCAAAACCCTTTTTTAGAGTTTCAGAAATTATCTCAACTGTGTCTCAAACTATGCTTGCTGAATGAACTCGAACATTTCTCATCAAATTCTTTGAGCTTGCAACCTGCAACCTCGTATGCTTTCTGTATGTCAACATTTGTGTCTACTTCCATTTTTCCTGAGGGATTTGAAAGCTGAAGTGTGTAATGGCAGGGCAAATAGTGTCACTCATCTTTCATTGTTTGGAAAAAAGATAGCCCCGTCCCAAAGCCATGCCACTGGGCCGGTTGGGATGCGCAAACAAGCAGAGTGATGTGTTGACTTCGAGTTAAAGGGATAGTTCACCCAAAAATGACATTTCTATCTTTAATTACTCACCTTAATGTTGTTTCAAACCCGCAAGACTTTTGCTCATCACACACAAATGATGATCTTTTTGATGAAATCTGAGTGGTTTCTTTCCTTCCATTGACAGTTTTGCAACTCTTTAGTTTTACAATCTCTTTATGAACTTTTTGAAGCATTAATCTTCATTTGTGTCGAAAGATGAACGAAAGTCTTACAAACAGTGAATAAACGATGACAGAATTTTTATATTTGGGTGAACTATCCCTTAAGTCGAATAGTTAATATTGAAAAATCCATGGAGTCCTTAAGAGAAGCGGTCAAAGTTGATACTTTAACGAAAGTGCAACCTCTGAGCAATATCATTTCTCTCTAGCTTAGAAACAGAGCAGCCCTGATGAAGAGATGTTCCTCCTGTGTGTTATCATAGAAATAGAAAATGTATTTCACACTTGACCCACGCGTTAAACAGTTAGACCATCAGTGCGATCAAATAATGATCCAGGAGGACTCCACAGATATAGTCGCCCAATAGAGGCCATGTTCCCCAGTGCAGAGCATCTTCAGGAGGGAAAACGGGCCCTTCGTATCGGCTTCTGATGGAATTTTAATCTCTCTCCGTAAGCTTCACACGACCACATCAAGACTTAAGAGCCGGCAAGAAAAAAAAAAAAAAAACCCGCCCTCTGTCTGTTTTAAAGGACAGCACTTTGAATGTCATTTGACAATTTCCTTTTAATTAGAACTAATTTACAGAAAGATGCCCACCAGCTAATCTTTACAGGATAATTAGCTTCTATTTTCTTTACTTTTAATTAAAAAGTGGAAAAGATTTAGCTGATCCATAAATAATTGTTCTTTTGAAATGTTCATCAGACTTCACACTTCTCTTTGGCATGAGTAATATTTAGATCTTATCGTGGGTTCTGTCTCCTTAGAGTTAGAGCAGCGTTTTTTTTATTATTATTATTTTTATCTGGGGTATTAAGAAGTGGAACTATCAATAATAGAAATAGGAACCGGAGGCAAATTAGAATTGAATTAATGAGGAATTTATTACTTTAAAAAACGGTCTTCTCTTTCTTGCTGGAGTGAAATTGGAATCGCGGTTATATCCATTTCAGAAATTGTTCCTTGATGGAGAAACATTGTTTTATCTGCAAGTATTTAAGACTCCAATCACTTTCCTCTGAAAGCTCCTCATTTATTTCCTTGATATAAAATGGCCTTGGTTTAAAACTAAAGCGCTGAGAGCTCTATAGTGTTCATTGTCATTTACCTTAGTAGACATCAGCTTCTGGATGGTGACAAAAATGATATCCCAACCAGACGAAATACAACAACTTTATAGAAACAAGTCATTTCTCTTTCCACAAATCTGAAAAGGGATTGTACAAATATTTTGGCCCAAAATCCTGCTCTATATTCTGATTGGCTGTCTGATTCATGACAAATTTTTTTGTACAATCCGTTTATAGATTGCTATAGTGAACAGAGGTTTGAATTAGTTAGTATACAGTATTGAAAGTCAACATTTAATAGCAATTGCATCCCATTTTATTGGGTATTTTACTGGTGTATTTTATTCATAAATTGGTCTATAACAATATTTTTTCATCATATGTAGCATTTTTAAGATATTCTTACATTTTAAAAATGGGACAGGATTTTATCCATCGGAAATTATTTGGATTGTGAAAATTGAGCGTTACCAATTGGTTGGAGGGAGGCATTTATAAGCAAAATTGTTTCAAATGTGAAGCAAGTTTTTACATTTTGCCTAAAGAATATGAAGACAAACGTTTGTTTACTCAGAATTATATGTACCGATAAATAGTTTGCAGTAATTTCAGGAATGTTAACAAAGCAAACCATGTCAATTTTGATTTCATGTTGACTTAAATCTGCTATTATTTGTTCATTTTTTTCTTAAAAACAGAAACCCAAAAGTATGACATCCTGTTCGCCCATATTCGTTGCAGGGGCCGAAATGATTTTGCATGTTTAAAGTGTAGTGTGACCTCACCTCAGGCTTCGAAATCCAGTGCGGAAGGCAGTTCACTTGCAAATATCTCTCTCTGGAGCTCAGTGGAGTTGATGTGGAGCATTCAAAGACGGCCCAGTCCAAATTGGGACAGAGCACAGGAGCTAATGAGAACTCGCACCTGAGCTTCAGAGAGCAGGGTCTCTGTGATTGGTGTTGAACATTTGGAGGACGACCCTCAGCCTTTAATAGGCGTGTGGCTCTGCCAGTTGGGTGCACAGAGAGGGAGAGAAAAGTAGAGGCTCTGCGATTCTGGCATCTGTTGAAGCCCATCAGCTCGCTCAGAAACGCCTCCAGCATTTTAATGGCCTTGTCAAATGCCAGTCCTGTTTTAATGCCACTCCAATTCCAGTCTACTAGATGCTGAACACAGGGTGCCTCACTTTCATATGCACAAAATGTAGTTACCCAGTGCAAACTCAACGGCTCAGAGCTGCTTTGCTGTTTGTTAGCATGCACACGTGTGATTTTTCACAGTGATTATGAAACGCTCTGTTCCGATCTGATCTTTATGGACTTCAGCTGCTATGGTAATTGAATCTTTTAATCATGGATCTATGGGTTTTAAACACATTAAACATGCAACCCAGAAAGCATGACCTAATTAAGATATAACCAGATGTTTTGCCTTCATTAACTATCAATACATTCAGATGTTTATCTTTGGAAAACACTATAAAATTAATTTATGTGTAAAACTATTTAATACTTGAAAGGGTTCCCATGGGCATGTAAATCCTGGATTTTAAAATTGGGATTTTTCGGGCCTGGATGTTCACAATTTTATTCATGTCCATAATGTATTTTTTATAAATTCTGGAAACTTAAAGGATTAGTTCACTTCAAAATGAAAATGTCCTGATATTTTACTCACCCCCATCTCATCCAAGATGTTTATGTGTTTCTTCAGTCGAAAAGAAATTACGTTTTTTGAGGAAACGTTCCAGGATTTTTCTCCACATCATAGATTCCAGGGCAACCAAAATGTTGACGGTCTAAATCAATGCAGTTTCAAAGGGCTTCAGAGGCTCTGCACGATCCCAGATGAGGAATAGGGTCTTATCTAGCGAAACCATCTGACATAAAAAAAAAAAAAAGTATTTACTTTTTAACCTAAATTGCTCATCTTGCGCAGCTCTGCGACGTGCCACGGATTGCACAATCACGTCGGAAAGATCAAGCTAGACGTAGGCGGAAGTACCGCCCCAAACGAACGTGTGAAGACTAATACAAATGCCCTTTACCAAAAAACACTCCATCTTCAACTTCAAAATCGCGGGACATCGTTGTTTTACCTTTTTTTGTTAAAGGACGTTTGTATTAGTCTTCGCATGTCCGTTTGGGGCGGTACTTCCGCCTACGTCTAGTGTGACCTTTCTGACGTGATTATGCAATCCTTGGCACGTCGCAGAGCAGCGCAAGATGAGCAATTTAGGTTAAAAAGTATATTCAATTTTAATCTTTTTGAAAATGACCGATGATTTCGCTAGATAAGACCCTATTCCTCGTCTGGGATCGTGTAGAGCCTCTGAAGCCCTTTAACGGCATTGATTTGGACCTTCAACATATTGGTTGCCATGGAAGTCTATGATATGTAAGAGAAAAATCCTGGAATGTTTTCCTCAAAAACCTTCAACTAAAGAAAGAAAGACATGAACATCTTGGAGGAGATGGGGGTGAGTAAAATATCAGGACATTTTCATTTTGAAGTGAACATCCTTTAGTCGGGGCAGACGTGGCCTTATGGTTAGAGAGTCAGACTTGTAACCTGAAGGTTGCGGGTTTGAGTCTTCGGTCCGGCAGGAATTGTCGGTGGGGGGGGAGTGAATAACCAGCGCTCTTCTCCACCCTCAATACCACGACTGAGGTGAGACCCTTGAGGAAGGCACCGAACCCCCAACTGCTCCCCGGGCGCCGCAGCAATATGGCTGCCCACTGCTCTGGGTGTGTGTTCACTACTGTGTGTGTGTGTGTGCACTTGGATGGGTTTAATGCAGAGCACAAATTCCAAATATAGGTCACCATACTTGGCCACGCGTCACTTCACTTCACTTCACTTTAAAATGTAAAGATAAAAATAATTAAAGTCATTTAAAATATTGATATTATTTATTCTATATATTATAAAAACAATTATGCCCAGCAGTTACTTTCAGAAAATCTTTGAGTACAATTTCTATAAAATGTAATTTCGAGCAACTGTGAAATTAATAGAAATTAATTGGTCTAAAGGTTTGTGAACCCTGATTCTGTAAATTTATTTTGAAATATAAAAAAACACTCAGAGGATATTTTAATTGCTCAGAGGTTGCTCTATATTGACTCCGTTATGTTTCATTCCAGTATCAACTTTGTCTGAGGAGTTTCTCCCAACATTTGTGAGGAGAAATACAAAAGGATGCAAAAGAGACAGCATTTGTGTAAGAGAATAGAGCTATACAATTATTGTGGATATCACAATAATCTGACTGTGACTGTGGTATCTTGAACAATTTGAGCACATTTGAGACTTTTTTTGAGATCTTTTTTTGAAACTCTCAAGGCAACGCATGCCGAATCTCAGGAGAAACGTCAGCAAAAGTCTCCATTTGGTGTATTTTTTTCTTTTTTTCTTTTTTAACTTCATAATAGGGATGCACTAGCCTGGATGCCAGCCGAACTTAGCCCCGCCCACCACATTTGAGCTCGGGCCGTTCAGTCTGGACTTGATCTGTAGAGGAGTAATTATGCCCGAACAGAAACTGTTCGGACCAATGAAATTGTCAGGGCTGGCTTTAGACGATGATGGACAGATGATAAACAGTAACGTAATCATCCACGTCATCAAAGGCGCTTGGGTTGAATTTGTTCTTATCCTAAACGGAGAACTTGTTCTTATATGCATTCACCTTTACTATTTTTCTCAGAAATGCTGATCGTGTTGGTAAGTACTCTGTGTATCTTTAAATTATTTTTTTACAACACCGGCAAAGATCGTTTACACTCATCTTTTTCTTCTAACGTAACTTATTCCAGCTTGGGGTGGTTCTCCGAAAAAAAATGGCATTTGGGCGGTAAAATATGTGTTATTTTGGCAGGGCTGCCTTCTAAAATTCGCATTCCTGGGTCTGTATATCACAATTGGGGCTTCAACCCGCGGACTTGGCAACACAGTGCAGTTGAGTTCTGTTGGCATTTGACAACTAACATTATGCATCGCCCCCATGCTCTGATTGGTTGTAGGTCTATCCAATTGAGGTCTTTCCTGGTTCGGGTTGAAACACGCCCCATAATCACAGCCCAACGGAGCAGTATCAGACTCATATTCTGACTAGAATTGAGTTTGACGACGTCAGGCTAGAGATGCACCATATCAGCCACCATATCGATATCAGCCTGTATATGTAAAATTTTTTATGTTATCGTCCTGATAAGAAAATGTGGCTGATATATTAAAGCCCATAAATAATGGATTATTTCCTTCAGCTGAGACTTTTCAGATGTGCACTGTCCACCATGATGGTTTTGAATTGCTTGAAATATGATTTGAAATCACTTCAAAAAGGAAAATACGGTCAAGTGTAACATGTGGAGTAAGTCTGTCATAGGCTACATAAAATTATAATGAGAACATTATAATTGTGTGCTTGAGCCATGGCTTTTAGGACTTTTGTTTTTATAATCAGTCTTTCAAAAATTTGGATTTAGTTTTATTGGCAAATATATCTGTTATCAGCCTTCAAATATAAAGAATTATTGGTGTTCGTATTGGCCAAAATTTTCATTTGACTAATTTTATTAGTTTCTAGGATAAGGAAATTGTTTGGTTTAAATCGTATTCCTGTTTATATTAGTCACTCTCCAAATGTTTTGGTAAAGATATTTTACCAGCTGCTTCTCAGTTGTTTCGGACGATTCAGCAGCTTCAGAAGAGTTGCACTGTGATGTGTGTTCTGCACTTGTGGGTTGAGCTGTGTGTGTGTGTGTACATGTACTTTCAAACCAGAATGTCCCAACACTATAACAGAATCTGTCTTTGGCCCACAAAAGGCAGGTTTCCGTCCAAGTCTGGCAGGGTTTGGGCCGGTCTGGACGTCCCTATAGGCCTTTACGCGGCATTATGTATTCGTGTTGGGTCTCAGGTGCTCGCTGTGTGTTTTATCCTCGGGCCAAGCTCGGTCCCGTTTTCAATGGCACAGGCAGATGAAAAAACGGCTGCTGTAGGTGCGAGCAGAATGATTTCCACGCTTGTAGAGATCTGCTGCTTTGTTCTATGCGATTCAATTACCTCTACCCTAATTAGGAGCCATAGAGAAGACCCAGACTGTGATGGGACTCCACACTGTGGCTCCCGCTGATAAAGTGTGCTATCACCATCAGAGGCCCCAGACGAGCCCCGGCCCGCCTCTAAACGCGTGCATGTGGCTACACCGGCGGCCAATCCCCAGCACTGACCCGTTTGTTTTGAAGTTTAGAAATCAATTTCAAAATAATTTCATTTTTCTTCTCTTACTTTAAGGTTCGTCGGGGTTAGCCAGAGTTTAGATTTGAAGTGCGGTGACACGTTATGAATGATCAATTTGTCTAAAACATTTGATTCTCCTTTTTCCTAGGTTAGTTTTCCAGCAGGTGTCTTGTTTAGAGCGAGTGGATGTATCTTCACATCTCTGGGCTGATCTTTATCTCTCAGTGGTTTGTGTGAATGTGACGTAGCCCTGTGCTATATTAGTGTACACTGCTGCGACTGAGTTGAGGACTTTTACTATGCCAATGATTCCCAAACTTTTTGTCAGCCGAACACCTTTGATCTAAAATATTTACTTGAATTATCCCTTAAAGGGTTAATTCACACAAAATTTAAAATTCTGTCATTAATTACTCACCCTCATGTCTTTCCAAACCCTTTTGTTCATCTTCGGAACACAAATGAAGATTTTTTTGATGATATCTGAGAGCTTTCGGTCCCTCCATTGACACACAACTACACAAATTATGCATCTTGTGTTACGCATCACGTTTGAGCTTCAGCAAGAACCAATGAGGTTTGTTCTCGGGTTACGCATCACGTTTGAGCTTCAGCAAGAACCAATGAGGTTCGTTCTCATGTTACGCATCACGTTTGAGCTTCAGCAAGAACCAATGAGGTTTGTTCTCGTGTTACGCTTCACGTTTTAGCTTCTGCAAGAACCAATGAGGTTCGTTCTCATGTTACGCATCACGTTTGAGCTTCAGCAAGAACCAATGAGGTTTGTTCTTGTGTTACGCTTCACGTTTGAGCTTCAGCAAGAACCAATGAGGTTTGTTCTCATGTTACGCATCACGTTTGAGCTTCAGCAAGAACCAATGAGGTTCGTTCTCGTGTTACGCATCACGTTTGAGCTTCAGCAAGAACCAATGAGGTTTGTTCTCGTGTTACGCATCACGTTTGAGCTTCAGCAAGAACCAATGAGGTTCGTTCTAGTGTTACGCATCACGTTTGAGCTTCAGCAAGAACCAATGAGGTTCGTTCTCGTGTTACGCATCACGTTTGAGCTTCAGCAAGAACCAATGAGGTTTGTTCTCGTGTTACGCATCACGTTTGAGCTTCAGCAAGAACCAATGAGGTTCGTTCTAGTGTTACGCATCACGTTTGAGCTTCTGCAAGAACCAATGAGGTTTGTTCTCGTGTTACGCATCACGTTTGAGCTTCAGCAAGAACCAATGAGGTTTGTTCTCGTGTTACGCTTCACATTTTAGCTTCAGCAAGAACCAATGAGGTGTGTTCTCGTGTTACGCTTCACTTTTGAGCTTCAGCAAGAACCAATGAGGTTTGTTCTCGGGTTACGCATCACGTTTGAGCTTCAGCAAGAACCAATGAAGTTTGTTCTCGAGTTACGCATCACGTTTGAGCTTCAGCAAGAACCAATGAGGTTTGTTCTCGCGCGTCAAGCAGGTTTGGATGAGCTTCTGTTTATGTCCGCTGATCAATGTTTATATGTGAATAAAAGCCTAAATTAAATCTGTTCATCAAATAAAACAATCGAGTCTCTACAGAAAATGTTTACTAAACTGCTCGATTCATATAGATTAGTTTTACAATCTTTTACAATCTCACTAACAAAAGTCCTACGGCTTGGAACGAAATGAGGGTTGAGTAATTAATATCAGAATTTTATTTTTGGGTGAACTATTAAGATTTAATATTTAATATTCACACGCTCATGTATATCTGATGACAGTTAATGGTAACATTACTACGGAGCCCCACACATGACATGCAGACAAATGACCACAAATAAGAATTCATAATCTCACAATGTTCGTTCATTGGCCAGAGGAGAACTGGCCCTCCTGTCTGAGCCTGGTTTCTCCCAAGGTTGTTTTTTCTCCATTCTGTCACCTGATGGAGTTTGGGTTACTTGCCACTGTCGCTTCTGGCTTGCTTAGTTGGGGACTTGCTTAGTTAGGCCTTAGTTAAAATGAGGTGTTTAAGTAGCTTTTATAAACATAAAAAAACACTATATTTCAAGCCCTTTTAAATCCATGATGAGACTGGGCTGAATAAATTATGCTTGAATTTTTGAGTTTGCAGTCACTTTAAATCTTGCAACATGCACTGAATGTTTGTTAACAGTGCTTTTTTTCTGCCTATGCAGTGAATTGAATTCACTTGTAGTATTTGTGTTATGCATCCATACAACTTTTCTTTCAGCGCATGACTGTGACAAATTTGTTAGCTTAACAACAAAGATCAATTTTCCACTTCTAGCTGAGTAGCTGCAGTTCGTCAATAGACCATCAAAAAGCGTTTTGTGTAAAATGGATCACAAAGCATGCGGTTTTCACATGACTTTCATTTTCTCCGATTCTTCATCTAACTAGAGTCTCTCTCTCTCTCTATCTCATAATATATCTCGTCTCATTGATTTTCTCTCTCGGGTTCATGCGATTCTGTGATGGTGTCAGAGGGCGGCGTCCGGCGCATTTGGCCTCTGCGAGCATCTGCAAACCGCAGCCAGCGTTCAGCCGTCAGGAGATTGATTGTGACAGACTTTTAAACAGTACACAACTAAATATAGCGGGCTACAGCACTATCAGAAAATGAGCTAGGAGTGCGGGCCTAGTCGTTTAGAAAGTCATTATTCTTATCATTTGCTGTCTCTGAAATTATTTCAGGTCTCTTCATGCAATGAATGCAGTATAATAAGCCAAACATGTGCGAAGGGCTTGAACTTTGGTAATCGGAGCAGGTCGGTGAAGTAGCTTGACTCTGATGCAAGGATCCACTGGGTTTTAAAGTGAACGTTCAGGTTGTTGTGGTGCATTTCATCTTTATAAATCGGTTAAACATGTTTCTTGTATGGTAATCATTCAGTACCATAATATTTTCTTGTGATGTAACAAAAAAAGATGTTTTAGGAACTATTTCTCACTGATCGGACCCTTAAACAAAATTTCTATTGATGTAACCTAATGTAGTCAGGTTGATTTTTAGACAGTCACATTTTTGTGATGAACCAGGATATTTAGATATTACCTCTAAGGTTTGGATTGATACCAACATTTTGGTTTTGATGCATTTCCAGTCTCTTGTACCTGTGTATTAATACTGAATTGATATCTTAGTATTTAATGTCAATCATTAGTGATGAGTCGTCATTTTTTTTCTCATGAATCCATTAAGAAAACATAATCTGTAAGTACGGGTCTGGCCTTTTATTTGGATTACAAATGTAGCAAAATATACTTTGAGCTGCATAAAAATAGAGAATTTCATATTTGCTGAGCTTTGATGGCAAATAAACTGCCTGATATGAGGAGTGCAAATGACTTCACTATCACATCACTGTCACTTTTGGTAAATATTCCATCTGAATTTGATTTATAACCATTATAATGACAGGTTTGTTAGTACTAAACTTTGACAGAAGTCTTAAAGCAGCACATTGTATAACTAAATATTAATTATACTATAGCAAATTTTTGGCACAGCTGTACTTTTTATGGCCATTAAATGGCACAACTCATACATAATAGTAGTTGGGGTCAGTACGTTTTTTTTTTTTTTTTTTAATACATTTATTTAGCCAGGATCAGCAGTGTAATGTAGTTATGAAATTCAAATAAATGCTGTTCTTTTGAATTTTATATTCATCAAAGAATAAAATGCACACAAATGGTTTCTTGAGCAGCAATTTCTGAGGGATCATGTGACAACAAAGATAAATAGTGACTGCTGCAAATTCAGCATACATTTTTATAATATTTTATAAACAATTACAATGTTCCAAATAATAATATTCTGCTTTTACTGTATTTTGATCAGTTAAATGCAGTCTTGGAGTGCATAAATCTTACTGACCTTAAACTTTTGAATGGGAGGTCTGGGCGATAAAATAACAATGAATATCACAATAGAATTTTCCTAGCTAAATGTTTAATATAATGTTCATGCACTATGCAAATATCACATGTTTGTTGCATATGAAAAAACATTTAAACGGCAAATGTGCCAAAAGTGGAACGAAACCGAGCTACTCGTTTGACCCGCACGGCACAAGGAACATTTATCTGTTCGAAAATGACACAACAGCGCAAGCTTACAGCAAATGTGCGACTACTAAAAGCGTTCAGTGCAGAGTTCTCCCATACAAACCACAAATCAAATGCCTCATGATTTTCACTAGTTTAAAGCCAGACACTGACGCAGAAAACTGGAGAAACGTTTGCCGCAATGTTAGAAGGCTTTTCAATCCACATATCACAAACCTTTACCATGGATTTACTCTAGTAACACAAACTGTAACCATGTTATTGTGGCAGAAATGTGGGATATTCATACCGAAATGTATTTTATGTGACCCGTGCTGGCGAAATTAGTTGGAATGCGCATGGGATAATTTGGAGCTACAGGCAGTGAAAAATGTAGATTTTGAAGTTTTTGAGTTCATAAGCCCTCGTCTAACGATCCCAATGCTCCAAATAGCAATGAAACATCTAATAGTATCTTTATATGTACGTTTTCTGAGAGGAGTACCTTTCCTTTGTCCATGAAAACGATCTTACTTTACGCTGACTGACAGATCCGACGCATGCGCACAAAGACATCGCTCATCCCGATATACACAGAATTACAGTATTTCAAAATATCTGTCTGGGGGAATATGCGCACAAACTTTATCTGTTATGTCTTATGTGAACGTTTGGTTAACTGTTGGGGAAAAGCATCTGATGTGTGACATTAAATTAGATCTGTGTGGTAGATCTTAATATTTAGACCGTCTGTTTCATTAATGTTAATCAAACAATTGTGGTATCATGGAATATTATTTTTCCTATAGATATGGGTTTTGACTTGGTGTGTGCCAAATTTTATGTTATCACCAGGGATTTTAAGGTATGGCTGCTAGGTGATTTTGTTTTGGAACCTTGAGAAAACTTTAACTCGATAATACATACTTTTGAAGGTTTTTTTAATAGAGAATGTGAAAATAGCTCTTTTGAAAATGTGCTTATTGCGACTCATTTTGAAAAGGAGTATTGGAATACGGTAGGCTATTTTTTGTTATTAAGCAATAGCAGTTTTTGTGCATTTTTATTATACTGAATGTCTTTGGGCTACTGTTTTTAAAAAAAATAATAGATACCATAGAAACAATATAGTTATTTTTTTATCATGTAGTGAGGTGCAATGTGTGGTTTCACCTGTGGTTAAATTGATCTAAATACTATGGAAGACCATTGGTTTATTTTAATTCTAACTCAAATAGTCAGGATATTTAAATTTTACCCTATACAAATGAGGTTGTTACAATTTGTACAGATATTACTGTTTTTGTTAATGAACATATATGTACCTACTGTAATCCTACTCAAGCTACTGTCAACTCAAGTTACTGTCAAATGTGCATTTCTAAAAGACAAAACATGTAATATTAATTAGTGAAATGTTTACCTGTTTGGCCAGTGTTTGTCATGAAACCACATTTAACCGTCTGCTTTCTACAACTTTCACCCAGGAACAAAAATCTGCCTTTAAACTTGAAAGAAAAAAAGATTTGACATTTATTGTGATTAATTATGGATATTGACTGATTTAGACTATAATTTTATCAGGATAATTGTGTTGGCCATATCACCCAACCCTAGTACTTAATAATTTTTACAGTGTATCATCATTTAAAACCATTTTTGGGTGATGTTTTTCAGGACATCTTCGCCTCATCTTTTGTTTGAATAGTGTCTTTAGAGACGCTTCTCCCAGCCACTCCTCAGCCTCTCGGAGAGATGTGTCAGGCCTCAGCGGTTCTGAGCGGCTGATATCTCTCTGCCCATCTGCTTTTAGCATATTGAGATGTATTGAGAGAACGCGAGGCGCCGCTTCCCTCCGTGAGCCGGTGAAAGGCCCGAGCGCGATTAGATCATAAAACTGTAGCCTAATTTAAACGCCGGCTCTCCAGCACTTCACACCGTGTCTATTAGAGATCTGTGCGCTAATTCTTTTCATGTAGCATGAGTCCTGCAGATGTAGCACACTATAAAGGAGTCATTTAGCAGTCTTAATGAACAGAGACGGCCGTTTGGGAAGATCAGGCAGTGCTCGACTGTGCTCTGTGCAGGAAGAAAGGGCTCTTCACTGAATTTATTGCTTTATTAAAGTGAGCGCCTCGACCGTGTTACAAACGAACAAAATGACATGTTAAGTGGAGTACTTAGGATGTCATCTTCCCTAACATGAGAATATATGGGAGGTTTGACATGCAAAAGGTCATGTGTGCTTATTATGATGTTTTGATGTAGAAACTAAAGGTCAGTGAACTAAAGTTGTACATTTTCTGAATTTTTGGTGTTTTGCAATGTTGCAATGCAGTTGCTATGTTGTTCTGGGTGCTTGTGAGGTATTATAATCTATTTATAAAAATCTCTTTTAAGTATGGGTGATAGTAAAAGTGTATGACAGATTCTCAAAATTTGGGGGTTGGCACACTTTATTTGATCAAAATTACTGTTAATGTTGTGAAATAATATTTCAATCTTTTATATTTGGATATAGTTTTAAAATGTTATTAATCCCTGTGATGGCAAAGCTGAATTTTCAGCATTACTCCAGTCTTCACGGTCACATGATCCTTCAGAAATCATTCTAATATGATGATTTTTATTCTCTTTTATGCTCTTATTGTTATCAATGTTGAAAACAGTTGTGCTGCTTCATATGTTGTGGAAACCATGATACATTATTTTCAGGATTCTTTGATGACTAGAACAGCATTTATTGGAAATATAAATCTTTTACTGGCACTTTTGATCAATTTAATGTTGAAAAAAACAACAACCAAGCTTACTGACCCCAAACTTTTGAAAGGTAGTGTATATGCAATAATGTATTAACCCTAATAACGTGCACCGTATGTTACAGAAATATATATATATAATTAATTTCTAGGGTAATTGCAGAGAATATATTTTTCAAATGCGGCCTAACTTTTTCCCCCTATACATTTTGTTTGGAAGCAATTCCACCATGCAATGTCCTTGATTGCAGCAAAATCGCTACATGCAAATACCCACCTCAAGAAAAAAAAAAAGGTACAGCTTAAAGCTAAAGTCAAGAAATCATTTAGATTTAAAGAAATAACATTGCACATAGCAGAGAAAAAAATTAATAATTCGGAAAAATGTCTCCTTTAAGATTGCACCGGTGTATTACCTGGAGGCATGAAATGTAAATGGAAAATCAACATTGTATCCTGTGATAAGGCGGACAAATTAATAAAGGCATTTTCTGTCCTCCGCTCCTGCTGACGCCGGTGTTAGAAGTCAGTAGGTCGTGCGGGAGGAACTTTTCTCGCAGATGAAGTGGGTTTTTACAGGTTTGACATCGGCTGAGAAGCGGCAGCGCTTCACACGTGCAGCAGCGGTCATGAGGATACTCAGTCAAGTGGGCCACAGGAAACGCTTTCCTGAGGAGAGATTATGCTATGAATAGTGTGCAGCGTATACTGTATGTGGCCTACTATTTCACACAAAAAAAGATCATATTCAATATACTTTGTTGTATGTGCAATTCAGTGAATGCCAACCAATTGTCAACTTGGAAATAATTGTTTATTTTGCATATTATTCCAATTTTATGTAAAAAGTCCAATAAAATACAGCCTTTCCAGTAAGCATGCTAACTGAAATAGAACCTCATAAGTGACTAAAAATATGTACCTAAAGAAAATGGCGCTTCTTATGGAAAAGAGCACAGGAGACATTTCAATGGTTTGAAGGTAATTTTACGGTGCTAAGAGCTAAGAGATGAGTAGTATGTTTTCAATTAATTAAGTACTGAATGAATCACATTTTATTGGCAATTATTTTGTTTTGACCACCTTCTTGGATGGACTTTTTACAAAGACTTCAGATATACAAAGATGGTATATCTTTGGGAGAAAGTGCAATGCCCAATATGGCAGAATAAGTCCCGCCTTCTAAATAAAAGAGCCAATCGCCGATTGGTGAAGTCTTTAGAAGCCTTTAGAAGCTTCGGTTGCTATAAACAGTCAGTGTTCTGAGACGCATGCTTAGGATGGCACATGCCCTTTGGCTGGTCTAGTTCATGTCAGATTTTGTTGCTGATTTGAAATATGTTGAGTTTCAAACTAGCAAGATATGTGCGTGTTAACCTCATTCCCCTGGCCTCGAGGTGCGCTACCGACTGACGCTAGAGACTGCGGCCTATAGCTTCCTCATTAGCACGTCCGCCTCCCACACCGGAGATGTCGGTTCGAATCTCGCTGGGAGTGGGTCGAGGAAGACCGAAGGGGTTACATTTGGTTCCGTGACCCAAAAGTGAGGTTTAGGGGGGTGAGTGTAATGGAAGCAAGCTAGTAAGAGTGGTGTGTGTAAACCTCGCTCTCAAAAAGTGTGCTAGCGACTCACACTAGAGACTGCGATTTTTAGCGTCCTTGTTAGCGTACCCGCCTCTGTACCCCGCTTGGAACAAGTCGAGTACGATGGGAGGGGTTACAGGCGAAGTGTCCTCGGTTAATTAAGTGTATCATCTGGGTATTTAAAGTGTACTTTTTCTATTTGGAAATTTCAATGTAAACACACTACTCACACTAATAGTGCACAATTATGAGAATTAGGATGTCCAAAATAGCTGATTAAAGGCATTGCAGATATGGCTGCAGAGTGAATACCTTTTTGTTTTCTTTGAAAGGGACTTTGCTTTTTTGCAGTGCATTATAGGATTGCCTTCACAAAGGATGCATTCTATTCTATATCTGAATGTGGCCAAAATGAGGGTATCTTAGAAGGTGGCATTATTTTTGAGTGGCTTTCACTTGTACATGTTTCTGACACGTGACGTATGAATGCAAGTGCTCCTGTTTGCGCAGCGTCTCACTTACGGCAAACAATTTTGATTGTGCTGTGTTCTGTGTGTAGGTCCGCTAGATGGAGGTCTGGAAGAGGAAGAGGAGGAGTGCATATCAGACGCAAATGAACTCACTGCTAAAGAGGAGTTTTCAGTGGAGGAAAACTTTCCTGCTGACTTTGAGCCAGACAACCTCACCTGTGAGGACATGGAATACTTCTGCGGCAAAGGTCAGACATTCCTGACGCTTCTACTTCTGTGTATAGCCTGTATGTCTAAACACTTGCTTGATTTATAGACCTTCTACATGAAAGGTCGCTTTCATGTAGAAGGTCTATAAACCAAGCAAGTGTTTAGATGTTCAACACAGAGCATATCCTAGTGAAACGATTTGTAGCGTAACATTCGATGAAATTCAGTTTTGCTAATTGATTCCCAGCTGAAGTTTGACTCTGAAGCATCTTTGATTACCGGTTTGATGGCAGTTTTAGACCAAAGCTTGAACACACACTGTTTTGGCGTTGCTTGTAGAGGTGTGGGAAAATCTCCAGAAACCTCTGCGTCCAGGTTTAGGTTGACTCCCTTTGATACCCAATTCTCACTATGTACCTGAAAAGAGGAGTTTGATCTAGGAAATGGCAACCGGTGCGCTGGCTAATCCTTAGTCATATTCCAGCCAGGAATTACCATGGGGAGCGAAAGATACTTGAGCTTTTATCACTGAAAATAAACATTCTGTCATCATTTACTCACCCTCATGTTGTTCCAAACCTGCATGGAGTTATTTATATTATATGTATTTGATATTATATATTATACAGACATACACTACTGTTCAAAATTCAGCTTTTAAGAAATGTATACTTTAATTCAGCAAAGATGTTCCAAACCTGCATGACTTTATACAGTACATGTTTTTTGGGGTGAACTGTCTCTTTAAGAACCATGTGGACATACACTACTGTTCAAAAGTCAGTTTTTAAGAAAAGCAAAGACACGCTAAACAAAAGTTACAAAAGATTTCTATTTCAAATAAATGCTGTTCTTTTGAACTTTGTTCATCAATGAATCCCAGAATTTTTTTCCATAAAACTATTAAGTAAATTATTGGTTAAGAAATATTGGTCACACTTTAGAAAAGGGTCCAGTTCTCACTATTAACCATGACTTTTGCCTCAATAAACCCGTAACTACTGCTTATTAATAGTTTTTAAGGTAGTTGTTAGGTATTGGGGAGGATTAGGGATGTAGAATATGGTCATACAGAATAAGGCATTCATATGTGCGTTATATGTACTAATAAACAGCCAATATCTTAGTAATATGCATGCTAATAAGCAACTAGTTATAGTGAGAATTGGACCCTAAAAGGAAGTGTTACCAAAATATTTCTTCAGTAGCAAATCAGCATATTGGAAAGATCTCTGAAGGATCATGTGACAATGAAGACTGGAGTAATAATGCTGAAAATTCAGCTTTATTAATAAATATTTTGAGGAGAATTTTGCAGGTCAATTAGGATAACTTTTAGTTATGCAGTGTTACGCTTGTATAGGACAACAAAAATTGGTTTTGGCCTGATGTCTGTCATGTGCCAGTTCACTCAGTTTGTGCTTCTTTTTAGTGATCTTTCTATACCTTTTATGTATTGGTCACACCTGACTAATTTGCAATGTGTGTTCAAAGTTAGGAAGTTGTCTGGACCCCCAACACATATGCAATCTCATCCACCCCTCTCAGAATTCTCTACTCTCCCTTACTGTTCAGTGAGAGGAATCTGACCGAGTTTATGCTTTGAATGTCCCTCCGCCTCAAAGAGAAATGTTTTTTAAATTACGTTTCTTTTAAAAACCCACAGTGCCCAGGGGGATTTCATACAAGGCCTGTCTTTGAGAAGCAGAATCTTTTTATGTCTTGCACAAGGTGGGCTCCGTTTTAATGATTTTCCTTTTGTTCTTCCCGTAAAGGTGTAACAGGCATGACATGTGCGAACCTCAGAACTAATGGCAGTTTGGCAATATTTTGTTTTGGGCTAAAATGAAAATTTTCATATGTGCTTTTGTTTCCCGCTGCTTCATTGAATGAGCTGGGAGAAGCCCTGCAGATGAATGCAGTTTTACTTTTTGTTTGTGGAGCTTGTGTTTATTCAGATTCCCCAAGGCGTAAAATACAGTATATAGATGCTCAATTCAATTACTATTTAAAAGATCCCAAGGTCGTTCCTTCCATTTACAAATTTAATTGTGAAAAATGTACAAACGTCTTGGTGTCGTTTTGAATAAACCTGTGGGATTCATGAAAGAAATGCTTTGGAAAATCTAAAGATTAATTTTAAGTATTGAAATGAGCCCTAAAACTACAAAAATAATTTGCAGGCGTCGCAAAGTTTTTGTGTTTTTGTGCACATTTAAACATAGCAGAACTATCCAAAGTGAGTAAAATAATTATAATAAAAACAAGAATAAAATGTAATAGAGACAAAGTGAAACCAGACAAAAAAAACAGTAAAACATAAGTATAATAATAAAAGTCAAATTTTGACTTGAAAATGGTAATGGAAGGTGTAAGGTGGATGTCCAGGGGCAATTGGTTCCATTGATGGGGGCTGCAACAGAGAAAGCTCTATCTCCCGTAGTTTTTAGGAGAAAGCGAGGGATAGATAAAAGAACCCTGTCTGAAGATCTTAAAAATCTGGAAGATGACTTAGGAGTTAGAAGATCTTTAAGATAAGGAGGAGCTTGATCATTTAAGAGCTTTAAAAACAAACAACAAGAGTTTAAACTGAATTCTAAAACCGATCGGGAGCCAATGAAGCAAAGCTAAAATTGGGGTGACATGATCATATTTCTTTGTCCCCGGTCAGCAGCCTTGCAGCTGCATTTTGCACCATCTGGAGGCGTGTGAGCAATGACTGAGGAAGACCCAGGTACAATGAGTTACAGTAGTCTAAGCTTGAGGTAATAAAAGCATGAATAACCTTCTCCAAGTCTTGGAATGAAAAAAAAGATTCAAGTTTGGAAACAATCCGCAGTTGATAAAACTATTCTTAACAACTTAATTAATTTGTTTGGTTAAACATAATTCTGAATCCAAGATAACACCAAGGTTCCTAACCTGGGTGGAAACTGAGGGGAAATGATTACCCAACTCCTTAATAAGATGTAAATAAGAAGTAAAATTTTGGGGGACCAAAAACAATTGTTTCAGTTTTGTCATCATTAAGTTGAAGAAAGTTATTTGATAACCATTCCTTAATGTCCCTAATGCATTCCAACAAAGGTTGAATTGAATCACCAGCTTTCAATGGCAGGTACAGCTGTGTATCATCAGCGTAAAAATGAAATAACATTGTGCTTCTTAATAATATCCCAAACCTGAGTTAAAAAGAAGTGGACCCAAAATAGATCCCTGAGGTACTCCACTAACTATAGGGGCAGAAGATGAAGAGAACTTGCCCAACTTTTGTTTTAAATGTAATATTTATGTTTATATGAATGTTTAATATTGGTATTTTATTTTTATCTTTTAATTATGTTTTTATCTCTATATACTAAATACTTTTTTTTTTTGGACCTGATACCATGGAAATTTTATGTTTTCCCACAGTATTCTTAAGAGTACTATGGAAACAGCATCAGTCCCATGGTAAATATTAAAGTACCACGGTCACAGTACTATTTTGTAAGGCTTGCACCAAGGATCTCTCTTTCTCAAGGCAGTTTTTGACTGTGTACTTGTATCAAAACCTTTTTTGTCTCAAGCACCACCAAGTTTTAGCAAATCTCCTCTAAGATTCCTTTAAACCTTTTTGATGGCTTTGCTAAAACCGAAGACCAACAGTGGTCCAAACTTTCAACTCTTTTACTTCCGAGATGCTTTAGTAATCTTCCCGTCGTCATGCGGGGTTTGCGTCAGATTTCTCAAGCTCTCTATCTGCTGCAATTCGGCTCTAAGTCTTCCATGTCCCCGAATTCTTCGGACAAGTTCCCATTCTCTTCCCGTTAACACATAGTACAAGCTCATCAGGTGTATTCATTTCCCCCTGATCCTCTGCTCAATTAGATCTCTTTAAAGCGCATTTAGCCTAGCGTCTGAGTGGCTTAAATTCACTCCACTTATGCAGAAGTGCTATGAATTGAAGGCGAATGCAATCCTGGTGGCATTAAACGGTTTATGTGTGTTATTCCTCGGCTATAGGATGGCAGAGAGGTTTCTCTTGATTAAGTAAACCCTCTCAAATGAGATGGCGGGCTGTAATTAGCCCAAGCGGAGTCAAACGCCAGAGCTTTAAAAAGCAGTCACTCATCCCTGTTCCTTTATCTGTTTTGGAGAATAAGGTCTCCCGTGTGAAGTTCCTCGCTGGCAGGCGGTTGCTCCACGACTGGCTCGTAGTTCAGTGGTCGTGTATCTTTGTCGTCATTCGCTGACAACTAGCTTGTCAGGAGAACCTAAAACCTCCATTAAAAGTTTCATCCTATAATAGGTATTAAAAAGCTGTCTGAACAAAAAGAGGAATCGCCCGTCTTCATTAACTCACCAAGCCCTTATTAACTTTGATCGGACGACGGTGAAGTAGCAAATCAGCTTAAATTTACAAAGGTCAGGCAGTTGGACGCCGACAAAGTCTCACCCATTTGCTGGAGTCTGAGTCTGTTGCACCATGCAGTTCATGGTTTGAAATGGAACAACCAGTTGTTAAGGGAAATCAGAATTGGTAAATGCCTTGTGACCAGACGTGATCCAGACATCTTCAACCCATACAACTAGTGATGGGAATCATAACATATTTAATGGTTCTTCTTAACGTTTCAGATTCCTTAATGAATCCATTTAATAATTAATTTGAGGAAAAAATATTTTGAAACAGAACAGAACTGAATATGTAATGACCTCACTTGTCTGTTGCCAATTTGACTGAATCATAAAGCCTATGAACGAATGTGTAGCCTTTCAAAGTATACTCCATTTGGTAGCGTGCATGAACGCAAGTGGTCGCCATGTGCGCTCTAGAAAGTTTAATCTTTCTCCAAAGTTATGACTGATAAAATGTCTTCGTATTGTTAACTAAAGTTATGGCTAAAGTTATCTGTTGTTGTTGTTGTTGTTGCAGTCTCCGGTATTCGGTTGTTGTTGTTGTTCCGTCTCCTTTGGTTTTGTTTTCAACTGTGATACCGGGCTAGTGTTGCCACCTTGTGGAACAAATGATTAGTACAAAACAAATTCAGTGCACATAATGTAACCTGTGCGTCAAAGAAAAAAAAAAATTGGGCGGTGTGCGTACAGTATGTGGGTACTCTTCAGGTGAAGAAATTTGCCTCACAGCCCTCGCGTACGTTTAAAAACCGGAAAATACTCTTGCCGTAAGCTTGGTTTAAAGCTGATTTTCAGCATGCCCATGGACACTGCCTACTAGGGGTCTGCATGTGCAATTGCATGTCGACGCGGACAACGATGCAGAAGTATAAATGAAAACCGATGCGTAGCCTATGGCTTAGATGCTACGTCGTAGGTATGATGCAGAAGTATAAAACAGCCTTCATACTCGCCGCATCCGCACAAGCGTGAAGGTGTGTGCCAAAAATTATGCTATTGCGATGTGGCACAGCATTTTTTGTAACTTTGCACATGGCTCCACTTCCAAAGATACCCAACTTCCAGCTGATTCGGGCCGAGCAGGTATATCTGTACCATACTGGAACCCAGTTTGTGCTTGTCCAAATGAATTGCTTACATTTACAAAATGTGCCTACAATAACAGAAATAAAGGTTTTTTAATGAAAATTACGGTCAGTGCTTATTAAAAATGTTCCGGAAATTGAATACAAATGTTTAATGGAATTGGAAAGAGATTTAGTTTTATACATATGTTATAATATCTATATATTTTGTTCTAATGTCACAAGTAATAACCTAAAGGATTACTGGATTTTACACGATTTTACACTTGGGTTTGGTTAAGTGTAATAAAAACAAACATCGCCACGTGTATCTTATTACTTCTCACCGCCTCTTCCTGAATGTTTAGAGAACAATTGCTCTGAGTAATGGCAAGCGCGTCAAGTATATAAATGCCTCATCCGTTTGGGGAGGAGCGTACGTAGTCAGTGGAGGCTCGCGGTGCAGAGCCAGGTGAAAGTATAAACAAGGCTTCAAGCATTTGATTCACTAAATCGAACCAGATGATCAGTCATTCGCTTGGGAATTGGATTACACTGGGTCACAGTGTATGCTTCTGTGGCAGGTTAATTAACCGTTATGTCATGAAAATCTTTCGGTAACACTTTATTTTAGGGTTCAATTCTCACCTTTAACTAGTTGATTATCAGCTTGCATAATACTAGGATACTGGCTGTTTATTAATACGTATAAAGCACATATTAAGGCCTTATTCTGCATGACCATATTCTACATCTCTTAATCCTACCCAATGCCTAAACTTAAATGCTACAAAAACTACCTTACTGACTATTAATAAGCAGAAAATTCGGAGTTCATTAAGGCAAAAGTTGTAGTTAATCGTGAACGTGTTCCCCATACTGAAGTGTTTTTAATCGAACCAAATAAGAACATCTAATTCTAATTAAGTTCTAATTCATAAGCATTTGATTTTCTCAAAAGAACTGGCTCATAAGAATCATTTGTTCAGAAATTGGATTACCATTGTCATACTGGATGTTTCTACAATATTCCGTCCATATTAGCAAAGTGTTGCACATTTTAGAACTGTTATTTTAGTCATGAAAATTATTTAATATCTGTTTTTTATTGAACTAGATAAGAACTAAAAGTGAAAACTCACAAAGTGGCTCATAAGAATCATTTGTTCGGTACTGTATGTTCTGTGAGGTTTTGTTTTCCTTACCACGTCTAAGAACTGTTACGTCATGTTTTCCTTAAAAAAAATATTTGATTGATCATTTGTACTTCTCTTCGACTGTTTAAGACTGTAGCTTGTACGTTCGATGTCCAACACCGATATCTGTACATTGATACACTCCAATGACCATCAAAGCATTGTGAAAAAAAACAAAAAATAACGATGTGGCTTATAAAAGTAAGAGTTCACAAGAACCATCATGCAATGTGATCAGTGAATCTTTTTGAAGCGTCGACTCTTTGCACATCACTCATTTCAATTCCCTAGCAGCCTCTGTGAAACCAAATACCCTGAAACAGCAGAGGGGTTCCTCTCTGCGGCGACCCTAAACTGTTTGGAGAGGGTCTCGGCTTCAGTCGCATCGCCGCGCACTCATGTACCATGAAATGATTGAGACGCTTCCGTCAATGGCTTCATACGAAATGGTTTCGAAACAGCAGAGCGCACTGTGAAATGAAGTCCCTGCCGATGAATAGGGTGAGTCTAGCGCACAAACGTGAATAAACATGAAACCTGAGGCCTGTCGAAGGAGATGGGACTCCTTATTTGAAAGAGGAGACAGAGAAATAAAGAGAAAAAAGGCACCCCTGATAGTCCAGAGAGACAACCTTGTTGTCTCCTTGACAATTGAAGCAGCCCCCCTCCAAACAACTCCCTTTTCACGGTCAATTTCACATTTATGGGCGCTGCGCTTGTGAACAAGTTTCAAACTGAAATTTACAAGCCGCTGTCACACTCGCCGCTATAATTGTGAGAATGCTGGTGTTATATTTTCAGGGGGGGTTTTTTCCCCGAGTTTTACAGAAATTGTGAAATTTGACCTTGCTTCTATGTTTTTCCATTCTTGTAAATGTTTCTTCAGGGAGCAGTTGAGTCACACGGAGTGGTCTGATTTTTTGCAGGTGCATGTTTCCTGAATTGCGAAAGACCAATAGCGAGTGTTACGCAGTGGCCTTGCTAAGGACAATACAACGCATGATCTCATGAAAGCCACAGCATAGACATGTTCAATATAATTTAATTGATCTAAATGACAGCATTGAGATTCCTTTCTGGTCTGATCATATCACAGCGGAGAAAGTCTTGAATAATTATGAGTCATTTTAGCCCGTAGCAAGGTGCCACTTATGAACAAATCCTTTGAATCCGGGCGGCCTTGCAACGCGAGCCAGTAAACAGTACGCAGTAGAATTAATTACGCTCTTCTTTGTGCCGTTTCCTCACTAATCGGGATCTTCGGCAGCAGAAAGATCTTTTCAATACATTTCTCCCGTCGCTGATGGTAAAGCGTGGATAATATGGAAAAATGCTCATTTGCGCAGCGATAAGATGAAAGACACATCCCTTTAGCCCCGTTTGACTCTGTGCAGGAAATCATTCATTAATGTTTGTTAAGTATGACAATCTAGCCTGGCCAGATCTACATACTCCAGACGGCATCGCACGGAGAGATAACGCAGGCCAGCAGCAGCCAGAAGAGAGCACAGCCAGTTCCTGTAATGATGGGGAATTTATGGGCCTTTAAAGAGATAGTGCCGAGGCCTTCCACTAATCACACACTCCACCGGGGTGCTGGGTGGGATTTTGCTGGGTTACTTTCCCTTTTTTCTTGTCCGCACTGGAGGCATTTGAATTTTTTTTTATTGTAATCAGCTTCCGAAAGCTGCGTGCCACTGCAGATTATTGGGCGGAGAAGTGAAACTGTGGACTTTGTTTGAGTATTTGTTGTACAGCTGTCTCTAGTTTTATTGGGAAATCTGTTTATTTAACAACAGTTCACTTTATAAAGTCCTCAATTACCACTGCTTTAAATGAAGGGGAAATATTGGCTTCCTAAGTGGCCACCCATCACCAAGCATAACAAAATTAGCACTTTATCTTCAAAACACACAGGATACATAATTCAAAAGTTCCCATTATTAGAAAACAATTCAACGAGGCAATTTTGTACATGTAATAGCTAGAGCCGGCTTTCTCTCTTCTTTGCTCACAAGAAGGAGTCGTTCATATTCTTTAAACATACACACAGAGGGTACAAAAATGTGTAAATTACTAACAACGGATACTACTAGGTTTCTTGGAAAATAATTTTGGAAAACCCTTACAAAAAAGTTCTGTTGTGGGACCATGGTACGGTGATGGCATCAGATACATTGGACTGTGCTACTCAAAGTGAGCATAATATGCCATTCATAACCCATTTTACTTCAATATCTGTTGTTTTCTCAGAATGAAACCGGATTTTCAATGATAAAAATTGGGCGGATTCTTCCGGAATTGATTGTACCGCAATGGAGGAAATGGGTTGAGAAATAAGAGGTATTGTGACTGTAGCCAAAAGCAACTGATATTCTACTAAAATATTATTTGCCATTTTGATTGGATGTTTTTTTATGGCTTCTATATTCATCTATCATGGTTTTCCAAAGTGTATGAAAAAATATTATGATACTACCTCAGTACATTTCACTAGCCCTGGATGCCAGCCGAGCTTAGCCTCGCCCACAACATCTGAGGTCGGGAATTTCGCTCTGGACTTGATCCGTTGTGGAGCAACTATGCTCGAACCAGAGCTGTTTGGACCAATCAAATTGTTAGGGTGGGCTTTATACGATGATGGACAGATGATCAACAGTAACGTAATCATTCACGTCACCAAAGAGCGCTTGGGTTGAATTTGTTTACCAAACGGAGAACTTCGTATATGCATTCACCTTTACTCTTTCTCTCAAACATGATGATCGTGTTGGTAAGTACTCCGTGTATCCTTAAGTTCTTTTTACAACACCGGCAAAGATTGTTTACACTCATCTTCTCCTTCTACTTCTTCCAGCGTGTGTGCAGTTGAGTTCTGTTGATGTGTCGCTCCGTTGTTCTGATTGGTTGTAGGTCTATCCAATTGAGTGCAGAGGCATTTTCTTTCCTGGTTCGGTTGAAACACGCCCCCATGATCACAGCCCAATGGAGCAGCATCAGACTCATATTCTGACTAGAATCTGAGTATGACGACGTCAGACTAACATTTCACATTACCAAAAAAAAATATAGATGTATATACCCAAGAATATATATAATCAGATAATTTTCATGAGGTGCAACATTGCTAATATAGATGGAAGATTCACATTATCATGGTACCATATATTTGGTACAAAACCTTTTTTTTTTTTAATATATATTAAGGGGTATACACAGTGAAAAGTTTATTTTCAATGAGAGAAATAAGCAATATTTATTATATCTAGTATATTATTTTAGCTACAGCTTTGTAACCATTAAGGACGATAGCGATAAAGATATAGTTCTAAAAAATTTTCACAATATTAAAGTATAGCAGAGTTCACACTAAAGCTATAACGATAACGGCACTGAGAAAAGATATTGGAATCACTTTCAGAATTATTTTATCCAGCTGATGAATGATAAAAACATTGACAGCCAATCAGAATCAATCCTGCTATAACAAGCTTGAGCAGCAGACAAGCACGTGCTTGGAATAAACAGAATGATATCATCTGCTAGTGTGGACGCTAATATAGTTCTCGTTATCTTTTAGTTATCATTGTTGGTGTGAACGGGCCTTTAGAATACTGAATATGTTCGTCTTTTTTGCATTTCCTGCACTGATATTGTAAAAATCTGTGGAGTTCTGTGTGAGGTCATTCAGAATCTAGACAATATATTTGTCTGTTTGATCTTTCTATCGCTTTCTCTCTCTCTCTCTCTCTGCTGCTCTCTGTCAGTGTATTGGGATTAGAAAGCTCAGATCTCCTTAAAATCACCCTCACCAGATTGACATTTTCAAGGGCTTCCTTGGTAGAACAATGCTGAGAGGAAGAGAAAAGCCAATATGACTTTGTGTCTACCTTGCTGCAGGAGCTGTTTGTGGAAATCGCCTATAAGCTTATTGACCCGCATGCATGTCACTGCCATTAGACAGAACAGAGGAGCTACGATCCGATTGGCAGATTTCTCACTAACTCTATCCTAATGTCTGACGTATGCATTCATGGACGAACGCACACATGCAAACAACATCTTGGCGCCCCGATCAATCTCTGAGCATTCTCTTTTTCTTTTTTAGACCAGTGAGACGAAGGGCCGTAAACCTTATGTCTCTCCAGCATCTTTTGACGGTTTTAAGCTCCGTTCTAAACCCTAGTGAGTTGCCCACTGTCTACAAAGACAGCTACCTTCCTAGGCATCATTCTAATTGTCATAAGTGACTGATTTGAAATGGGTTTCACAGGCAGCAATTCGTTCAACACACGTCACACAAATATCGCCTCTCACATGAAGCACACAAAAGACCTGGCAAGCTCACAGTAAATTCCAGTTCGACTATAGGCATTAGCATGTTGCTAATGACTAAATGTTATAATTAACATAAAAAAATAGAAGAACTAGTGTATTTTAATCAGATATCTATTAAGTGCTCTCAAAATGTTTTTAGCTGTGTTTTAAAGAGATATATACTATAACCTATATATATTTTATTAAAAAAGTTCTGTTTCTGTCTTCTTTGTAATCTAATCTAGTGTATACTTTAAACTTGCCGTTGCTTTAGTTATTGAATTTAGTTGGATCTCATGATAAATTGCTTTTGATACTTTTTGTATATCGCTTTGAATAGAAGTGTCAGTTAAATAAATGAATTTTAATGTAAAATTGGAGTTTGTTTCACCAGCAAAAGAAAGCAAATACAGCATGAGTGACCGGTCAAGTATGGAATTGATCTTCTGGGGATTTTTTTTATCTTTATGAGGGCATGTGTTTCTCAAGCCATATAAAACCCCACAGTATGATGTCCATTTATGGCAAATGCAGTACATCAGTTAAATAAGTGAAATTGTTCCTCATTCGGAAAAAAAAAATGAATGCTTGAATTCAGCAAGTACACATGAAAATGATCAAAAGAAGTGTAGTTACATTTAGATTTTACATTTTTAGCATTGATAATAATAATCTATGTTTCTTGAGCAGCAAATCAGCATATTATAATGATTTCAGAAGGATCATATGAAACTGAAGACTGGAATAGTGATCAAAATTACATTCCATTTTAATATAGAAAACAGTTATTTTGATTTGTAATAATATTTCACTTTTTTGCTGTTATTAGTGTTGGAGCCCGACGGGCCCCGACTTTTTTTACGCCCCTAGGGCCGGGCTTTGGGCCAATTTTCACGTCATACCTCAAATGCAGGCCGAGTGTTTAGAGTAAGGCGCTATGCAACTTGCATCGCCGCAAATGAATAAAGCAAGCCAACACGCAAACTGCCACAAGTGAAGCTGATAATAGGCTCAGATGCTCAAAAACACAATCATCTTCATTAAAACTAATGAGACTAAATGATCTTACCAGTGCTTAGGTCGCTCGTTCTCATATTGCAGTCTTTGATCTTGACATGAGCTGATTAATAAAATGCAGTTCATATCTGTTGCTTTCGTTAACGTGAACACCGTTAAATGTGCATATAGCGCGGGAATTGAAGATCAGATTTAGATTTATTTTGCGGAGAGGTGTAAGGTAAGACAACCTGCATGTTTTTTTTTTGTTTTTTTTTTGTTTAGATTGTGTAGCCCATTTCACTCTTGAGCAGCATCGGCCTGCCTCAGCTTGTCAAAAATGCCTTTTTACTGTGGTGGTGGTGGTGGTGATTAGTAGGCTAAACGTTTAAACTAACATTGTGATGCTTTAAGTGTTTTATATCTATAGATTTTATTATAAGCAAGACAACTCAAGTGTTGATTTGAGAGGCTAAATTGATCAAACATTCTCATCTCACTGTCGGCTGCTGGCCGCTGGCCGCTTGGTCGTCACTTTAAAAAACAATAACTTTAATTTAACAAACAAAAAAATGCTTCATTAACTTAATAAAGAAACAAAACGAAATATAACTACCGTGACATTAAAAACAAAACTGAACTATTTTAATGGCTGCAACAATGTGTAATGGGAAAAAAAAAAAAAAACACGGGCTCCAGTCGGACTAGGGCTGAGAATTTTAATGCGCTGACGGACACGGGCCGGGCTAGGGCCTAGATTTGAGGCCCGTGCAGGGCTCTAATTAGTGTTTTTGATCAAATAAATGCAGCCTTGGTGACTTCTTTCAAAAACATTTAAAAAATCTTACTGACCCCAAACTTTTGAACAGTAGTGTATTTTAAAATAATTGGCTGGTCACATGGTTTCATACTCTAATCTTCAACGACTGAAACAGATCTTTACCAGGAGCACTTGCTCACTAAATAACCAACCAACCAACTTGTTCTGTTCTAGCATTTGGTATGGTGGCATTGCTTGTATTGATTTTTCTGCCGGATGAATTGCCTGAATTGCTTGTATTATTCTCATTTGCAAGTCACTTTGGTTGAAAGAGTCTTCTAAATGAATACATTCTGAAATGGGAATGTTGGAGGTGAATATCTGGGCCATGGTAATGTCTGACCATGTTATGCATCTGCTTTCTAAGAAGCAAGATGGCTATTTATGAAAATAGCATGCAAAAGTGACAAAGAAACATGGAGGAGCGAAGCTGTCGTGTGCACATGACTTGGATTTGAAAAAAGTCTGAACAGTATTCTGTTGCATGTCTTCTTCATTTTATACAGGTAATTTCAATGGCACTGTACCTGCTTGGCACAATGTTTTCCCAGCGGATTCCCTCCATGTTCCTGAAAGAAACTTCATCAGGCTGCTGTGACACTTGTTCCCTGCGAGGTTGCCTTGGCGATTGTGTTTAAAATGCATTGCGAACGGTGTTAGATAGAAGGCAGAAAATCCTTAATCACTGCTTAATTAACGAATCATCTTGTAGCTTCATTTCCTGAGCGGTAATTAAACAGTTCCAAGACGTTTCGTTACAGGGCTTAACATGTTCGCCGGAGATCAAGGTAGAGCCTTTAATGTTATCTCGCTGCCTTCCCAAACTCACTACACTGGAAAGGAACTGTTGATATTGCCTTTTGTTATCCTTATGGTAATGCTCAATGAGTATGCTAAGGAGCTTCTCAAGGCCTGACAATACAAATAGTGAGCGGGAGAGTGAGGAGGACAGAATGAATAAAAAAAGCTGAGCCCTAGCAGGAACTTGCATGCGGGAAAATAGGTCAGAATGACCTCATGTGCAGTAAGTAGGGCAGCGCGGCCCTCTCCTTTCGCCCGGGTGTGCAGAGGCAAGCAAGAA
This sequence comes from Gobio gobio, assembly GCF_949357685.1. NCBI lineage: Eukaryota > Metazoa > Chordata > Actinopteri > Cypriniformes > Gobionidae > Gobio > Gobio gobio. The sequence goes on along the minus strand of NC_137108.1, from coordinate 41,817,479 downwards.
GCTGCGATCCTTTTGGCCATGTTTACTGCTTGCCTTTGAAGTGAACCACGTCTTAACTGGCTTAAACACACCGTGGCGAGAGAATTTGATCTTTAGATTAACCCATCTGGATGGACCAGTGTGTGTTTGAGGACCATGGTGAAGGCCGTTCTGCCGTGTTAGAGAGTCGCTGAGACGCTTCCATGAAGCAGCTCTGCCCAGAGTGTGACTCCAATGCGCTGGGGTTAAAAAAAGATCAGCATTGTGAGACAAAATTATCTATCTCTCTATCTATGACCCTGTTTACACCTGGCATTAAGATGTGTTTTGGTCGATCGGATCAGAATTAGATGAGGGAGACACATACCCGTTTACACCTGGTATTTTAATCCGTCTCTTTTGTCCACTTTCAAAACCCTTCTGTCCTGATTTCTTCGAGGGGAGGGTCTATGGGCAGGTAAATGTATGAGGGTTTTTCAGATCTTTCGATCTAATGAATGAAATAAGCTCACACAATTTACATATGATCACGACCAGAAACCACAGAAAAACACATGGAGAGCAGCAGCTTTTTTTTTCTGCTCTGACAGCCGTGAGACCAGCCGGACGCTGGGAGTGCGTGTTAGAAGTCAGGAAAGGTGAGAGAACATTGTGCTTGGTACTTTTTCCGTTTTCAAACTAAACTTGAGTCTTCAGGCAAAGTTTAAATCACGTCTGGCTTGTACGCTTTCCATAGTGTATCTTGCGGCTGTTCGGACACATTCGACCACACGGGCATTTATACTACGAAAGCAATCCAGTGGAATGCCTACCACTGGAAGGGGACAAGCTCAAAACGTTTTAGAACCTGTTTACACCAGTATTTAACAAATGTTTTATTTATCTGCTGTGTTTGTGTTTTTCAGGGGAAGAAAATGGCAACCGAGAAATAGGAGAGACCGAGATGGAAACAGAAAGTGAGAAGACCAGACACCCCCCTCTGGAGCCGGAGGAATGGGATGGTCCACGTAAGTGCATCATCTGATTGTGTCAATGTGATTGTGTCAATGTGAATGTGAATTATAATATAGTTATATGACCATGCATTTTGACTTCGTCTTGTAATTGTGACTTTATATCTCAAATGTTCATTTAATGTTCATTATCTATACAGACAATATATCGCCTTATTTTTCTTTTCTTTTCGGAAGCCCTTTTCAAATCACATTTATGGAGAGAGAAAAAATAAAAAAACTGTGACGTTGGCCAGAGTCCTGCACAGGTCCGATTTTGTAAATCCGCACCCGTCCGTACCCGCAATGCTTAAAACCGCATCAGACCGGTTTTCCGACAACAGCACTAATTAAAATCTGCACCTGACCCGCACCCGAAATAAAATCAGTTTAGCATATCACATTACAGACACACTTACAAAAATGTTTATTGCCAGCATACAGAAGTTATTACAAGACCATTAACAAAAGGATAACTTCAGCCGAAGCTGTCAAACATGGTTATGTGTCCTTATCATCTCTACAAGGCACATTCAGTTCTGTCCCCTTTTGAAAAATATTGTTCGATAGAACTGCGTGTGCTTGGTTTGTTACCACAGTTATCTGTGTGCTTCCTCAGCGATGAAGTTCCACATTTGCGGCTATCCAATATACGATCTTTTATTCAACTCCTCAGGATCCATCTCAACGACTGCAGTGCAGGCAGATCGCACGCGCGCGGTTGTGATTCTCCAGGGAGGGCGCGCGTGTGCCGCACGATCGCAAATAAATTGATATGGATTTGAAATTATTTTATCACCTTGAAATACAGGCATTGCATATTTTTGTAGGTTGTGTTCCTAGACATATTCATATATTTTTTTAGGAACACATCTACAATATACATGCATTTTTTATATATATTCGTTTGCATGTGACCGGTTTAAACCCGTGTTTCGATCCATGTTTCTCCCTTGTTCGACCCGACCCGTATCCAACACAGATAGGATGTTTTTCACCCGTTTCAGCAATATTCGCGGGCTACCCGCACCCGTGCAGGACTCTGACGTTGGCTGCAGCAGCTTAAGTTAGACATTAGGCTTTAGAATTGTGTTGCTATTAGTACAAATTTGTTGACTTTGAGGTCATCTATATGCTAGGATAATCTCAAAGATGGACAAAATGAACTTTTAGCAGATACACTGTAAAATAAAAAATGCCTTAAATTAAGTATACTCAACTTCGATATTTAAGTCATTTCAACTTAAATTGCATTAAACCGACTTAAAAATATTTGTTGAATCTTGTATAACAAAAAAGTTGAAAATTGCTTAACTTATTAAGTTAAAGCAATGTAAAAAATTTAGTTGTTATGGCTTATTCATCATATCATTTGTTATAGTGAACACATTTAAAAATGTAAATTTCTGGGAAAATCGACCAATTATATCTTGCACCCAGAGGTCTATCCAAATTTTTGTCCAATCAAAGGCTCTTTAGAATGAGAATGTTCCTCCCCTAAAACCATGTGCATAGCAGTGAATCATGGTTCAGGCTCTGATGTAAACTAAAATCTATTGACTACTGGTATGTAAAAAAGAACAAACACTAGATTTTATATCATAAATAGTTTGTAAACAAATAAATAAGTTCTCTTTTAGGCATTTAAGTAAATTTGCGATATAATGTCACATGTATGAGATATAAAGACAAAATTAAACAAGAATGTAGTTGTTTTTTAGTTTTGGGCCTCCATGTGTGTCTTGACTTGAGTGCCTATGGTGATTTATCTCCTGAGCCCTTACTGTACTACAAAAACTTTTCGGATATTATATACTGGAAAACAGAAACTCAGAGGACAAGAATATCAGAAAGGGAAAAAAGTCTGCAGTGCCCCTCTGATATGATACTCAGTCTTGAAGGTCCAATCCAACACGCGATCATTCCTGGCCCTCCTTTAACCGTTTAGCCCATTAGCTAGCGGCCAGTAATCACTTGTAAGCAGCTCATTATGACACGTTTTAAATGAATCCATCTGGGATCAGGGGATTTCAGACGCTCAATAGCAGGACATCTGAAGATATCCTTGACAAGGCCACCCGACAGAGGTAAAACTCTGCTGTTTCTGAAGACTTAATGAGCTCTTGAATTACGAAGAGTGTTTTTTTCTAACTTATGGTGAATTGTGATGTGGTCCTGCTTTTGATCCCTGATTCAGTGACAGTGGTACTAAAGAAAGAAGGCAAAATGGAGCACAGTAGGATTTTGTTCTCGAGGTTAATTTAGCATGCTGCCTACTCGGTATACCATGATAGTACCATCTGATAATATATTTTATGAAATGAGATGTATACATATATGTATATGTTATATGTACAGTATGTCTATGTGTATATATATGTATAAAATATTCATACATAGACGCACACACACACACACACACACACACACACACACACACACACACACACACACACACACACACACACACACACACACACACACACACACACACACACACACACACACACACACACACACACACACACACACACACATATAATATATACACCTAGATTAGATGTGACCTTTATCCATACAATGAAAGCATACAGTGACCAAAAAGGACATATAAAAACAGATTAAAGCATAGTAAAAGTAGTCCACTTGACTAATTTGAGATTTCAGAGTTTCATTAGAGGAGAAGACATTCTGTAAATTATTACTTAAATTGAACTAAATTGTACTAAATTTGTTCCTCACACAGAAGCATGAGTATTCTGCAAATGTTCCCCTTTTATGTTCCACAGAAGAAAGTCATGCGGGTTTGGAACGATGATATGATGACGACTTCTATGATGATACAATTTTCATTTTTGGATAAACTGTCCCTTTAAGCTTCAGTAGAAAGCACACAACAGACGTAAAAACAGATATCTTTTCTTTCCCAAGAATCTCGGCTTACCATGCAGATTTTCCCTCGCCGTCTCTCAGTAGAAAAAAAAAATCTGTTTTATCTGTCTTTTTGCACTTCTTAAAAGTCACTTCATCAAAGTGATGGATAATACATCCAACAAGATAGCAACGGCAGCAATTACTGTTCAGCCGTGGCATCACATCGCAGAATACACAAAATATGATTCCCCTTTTAATGCATATGACCTCCAGAATTTATTGCAGGTACGTACATTTATAAGAAAGTGGATTTTGGCAAGTTGGCACCGGTGAGCCCCCTGGGGTGTGTATTTTATACTGACAGCGAATCAGAGTTATCAGCACCTATCAGATAATGCATTTATCATTAAATTTCACATTTGCATTTCAATCTGGAAAGGAAATGAGCATTGGCGGCGTAAGATAAGAGCGGTAGGGACGACGGTAATAAACGGTCCCTGTGATCAGGCAGCCAGCAGGGCTGAGGGGGTCAGTCACACAACGATGGGGGCAAGCGCATACAAAAAGAGGCATCATAGACCAGTTAGGGCTTTCCGGAAGAAAATGCTGAGCTTTAAACTCCGGCAGTGTGGTGGGGGCCTAAGCAGCCCAGTGTCTCTCTGATCATCCGTCCTGTGATGCTGTGAGAGAAAGACTATTCCCTCCCTATTTGTTTTGAATGAATGGTTTTAGTTGTGTCGCTCATCTGTGAAAAGCGTAACACAAAGAAGCTTGTTCCATAACAACACAAGATTTTTACATTTTCTGAATGCGAGTGTTGCTTGAGGTCTCCAGATATCGGGTCCCTCCTTAAGTGTAAGTCTGAGGCATTTTTTCACCCGTTTTATTGCCTGCTAGGTGAAAACACACAAAAAGCGGCATTATTTCTGGTGTCACTCATGTTCGTAGTATAAACAGTGCAGGCGAGTTACACTCTCAAGTTTTTTAGTGTTAGAGGCTTATTCAACAATGTTGCCTTAGTAAAAACAGCTAACTAGTCTGAAATCATTTGAGAAGTTGGTTTGATCATATCAAATCATTTTGGGGTGCACAATAAATTTTTTTTATTGCCTGATATTTTATTATGCATGTTTATTTTTGTTCTATTTTTACATTTAGATTACTTTTGTCATCATCTAACTCTCACTTAAAAAAACTGATAATTTAATAACATGCTTAAATATAATATAATAATATACATTTAATACATCCATTGTCATACTGTGAGTTGTAAAGTTTTGATGCGTATTTATCATTTAATAATATGTATGTGTATATATTAGGGTGTAACGATACCCTCATGTCACAATTCGATATATATCACGATACTGAACTCACTATACAATATTTTTGTGATACTCCAAGACATATGGTAAAAGGTTAACAAAAATGTACTGTTGATGTGTTAACAATGCTAAATTTGGTATCACAATGGTGGTGGAAATGAATAGGCCTGGACTTGCTGGTTCTGGTAACCCAATGCACAGGACAATGGTGACACCAAAATAAAAATGTTATGATTCTGAAGCTGAAAATACAGAATTATTTTAGATATATGTTTGCACTCTGTCACTGAAACTAAAAATCTGGAAACTGTCGCTATCCACGATACATATTGTTGCATTTTTGTATTGTGACACGATATATTATTGTTACACCCATAGTGTGTGTGTGTGTGTGTGTGTGTGTGTGTGTGTGTGTATACATACACCGATCAGGCATAACATTATTTCACTTCATTAGGTGAAGTGAAAAACACTGATTATCTCTTCTTCACCTGTTAGTGGGTGGGATATATTAGGCAACAAGTGAATATTTTGTCCTCACAGTTGATGTGTTAGAAGCAGGAAAAATGGGCAAGCGTAAGGATTTGAGCGAGTTTGACAAGGGCCAAATTGTGATGGCTAGATGACTGGGGTGTTCCTGGTCTGCAGTGGTCAGTATCTATCAAAAGTGGTCCAAGGAAGGAACAGTGTCGAACCGGCGTCAGGATCATGGGCGGCCAGGCTCATTGATGCACGTGGGGAGCGAAGGCTGGCCCGTGTGGTCCGAACAAACAGACGAGCTACAGTAGCTCAAATTGCTCAATAAGTTAATGCTGGTTATGATAAAAAAAGGTGTCAGGATGCACTATGGGAAGAAGGCAAGCCGACGGAGGCAGTGTGATGCTTTGGGTAATGTTCTGGTGGGAAACCTGGTGGGTCCTGCCATCCTTGCGGATGTTACTTTGACATGTACCACCCACCTAAGCATTGTTGCAGACCATGTACACCCTTTTATGGAAACGGTATTCCTCGGTGGCTGTGGCCTCTTTCAGCAGGATAATGCTCCCTGCCACAAAGCAAAAATGGTTCAGGAATGGTTTGAGGAGCACAACAATGAGTTTGAGGTGTTGACCTGGCCTCAATTCCCCAGATCTCAAACCAATCGAGCATCTGTGGGATGTGCTGAACAAACAAGTCCGATCCATGGAGGCCACACCTTGCAACTTACAGGACTTAAAGGATCTGCTGTTAACATCTTGGTGCCAGATACCACAACACACCTTCAGGGGTCTAGTGGAGTCCATGCCTCGATGGGTCAGGGCTGTTTTGGCAGCAAAAGGGGGACCAACACAATATTAGGAAAGTGGTCATAATGTTATGCCTGATGGGTGTATATAGATATATTGAATTATTTTTTATTTTTTTAAATAAATAAGTTTTTGTCTATTTTATTTTATTTCCGTTAACGTTCATTTTATTTCAAGTAACAAAAATGTTTTTATTCTTTTGTTTTTAGTTTTGGTTAACTATAATAACCCTGCTTTGCAGAATATCCAGGTTACAAAAGTAGATGGTGATTTATACTGTCAGTCTGAATCCTGACAGTATAAAAGCATAAAAGAACCATGAAAGTAGTCCATATGAATTTATTCCACATCTCTCAAGTATTCTGAACTCATTTGATATTGTCATGTGAGAAAATGACTGATTTTTAAAGCGTTATTCACTGAAAATCTTGCCTCTAGCTCTCAAACCTCATTCAAGCCACATGAGGGTGAGTAGATAATGACAGAATTTTCATTTTTGCCTGAACTATCCCTTTTAATCTAGTTTGTCAGATTCATCTCAATGCTGAATTTCATATTTACCTCCCACCACGATCTCTCTGATAGCGCCGACGCTTGCTAATGCCGCTGATAATCTTGTTATATTACACAGATAAGATCTATTCTACATGCCCCGTTCGCTCCTCACAGAGACATTACTGTCAAACTCCGGCAGGAATGTGGATTTCTGGGAAAATAGAATGCAAATGAGAAAATCGCCCAACAGGAAACAACCCTCTCAGAATACAGGATATGACATCGCTCACACAGCTGCATCGCTGTCTCTCGGGGAGCAGTACAGTGGACATTAATCTCCGCACGTAATAACCGCATTCACTTTCACATCATGTCTTCTTCTGAAAGGCCATTTCCCCCCTTTCATTCCTCCCATTGTGTTGGAAAAGTCAGATGGGCATGCTATAATTTTAAATAAAGATGGGAATCACACCATCAAATATGAACATCTCAAATTACATGACGTCCTGTTCGCGGCGATTAAAAGCAAATTTATTTAGTTTAAGAGACTACCTAGTTATCGCTTTATTTATTTGATTTTTTTACTCTTCTTAATCTGGACTCTTTGTTATTGCCCGGCTTAAGTTAAAATGTATGATTGCGATCGGCAACAGATAATTCTTTAATTGTTCAGTGCGAATGGGATATTTAATAGAGAGTACATCAAAAGAAGGACAGTATCTTAATGAAGAGGCTCAAACAGGTGGTTCCTGCTTTAAGAATCTTGTAAACCAATTTCAGGATTTGCTTTAGGAGTAAAAACTTCACATGCTTCAATGTTAAAGGGGTCATGTCAGATCAGTCTTTTGCGTGGTACCTGTCGACCTGATTGGCCAAATGTTGCTTGCGATCTTGTCTGTGTGTCATTTTCCTTACACATGAGAGGTGGTGTGAAACATGAAACATGCTGCATCTCTGAATGAGGCCATAATAATGTATTATTATCTTTAATTTGGTGTTACACGTACAGTAAGTTTATACTTCATTTTTTTTTCGGTTTTACTATGTTTAGTTTGAGTTTTATGAAAACATTTATTTCCAGTAGATCATTTTAGTTCTTCAACTTCAACTTATTTCAGTTTATTATGATAAAATAACTTAATTAACTTTATTTAATTTATTTAAATTACTTAAAATTAAGTAATTAATCACACGTTTTTTCTGTAATTAATCGCACCTACCATTAAAGTTTAATATATTTTATATTGTAATAATTTCACAGTTAATCTCCAAATTCATGTAGAATAATAGCTAATGTGAAGATATCAAAAATGTCACAGTCTTCACTGCATAAATTATAATAAAAATCAGCTGAATATGTATTAAAGCTACAACAGTCTAGAGCAGCGAGTGATTTACATTAATGACAGACAGCAGCAGGTTTATTAAACTGCTGTCACTTTAAGATCTGAAGCACATGATGCGAATCTGACACATATCCCATGGCCTCACAACTCTTTACATCACATACTCTTTATGCCATTTGAGACTTTAACTCATTTAAGACTGTGTTTGTGCGGATACTCAACAAAGCGGGCATTTTGGCATAATTTTGTGCGGTTTTGTCCTTTCAAGCATGAAAGAGAATTCAGTGTGGCCGGTAAGCGTGTCTGTAACACAGACAGGTGATTCACAGACAGCGTGCCAGTACAGATTTAAGTTCTTTTTTTGCAACTTCTAGCACTTGAATGGTTTAATAGCACTGAGTGAATGATAGCTTGAGCATATACTAGGGGATTCCACAAGCTACCTCCTGATACCGATAATTTTATGATATAGCAATTCTGCGCTAATCAATATATTGCTAGACAATCCTATAGTGATACATCACGATATCTGTCTAACTATGAAAACAAAATGCCAGTGAAAAGGTTAAGTGCAGGTTTTCCAGACTTTGGACTTAAACGTGGCTGGGGCATCTATTATTTTACACTGCTGTCCGCCATCCCGTTAAAAACCTCTTTTTCTTAGGCTAGTTAACTTATGTTAACGTTTTCTTTATTCGTGTGTTGAGCGCTACCTCGAGGAGCCATGAAGTAGTGACGCTGGGAGCAGGAAATCTATTTAGAGCGCCTTATTTTATTCATTAAAATATCGATATTTGCAGCCAGCGTATCGATTCTCGTATTGCACGGAGAAGGACAACAATGCCCTATCGATATTTTGTCCCACCCCATTATCATATACTGTAGTGCTGCCAAAGGATGACGAAAAACGGAGGCTGCGTTACATATTTTAGTGTGTTAAATTGAATTTTTTTTATTGCATGCGTTAACGCATTAATTTTGTACACAACAAGTCATTAATCATTATACACGACACAAGCTGATTGGTTCCTGTTGCACCCGAACACAGTAAGCCTGAATAATTTGGCAAAACTAAAAAAAAATTTAATCAAATATTTTAAGTTAAGAAATTTAAAGTTTAAGGAATCTGAACTTGCAGATTTATTTTGCATACATACATTTTAATTGCCCTTAACTTGAAATATTTGAGCAAGCTTATTCATACATTTAACTTAAAATTATGTAATATCAATTTAAATATTTTATTGGTGACACAATGCTTTAATAGCATTAACATAGCATAGCAATTGCTGAATGAGTACAGCAATATAAAACACTTAACATGTATCTGTTCTAAAACTAAGCTCATGCTCCACTCGTCACCGTGATGGTAACCCTACAAAAAAAACAACATAATGAAACTCTTCTAAACTAGCGTAACAAAACATTAAACACTACTAAATCTCCCAATTAACATTAATATTGCACCAAAAACATTTTATACCACCTAATTTTAGCATTTACTCTCCCTTTTGAGTCTCATGGCAAAGCATGCTGGGAAATAGAAATCCCTTACCCGTTTCAGATAAATTTAAGTTTGTCTAAATTAAAAGAAACAAGTTCATAAACGCAAAACAATGAAACAATTCAGATGACTTAAAATTGGTCGCAATTGTGAACTCAAAAGAGAAAGAAAGTTCTAAATACTCATGAGTTATTTTGATTGAACTCATTTGTTTAATTTGAGTCGGTTCTACTCAAACCAATTAATTATTTTAAGCATTAGGGTTTACAGTGCAGCCAATGAGCTTACTGCTCAACATTTAATTATTTGGCCAGTGTTTGCTATAGCAGTTTGCTGCGTGCTTTCCGGGTTCCTCCCAAACCCTCCACCTTCCCCAGCTCCACCTGTATGTATTGACCATAGCAAGTCCCATGCTTGCTCTGCAGCAGCAGCAGTGCAGCAGATCTATTCTGCCAAGACAAATACATTAACATTGTCATATCCATTACCATGCTAAACTCTTCAGAGAGTTGTCATGATAGAAATTCAAAAGATTCAAGACAATTAGATAAATCAAGATGGTCATAGGGAGGCTTAAAAATAATCATGTAAACATTTTGACTGTTGGAAAAAAAAAGTATGATTTGACCCCTATAAGCACTTAAGTTCTACGAAAGTTCACTGACAGCTTCCTTCTAATCCATAAGCATGTTCCGTGAAGGCAGGAGACCATCCCTGAGATGAAAAGAACATCCACTCCGAGCTCATAAAGGAAGTGTTCTGTTATCTGCCCCTCCGTCTTCTTCATTCTGTCTCGTCATGGGCTTCTGTATATTAGTGGTAATAGCCTGTACAGCTATTTTGTTAATTATCTTGGACGTCTTTGATGCATATCTTGACACGCTCCTCAAGGCATAAAGAAAGTGCATGTGCAGGGAAAGAAAGGGAAGGAAGCTTTTATGCATTAATTAACTTCTTTTTTTGTACTTATCACTATGTCTGCCCTCAAATAGAAGCCTTTAACTTGAACTTAAAGGAGTTATATTGTGGAAAACAGGACTTTTTGGTCTTTCTTGCGTCAAGGTTTCTGATATATTTTTTAAACATTTAAACATATACATGTAAATTAACATTTTTTAATTGTTTTATTATTTAAAACGATATATTTTCAACTTTATAATGTGAGTTAAGCTTCAAAAGGATGTAATTCACTTTTAAAAGAGCATTGTTCTGAGAATGAGTGCGGATATGATGCATGGATAATCTTGATCATCCAATAAGCATTGAGTAACCCTCATCTAGACCCAGTCACCTTGAGGACTGACACACCTCCTCATGGGCGGCTCTGTAAGCTCAGCAGTGCCTGTCGGACACAGTTGGTTCTGTCTCCGTGAGCCATCTGGACCCGGGCCACGAGCAGAACACGGGCGGGTTCTGCTGAAGAAGCCCTAAAGTTAGAAAGGAGCAGGTAGCACACAGACAGGCAGGAAGCACGGCCTCACAGACAGGAAGAATGTATAGATCGCTTGTTCTCCACTCAGCCCACCTGTACGTGGAGCTGACACTATGTCTGCCCTTGACCGGACCCCCTCAACCGCCCCAAACAATAGCCGCTTCAGCTTTAATGCACATATGTCATGCTAAGTGAATTTGTGGAGCAGATGGTCACGATAGCATGGCAGGTGCCTCGACAAATGTTTGCGTTTGCTGTGCTGCTATTTATATCGGCGCAAAACACAGCGGCACAAATATTTGAAAAGGCCATTGGGTGTTTTTTCAACATGCGTCACAATTATCAACGTGTCTTTTTTTTTTTGTTCTTCCCAGCCCAAAACAAACAGATGGCAGTTTATGGGTTCACTGCTAACCACCTTAGATTTCTGTGCTGATCTGAAAATACACAGCAAAAAGATGGATGAAGGTCTTAAAGGAATAGTTCACCCAAAAATAAATATTCTGTCATCATTTACTCATGTCGTTCCAAGCCAGTATGACACACAAAAGGAGACGTTTATGCTACTTTTCAATCTAATGAAAACAAATGAGGCTTCAAAAATGCCAAGAAAGCACTCTCTTTCACTTCTTAGGGTTTTTTTGTGTTTCTTATTCCTGTTAAAATATCTAAAAATCCTTAAAACAAGTTCAGTTTGATTGAGAAACAGCACTTGTGGCTTGTTTTCAGAGAGTGTGTATTTGTTATTAATGTATTTTGAAGAAAGAAAGTCATACGAGTTTGGAACGACACGAGGGTGAGTAAATGATGAGAGATTTTATTTTTGTGCTGACTATCTCTTTAGAAATTAGTGGAAAAAAATTAAGCGTAGCATCAGTTCTGGCAGATCACGTTAGTCGAGTACACTTCAGCTGACTGTAAGGAATCGACCTATAGGAATACGACTTCTATGCACCGCATACATGTATAAGCTCCTTCAGTATTATCAGCAGCTAACGCGTTTCTCCAGAGCTCATTTACCCTCCTCCATCCCCAGCTCCTCCTCTCGTCCAGTCAGGATTTGGTATTCTGATTCCCCTTGAATCAGACTAAATTCCCGAATTATTTTGTACGTTAAATATTGACATTAATGATATCTGCAATACATTATGTTGGTTCTGTTCTGTTCCCTTAGGGGGTTTATTGCTGCTCTCCCTGCTCTTATCCATGCTAGGCTGCTTGGATGCGCAGGGAGTTCTTGCCCAGAACAGAACCATACCGCCAATCCAAACTGTATGCGAATTGTCAATCATCTTGACGATAGTGGTCCTGACAGAAATACAATCATGGTGGAAGTTTTGACAACCTCTGGTCACTATGAAAGGAAGTCATATGATATTGGAAACATGAGGGTGGTTAAATAATACCAACATTTTTGGGTGAATTATTTAACCCTTAAACGCATTCCCCTTCGTCTTTATTGATCCGGGCGTATATAATAATTATATATAATAATTATAAAGGAATCCATGTTTTAGATTTCCATTTAAATATTTTTTTTTTATAAAAAAGAATAAAAAAGTGTATAGGGTCTCTAGCGACCCGGTGTATGTAATAGTGTAAAAGTATATTTTTTTTATTCCCTAAAGGAATAGTTCACCCAAAGAAATTATATTCTGTCATCTTTTACTAAAAAAATATATTTTAAAGAATGTTTTGGCACCCGTTGACTTCCATACAGTCTAAAAATGCTGGGTTAAAAACAACCTAAGTTGGGTTGAAAGTGGACAAACCCAGCAATTGGGTTGTTTTAACCCAGCGGTTGGGTTAAACGATTGCTTAAAACAACCCAATTGCTGGGTTTGTCCATTTTCAACCCAACTTGGCTTGTTTTTACCAAAAGAGTGTGGTATCTTTTTCCCCACTATGGAAGGTAATGGTTTCCATCAACTGTCTGGTTCCCAAGATTCTTTAAAATATCTTCTTTTAAACAAAGAAACTCATACAGTTGGTTTGGAACAACTTGAGGGTGAGTTAGTAATGACAATTTTGGGATGAATGATCCATTTAAGGTGACAATGTTTGATACACCATGATAATGTGATGTTTCACTCATAATTACTGCAGGCATAAAACAAAAAAATACACAAATATCGTCAGCAAAACTTGAAATGGCTCAGTGATTTATTGCAGAATAACTACTGTACGCAATCAAATATTAGTGTCACTTGATGGTGGATCTGGTGAAGAAGCTGACAGCGGTCAAAATATAGATTTTTGAAGAAGTTGAAAACGATAGTTTTAAGAATATGGTTAAGGTTGTGAATATGAGCCAGACACTGAATGTACTGGGGAAATGAGCTCTGACGATGACAGCGATGATAATAAAAAGCATCTGCTCAAATGGAACACTTCCATATTCTAAAAGGTAATGAAATATGCTTTATTTTATTCTTTTGTAATTGTTATTTAAAATATCCGGAGCGTTTTATATTATTGCAGCAGTTAGAGAGCCATCCGTGTTAGATATAGATCCGGGTCGCTAAAGACCCGGATATGTATTAATGATGGGTGAAACATTCATGCATTTAAGGGTTAATGATGCCACAGGCTTTTATTAACAAAAAGGAATATTTAACACAATTACAAATGTCACAGGAATAACACAGTCCATTCTAACCGGCATAAATGTCTGTGCATCTCAACATATTTAGCAATGACCTAGAATCCGGGAATTAAACATTCAAATAGCTGCAACCGGCGCTCCATTGTCAGGCTTGTTGACAGCTTTTGAATTACATGCTTTAATGCTGGGCCTTCAGATAAACATCCCACTGTACCCACAAAGCAACGTCGCATGCAAATGAATCATCAACTTCCAGCGACCGACACCTGCTCGTGTCCAGCGACTAGTAAAGTTTCTCATCCTTCTTTCCGCATTTGTATCTTTTCCTCTAATTATTCACCAAAGTCTGTTAAGTCACGGTGCCGTCCGAGGGGAGGGAGGGGGGCCCAGATGCAGATTAGGCTCCTGAAGATGAGGGTCTAAAAGGGATTTAATGGTAGAATGGATTAGAGAAATCCTTGTAACAATGTTAAATAATTATAGTTCCAGCCGAGATCAAAGCAGCATTGATTGAACCCCTCAAGCCTTTAACACAGAGAGAAGAGAGAGTGAGAGAGAGAGAGAGGAAGAGAGAGTCTTGGAAAGCAAAGATTGGTAAACTCCTGCTCGGGCCGCAGCGGCGCTGCACATGTGGATTGGCGAGGAAGCGCATGGATAAAAAGATGTATCCTTTAGGAGAGCTCCGTCTGGCTTTTGTCACTGTTGCTGGAGATCCATTTGAGAGGTCTGATAACGGCGCAGACGAACTCGTGAGGGAACGTTGTCAGAGGCGCTTGCGCTGATACCTAAGCGTTTTAAGACGACTTATAGACAGACCGGAATTTAATGTATGCAAAGCACCAAGTTTGAGCGGAGGCTTTCAGTCGGAGTTGTTTATTTCCCATGTAATCAAGAAATTTTGACATGCCTGGCTGCCGCTCATTTTCCGAGTGAGGGTGTCTTGTTCGCCGCTCTCAGCCATCTTACCGCAGGCTTTCTCTGCTAGTCTCGCTCAGATAAGTGGTATTGTGCAAAATCAGATTGTTGTGACAATGCGGTACAGTAGAATTTGGTACTGAATGAGCTGGGGTTATGTAGACGAGGTGGGACGAAGAATCGACGTGTTTAAAAGGACCTGTTTGTATATAAATAAGGTGCACGCGATTTCAACTGAACTAATACAGCTACCCAATGCATGAATACCCATTTGTGGGCGGGGCTCTATTTTGTGTTTACTGGAGAAGGAGGGGCTGACATTTTGTACTCCGCACTTATTGTGTACCACACATACTTATGAACCGATGAACTACAGAAGCATAGATTAGTCCGAACTCTCTGCTCGTAGTCTTAAAGTGTCCAGATGCAAATTTCTCCACTGATCCGAGATATTAAGAGGTTTAAGAGCAATGACTTCATGCTTGTTAGCAATGGAATCAATCTAAAAATGAACTAATGTAGTCTCAAGACCATGAACACATTAGAATCAAACGGCACTCTTATTGTCAAACTTAGATGTTTCTATTTCACTGTTTAAATATAAATATAGACCCCTGTAGTGTGCTGGGAAGTAATCTGTTGTCTGTTTTTGTTTTCAGTGAATCTCTCATCTGGATTATGGTAACGCTTTATTTTACAGTGTCCTTGTTACGTATGTTACAAATTATGCACAAATGCATGCAACTAACCCTCAACCAAACCCTAATCCTATCCTAACCCTATAGTAAGTACATGTTGTTAATTAATATTACTCAGTACTTAAATATATGATTTCACTGTAACAATGACACCTTAAAACAAAGTGTAACCTGGATTAGCAGTGGCATAGACATGTTTCTAGAAATTCATTATTTTACTCTTTACCTGTCTATAGATATCTCTGAAACAGAAATCTAAAAGCTTAGAGATGATACTGAGTAAGCCATGGCTCATAAGTACTTTTTTTATTTTCACTAACAAAAATGTTAAAGTCCCTGTAAAGGCAATTCTGAGATTTGTTTCTAAACACATTATAAATGTTAGAAATGTATTGCTGAAACACATTACAAAGACTGTGAACTATGAAGTACTGAATTCAGAAGTTAGACCGTTAAACAGTTTTTCACCGTTGCTGTGTTCAGGATTTTCTGGGCGGGGCTAAAACGGTGGCTCGATGATGCACTGGAGCCACGAGCCTGGCTCCTCCCCTAACACGATCATAACTAGAGCACATTCGCATCAGTTCGATCGCGAGTTACTGTTAGTACTGTTAGTTACTAAAGTCAACAACTTGCATAACAGCTTACAAAACAAAAACGATGAAGAGGTGGATTCATTTTGTGAACAGCAACCTTGATGGAGAGCTGAGGATCATCACCGACACCTACCTCTGCAGTGACTTTACACCGGATCGATTTACAAACTTTCACCGGAGACAACTGGGATTCACTGATAATCCGCTGCAGAACCGACTATCCCCCGCCCAGGCCTTCATCCTCCCGTCCCGCCGACATCTGGTGCGTCGTGATCATAGACGCTCGTGATCAGTACGTGAATGTTGTCTTGTGTGCTACTGCCGCTTTCCCGCGAGTGGGCGTGGTTTCGGCGCCGACAGCGGACACACCCCCAGCGTTTGAGAGCAGAGAATGCTGCTCATTTTTTCATGTTTTTGATAAGCTATTTTATGTACTTCCCGGATTTTTTTATGATTCAAATTTGGCTGGGTGGTTAATAACACATTTATCTGTGGTGTGAGGAACTCCGAACACATGTTTAGTTTTGACTTTACAGGGACTTTAAACATATAATAAATATGTTGTTACAATAACGGAATTTCTAACTTCAGTACAAAATAATGATATTCAATATCATTTTCCTTACCAGGGGGAAACCTGCCATATATATGCTAGTGTTGTTTAAAGTACTGAAGGCGATACCAAGCCGTTACTGAAATTAAAAAAATGTGAACCTTTGATTACTGTTGAGCTGGAATCATAAACACCTCTGACTGGCCATTGTGCTCGTGTGTGTCTGTGATTGGCTACAATGATCAACGCACGGGAGTGTTTGAAAGTGTTTTGAAAGCGGGAGCAGGAGCATCTGAAAGCACAAGCAGGCAGGCTGATTGGTGCCTGAATTCAAACACTCCCATGTGTATCGGTGTAAGCGCTCTGTGAAAAGTGTCATTGATGTATGTTTTTGAAGCGCTGGTCATTATAGCCAATCAGAGCGCGTGAGCACAATGGCCAGTCAGAGGTGTTTACGATTCCGCTCAACAGCGCTCAAAGCGTCACATTTTAATTTCGGTACCGACTTGGTATCGCAGTCTGTACTTTTGACAACACTAGCATATGTATCGCAGGTTTCCCCCAGGTATCGAAAATTATATTGAATATCGTTATTTTTCAAGGTATCGGTATTTGATTTCTCTACAGATATTTGTATTATCTCCAAATTTTGGGGATAATTTGGGTAATTTTGTTGTAATAGTTTACACACAGCACAATGAGGCTTTATTTGAAACTTTGAATTAAATTTACAGTAAATAAATTTAGTAATAAAATAAGAACAAATAAACTAATTGCAAAAGATAGCACAAATAAATACAATAGAATAAAAAGACTAATTAAATAAAAAAGATGGGTAAATATGGGTATTTTTACATAATTTTGTGTGTTTGAGAGGCGGCTTTATAAGAGCGTCACTTCTATAGATCAGTGGTGCGCGCACTTTTGTTGTGAGCGCGAAACCTGCGGGAATAAGTCAAATTATGAGCAATACAAGCACTTATTCAATCCGAGGGAATGAGAGTGATTGACAAATATCAATATTTTTGACAACACTAATATGCACACAGCCACACACACATATATACACTGATGAGCCAAAACATTGTGACCAGTCACAGGTGAAGCGAATATCGTTGATCATCTCCTAACAAGTCTGGTCCGAGCCAACAGAAGGTCTACTGTGGCACAGGTCACACAATTGTAATGATGGTAATGGGAGGAATGTGTCACAACACACAGTGCATCGTACACTGTTGTGTATGGGGCTGTGTAGCCGTAGACCAATCAGAGTGCCTATGATGACCCCTGTCCACCGTCGAAAGCGCCTACAATGGGCACGCAAGCTTCAGAAACTGGACCTTGGAGTAGTGGAAGAAGGTCACCTGTTCTGATGAGTTCAGTTTTCTTTACATCCCATGGACAGCCATGTACATATGCCCTGTGATCCTGGGGAAGTAATGGCTCCAGGATGCACTGTGGGACAACGACAAGCAGGTGGAGGGAGTGTGATGCTCATTGGTGCAGACCAGGGACAGCCCTTCATGACAATGGTGTTCCCTGGTGGAAGTGGCCTCTTTCAGCAGGATAATGCACCCTGCCACACATTGTTCAGGAATGGTTTGAGGAACATGATGAAGAGTTCAAGGGGTTGCCCTTGCCTCCAAATTCCCCAGATCTTAATCCAGTAGAGCATCTGTTGGATGTGCTGGAGCAACAAGTTCAATCCATATGCGCCTCCACCTCGGAACCTACAGGACTTGAATGTGTTTAATTCTTAAAAAAAAAATAATAATCAAAGCAAATGTCAGAATTTTCCAATCTAAAGCTTAGACAGACCTGATGACAACTACATGGAATATGAGTGGAATAAAAGCAAGAGGGGGAGGGCAAAAAGAGGGTGTGTTGTGAAAGGTATCCGTATCAAAGAAAAGCCCCTCTTATTTGAGGGAGAAGCAGAACAATCAAACACACACACTCTTTTCTTCCACAACCTCTTTTCCCCCTAACCTATACTCCAGTTCTACCAGTTCAGCCGGGCCATTCATGGAAAGCCTCATGACATCTCAGCAACAAGAAGGATTATTATTAGTACTATTATTGCCATTGCTATTAGTATTAGTATGTAACTCATACTTTCGTGTGTGTGTGTGTGTGTGTGTGTGTGTGTGTGTGTGTATTCAATTATGTAATTTTCATTGGCATATTAATCATCTTTTCAACAAACAAGTCAGCGTTAATTGAAGAAAAGCATGGATAAAGATGTGACTGGATCATCACTCTGTTTATCACAGAGCCAGAGTCAAATAATTCAGCCTGTGACAAAAATTTCAATGTTTGTTCTCCTTTCCATTTTGTCTTTGTGTGTGTGCGCGCGTGTGCCTGTGTGTGTGTTAGGAGAGCGGAAGAGAGAATGAGGAGTTGAGGAATGAGTGTGTTGTCATGGTAGCTCATCTTTTGTAAAGGTTCTTGACTAGAGATGAATTGATTTGTGGTTTTGAGAGAGTCGTCTGATTGCGAAAAGATTTTTGTAAAATTCAGCAAAGAGAAAAGAGCTCAGGGGATTTAGTAATCTTTCATCTATTTACAGTATCAACATGCTTCTACCAAAATGCCATTAAATTCCTATAGCTGCCATATCAATCTTTTTCTATATGGGTAGTCGCTGCATGACGTATCACTGCTAAGTTGAACAACACATCAGCAGCAGGATATGATGGCACACTTAATTTTTTTATTTTTATGTCAAATATACCAACCCCTGCTGGTAAATGCCAGAACTGGATATCTGACAGCAAAAAAACTGCATTTATATGCTAGTAACCACTATAATAATTATTCATTATTATAGTTTTTTTATCAGTGCGTAAATCTTTTATTGTATGTTTTTCTTTTCAAATATTTTGTAGAGAGTTCTTAAAAGAGATGACTTTTATTTATTGTTTGATTTTAAATTAATAAATTCATTAAAAAAAATTAAAAATACAAATATATTTGTCTAATATTGAATAAATATGTGAATAAATACAATTATTTTAGGAAATTAACTTGTGAGTAATATTTCTAACTGTAAGCTTTTATGTTTCCATAAATTATTCTGCAGATATATAGATATGTAAACAGTCTCTAGCATCATTTAGTTTAATAAAAATAAATAGTTTTATATAGTTTTGTTGCTAATCATATTTTTTATTATAATATATATAATTTTTTTATTTGACTCCTACAATCATCATGATAAAATATTAGGATGAATAGAAAAGTGTTATTGCACCAAAAATTACAATACTTTTTCTGTTATTTCAAAATTTCGAATGGTTTTAAATGATCTATATTTCTCAATTATCAGTGCTGTACCAGTAGCTGATTATTATGACAGGACTCCTAAAAGCTTCAAATGGACTTGTTATGACTTAATTTTCCCGGCTCAGGAGATTGGCTCCAAACAACCTGCCAGCAGAACCGAGCGCCCGTGAGCAAAGATAGCAGATCTCGGATGTTGTATGTCCACGGGCTCCTGTGCCAGCCGCGCAGCTGCCATTGAGATGAATGGAAATGCTAACAAATAGATTCCTCCAGCTACCACAAGAGCCCGTTGGTTCCGACAGACTAAGAGCTATACTGGGACCGCAACTCCAGCTGCGGAGGTTCAGGCGTGTGTGGGCCGGCAGCTCTCTCCCTCTCTGACTTTATCAGCTCACACACTTGTGGGCGAGACGAGGGCGAGTCTCACCCTCTATACCTTAAACACAAGATCTCTGTGGTTTGAAGCACTCGGCTGCTCCTCTTTCCTCCGCCGTCGCTCTCTGCCAATCTGAAAGGCAAACAGACCTACACTGGAGCTGGTGAAATCACACACAAACACACACTTGGTTTCTGCTGTGTTAGCTTGAATCTAAATGCACTCAAACAGAATGTTGCACAGGAGCGAGATCTGTTCTCCAGGAAGACAGACAGAGGGAAAGAGAGGGAGAAAAAAAGAAGAAGAGAGAAATAGAAGCAGAGAAAGATGGAGAGAGAGAAACCAGAGTCAAAAACCGCCACATAACAATGCCGGAGAAAAATCAGAACATTTTCCAGCGAAAGATGGGCCATTTCCAAATCCTCGTGCCCTATCAGACAAATTAAAGTAAATCAAGCATGAAATGAAGCAGGAGAGCCTGGAGATAAGACTCCTTTAAGTCCTTTCCAGATTAGGATAGGGGAAGAGAGGTGCATCTGCTCTCTGCCAGCCGAGGAGGCTAGCTTCTCATTTCACAATAGCAGCCTGTGTATAGGATTACTTTCCCCTGTCACCGACACACACACACACACACACACACACTCACACACACTCAGTCTGTCCTTAATGCGTCGGCTCACTAGCTTGTTTTACACGTTTTGACAAGTGATCTATAAATGTACAGCAGCTAGTTGATCATAGAATCGAGTGTGAATACGTGCTAAGTGATGCTTTAGCCTATAGGTACAGTAGTGTTCCTGTAGCGCAGCCGGTAGAACACGGGTTTGATTCCCATGCAGGGAATGTGCATGTTGATAAAGTATTCCTTGAAAGCCTTAAATACAAATGATGGGAAATACTTTTAAGAAATGTGATGTGATATGTGAAAGCGATAGTTCACCCAAAAATGAAAATTAGCCCATGATTTACTCTCCCTCAAGTCATCCTAGGTGTATATGACATGGCTCTTCTAAGCTTTATAATGGCAGTGAATGGCTGTTTCTGTTTTGAAGTCCGTAAGTGCATCTATCCATCATACAACTGCTCCACATGGCTCCGGATGTTAATAAAGGCCTTCTGAAGTGAAGTGATGCGTTTGTGTAAGAAAAATGTAAAAACTTTTCAAACTGTAACCTCTAACTTCTGCTAACTGTCGTACACGTGTTCACGAGAGACTGGCGTACCAGTGAGAATATGCTAGTTCTCGCGCGAACCAATGGCGCGTCCCAATTCGCATACTATCCGTCCTAAGTAGTATTCAAAAATAAAATGAGTATGTCCCAAATCGTAGTATGTCGAAAAGAGTATTCCAAAGATATCTTGATGGTCTACTAATTCGAAGTGCATATCGATGCGCACTCTAATGGCTGATATTGCCCACAACCCATTGCGAGTTGGACGAGGATTCGATTAGAACTACAAACGCGGATTAAAAACTGTTGAGAAAAACTACAAACGTGACGGATGTGCGAGTCTGACGGAGAGAGATTTAGGTAAAAGGGCTTGAGTGATCAATTATCAGTATTTAACCTGACAAAAGGATATTTATTCAATGTTATCCACATTATATTTCACCTGCTACAGCATTGTGAACTTTTGTAATGATACGTTTGGCCATTAACTTTTAAATGCATCATTTATATTTAAAAGTCTCTGCATTAAAGACCCACACATGGCAGATCAATGTGCTTCTAACTACATTTCTCTCCAATACGGTAGGATATGAAGTTGAATGTAGAGGATTTTAACGGTGATGATGATTGACAGGGCACTTTAAACAGTGATGGGATGCACGTAACTAAGCGACAGAGCATCTGTTAAAGATGACGAAGTAGTATGTCCCAAAGCTTGTATACTCTTCTGCTACACACTCAAAAGTATGTACTTTTTCTTTACATAAAGAGTACATTCTTTTAGGTCATAGTGTAAGTAGGCGAATTGGGACGCAACACAAGTTTTGTTTAGCTTTATCCTCTGCGCTTCCGCGTTCGTCACCAGAACTTGCGCTACACCTGCATCCTACGTCATACGCTGGAACGCCAGTCTGTGTTAAATATGGTATATTTTTCTTACACAAACCCATAGCTTCGCTTCAGAAGGCCTTTATTAACACCCCGGAGTCGTGTGAAGCAGTTATATGATGGATAGATGTACTTTTATGGACTATTTTTAATATAACTTGGATTGTATTAGTCTGAAAGAAGAATGTCATATACACCTAGGATGACTTGATGATGAGTAAATCATGGGGTAATTTTCATTTTTAGGTGAACTATCCCTTTAAGGTCACATATACTGTTGCATAAATTGCGTGAGCAAAATCCAGTCCAGTCCAAAAGAAATCTGTGTAATCTGGAGTTTTGTATCAGGGCGAAAAAGTTCATTTTCAAGATTATTTTCAAATTGACCAACAGAAAGGAATATGGATAGATAATTTGTTGTATGTATAAATAAATACACACATATACATGTATATATTTAAGAAATACTTGCATGTATATACTGTATATATACTTACCTAATTTATATTATATATAAATATTTTATATATAAATAATATAACTGTTTGGTTTGAAAGTGACTTCGGTGTGAGCTGTGTTTTATACATCACTATGCTAGTGACAATAAATAATGGACAGATTTTGGTCTGTTTTTGCAAAAAATTTGTATTTTAAAAAGGATTTTGGTCGTTCTTTTATGCTTTATAAAATAGTTTTGTTGCCTACAAAGTAATTGAGAGCTTCTTATTTGGAATGATTTATTATAGAATACGTGTTTTGTTACATCGCAGGACTGCAAAAAACCTCAAATGCAGGTATTTCTTAAACCTATAGGGGACACCGGGGCTAGTTGTCACACTCAATAACTATAGGGTTTTGAGTCAAAAGTCCAATCACAAAAAATGTTTTTCTCTAGAAGTGGTTTGTCTTGTATAATTGTAAAATGCATTATTTTATAATTTTATCCTTTAAACTGTTATTTCAATACCATGATATTTTTTTGTTATATCTGCTGGGTGAATCACTGTAAAACTACATTCAGGCAAGATTCGACTATATAATAGGCTGAAGAATAACATTTAAATAAATATCAGGAGTTTGATATTTTTATCTTTGCTTTTTACATTTTTTTACCATTTTCATAAATCATTTTGTGAAATAAATTTGATTAAAAAGCCATTAATATGCTGATGTTTAAGACTTTCCATTGTGACCACTTGCCCCACACAGTGTAAGATGAACAAAAGGTGAACTGTATCTTTTTTTTCCCAAATAATGCTCAACAGATTTTTTGTAACCATGTACATATACAAAATTAAACCTGAAAAATATTCACCAGAGTAAAAAGTGTGACAACTTGCCCCAGTCTACCCTATACACTTCTTGACGAAAGTTCATAGTCATGTTATTTGTAAGTTTCCCTCCACATCTATAATGCTCCATATTTTGCAAATGGGCCAGTTTCTTTTTAGTTTTATATTCTCACCATAAAATGTTATTTATGTAAGAGTTTGTAGATTGCAGCCTGAAATGACTCTTAAAGAAACACACATGTTTTCGGGAGTATTTTGGTTTCAGTGTCATGACTGGTGTTTCTCCTCTTGGCTTTTCCCTCATCAGGAGTTTGTTAGTTATTAAACCGCGCGACCGTGACCTTCTATGCCCTGGTGTCAGGTTTAGGCCTTCTATCACTCTCTATCTCCAGCCATTTAAAAACTCCTCCTGAAAGTGACTGATTTAACCTGCTTTTACGCCGTTTATATCAAAACCGGATGAGAGAGAGAAGGGGAGAGAAAAAAAAAAAACTTAATCCATCTTATCTGTTGACTGTCAAACTGCTGGAGCTAAGACCTCCTCACAAAAGACAACTGGGTCAGGCAGGCAGGAGCGGCCGGATTTGTGCTGGAGGAAAGTTTGAAATGTGGTAATTGACTGGAGGGGCGGCTGCGGATAGAGCTAATGACCCGCTCGAGCCACTGGAGAAAAACAGCACCTGTAAATGCAGCGGAAAAACAAACGTGCGGGAGATGCGTGAGCTATTGTGTGACCCCGGGAGCTCTGTAGTTATTAACACACCTGCTGATAAGTGTGCGTTTGTTTGTGTCCATCTTGTGGAAGCGCAATATATCCACACGTTCTCCTTCAGATCATCAGGAACGCTGAAAGCAGCATTCCCATAATTCAAAGTATTCCCAGTGAATCCGGGCACCATTAGTCAGTGTGTGCTGACAGGAGAAAGAGGAATTGTATCCCACATGAGCACTGAGATTTGTAACACATCTCTAAATATCAAATGTGCTAGCTGGAAAAAGTCTCCTCTAGATTCAGATAGGGCATCTTCCTCGAGTTTACGTCTAATCTTTTGTGCCCTATCATTCAGAGTGACAGAAGGGAAAGAAGCTGTGGAGATTGTTGTCGGAATGACTTTGCTCAGGTTTTGATTGAAATGAGCTGGAGGAAACGATCAAGGTTTAACTGTTACCCTCTGCTGATATCTTAACTCGAAAAGCTTTCAATATCATATTTATCAGAGTATTTCTTTTACTTTTGGTCACACTTATTACACTTATTAGGGAACTAAGAAGTAAAACGGTGAAAATTACATGTATTTTGCATTATTATTATTTTTATATATATATATATTTATTTAATTCAGTAATCCAGTTTTTGAAAACTTTGATTTGAATGACATTCAGTGAGGTCTGACTATTATATTTGTAGTTTTTACTTAACTTGTATGTTTTATGTTGCCGTTACTTAACGTTTCTTGATATTGGCAAGTATTAGTTAGTTAGTTGGTTATTCACCTTTTTATTTATTTACTTACAATTAGTGCTTAGCCAGTGTAAATCCTTTATGGTATGCAAAGTTTGGGGTCGGTAAAATGTATTAATATTTTTGCAAGTCTCTTCCGCTCACCAAGGCTGCATGTATTTGATCAAAAATATGGTACAAAAACATCAGTATTGTGAAATATTATTAAGGTTTAAAATAAAAAAAATCGGTTTTTTGGTTTATAATAAAATATAACAGCAAACGATTAATCGTGATTAATCGCATCCAAAACAAAAGTTAGTTTACATAATATATGTGTGTGCTGTGTATAATTATTGTATATAAATTCACACACATGCAGGTATATATTTAAGAAAAAGTGTTATATTATTTATATGTAAAATATTTATATTTGTATATAATATAAATGATGTAAGTATATATACAGTATATACATGCAAATATTTCTTAAATATATACATGTATGTGTGTGTATTTTATTTATACATAATAATTATACACAGTACACAGACATACTGAACACAAACACAAAACAAACATACTAACAAACAAATAAACACAAACTTTTATTTTGGATGTGATTAATCACAATTAATCATTTGACAGCCATATAATATAATATGATATAATATAATATTATATCATATAATAATGTACTTTACTCCAGTCTTCAGTGTCGCATGATCCTTCAGCAATCATTAAAATATGCTGATTTTCTGCTCAATATTTTTTTTTTCTTATTATCAATGTTGAAAACAATTGTGCTGCTTGTTTTTTTTATTTTCTTAGGATTCTTTGATTAAATAGAAAGTCTAAACGAACAGCATTTATTTGAAATATAAATCGTTTGGAACATTATAGATCACTAGGTCACTTTTGATCAATTCAATGTATCTTTTCTGAATCTAAATATTCATTTATTAAAAATAAAAATCTTGCGGAGCCCAAACTTTTGACCGGTATAGTGGAATTATATTACCATGTGATTTCAGTACTTTTTAAAGTGTAAGATCTTATAAATAATGCATGTTCTCAGAAAACTCCAAACTTCCAGCCTCTTTTAGTAAGAGGTTAGTTTATTAAGAGAGAGAAGAGAGTGTGTGAGAGAGAGAGAAAGAGAGCGAGCAAGGTAAAAAGGTCCTTGTGTGTTTTAAAACAAGTGTCTGCCGAGGAGATAATGGTAAAGCCGTGGGATAAAAATGATGCATTTGCTTCTCTTCGAGCTGATAATGGGGGTTTGGAGGGGGGTGGAGGAAAGTTCATCGCTCTCTTATCGAAGCGCTCTGACATTTCTCCTTCAGCTGTAAAATTTCAGATCACATATCTCCTTCAGAGCTCCTGCACCTTTTATGGAGTGATACTGAGCTCTCCACTTCTCTACACATGCCCCTCACAGTATGTTCATTTGGTTCATAAGCTGCTGTAGATCTTGATATGTGACTCCTGTATTGTCACGCGTGGCTGATGGGCATCTGTACCTTCGAACACGACAAATTCATGTGACCTGCTATTTAAAGCATCCGTTTTGATCTGATCCAAATCATTTCTGAAGTGTAAATGCTTAAAAATGACTATTAAAAAAAGAATTGTGTGTTTTTGGATTAAATACTTTTAGAGGTGAATTGTGGAATTTATGCACCACTTGTGACATTGTTATACGTTTTTAACCCTTAACCCTCATTTTTTAAAGTTGGACATCAACCTTAGTACTCTATTCATTATAAACCATATAACACGGAAAAAAATGTTATGAGTATTTTTTTTCTGCGGAACAATAATTGAATCTCTGACTCAATAAGTGCAGTTCACCTTTATTCCTCAAGGTGGCAATGTCATGGTTCACAATGATGATGTGATGTTTCGCTCATAAGTACCGCAGGCATAAAACAACAGAACACACAAGTAGCATCAGTAAAACTTGAAATGCCAGTTTGTTTGTTTGTTTTTTTACTGTATGCAATCAAATATTAGTATCACTGTCACTTGATGGTGGATCTGATGAAGAAACTGTCAGCCATCAACATAATTAATTTTGAAGACATTGAAAACAATAGTTTTGGATGAACAATCCCTTTAAATAGTTGGGTTAGACCTTACAGAGCATGTAATTTAACATCAAAAATATTTAAATAATATCTGCATAATATAAGTGATTAAAAAGAACAAAAATGTATATGTTTTTAATTTAAATTTCAATTAATCAAATTCAGTTGAAGGTGAAGCATATAATCATTTAACCTGTTAAACTGCAACCCCACTTTGGGGCTCACAGCTGAAAACGACCTACCTGAATTAAAACAATTATAGCTCCTGAGAACAGTGTGCTACAGGCACAATTAAGGTATCTTTGGAAAGAAGACACTTGGGACTCTACTAAAAAGCAATCAGAGTTGATAATTCTCAAACAGATAAAAAATTATAATAGTTGAAATGCCTCAAAAATTATTTGCACTACACAGAATGTTGTATTATTTCATGTAAAAATATATGAAAATAGACCTGGAGGAATCCAGTTCAGTTATGGATTGAAAGCCACACGACTTATCAGTTTATATTTCAAGTTTGAGGAAGATATAATGAAAAATGTGGTTCCTGCAAGCTTTTTTCCAAGACTATGTCTGTTCCATTTCTCCCTCCGCCTGCTTGAGGCACATCCCCAGAAATGACATCTCCCAACTAAAACAATTGCAGTTGCTAAACAATTTGCACTACATGCACAATTTAGACATCTTTAAAAAGAAGACACTTTACAGTTTATTACCCAAACATTAAAGTAGAAAAAAACTTAGAAAGACAAACAGTTATAGAAGTTGAAGTGTCTTGAAGATGATTTGTGCTACAATGAACACTTTATTATTTGATGTAAAAATATATGAAAATAAGCCTGGAGGAATCCAGTTAGTTAATGAATTGAAAGGCAAAAGTCTCATCAGTTTATATTTAAAATTTGACGAAGATATCATGAAAAATGGGGTTCCTGCATGCTTTTTTCTAAGAATATGTCCAGGTGCCAAGAAACCTACAGGAGACTTGATAACCTAATGTTATGAAGGGTACTGCAAGCTGTTTTAGCCATCATATATGATGCTTGAATGCTTTTTCAACTATAAAATAATAGGCAGAACCATAAGACTTTGTATTAGTGATTTATTTGTACAACAGAACTTATAAAAATATAATAAAAATGAAATATTAATAAAAAAGAGCTAAACTTCTTTGCAACTGAAAATACAACAAGTAATATAAGTATAATAACTATAAATATAACTAGTAATATAAATAACAATATAATATAAATATATAGCTATAAAAACACACACAATTTGCAAATGTAAAAAAAAAAAACATTTACTGGCCTTTTACTGGCGGATTCAGGTCTACAACAGCAAGTGCAGATCTTGAAGAATCTGAAAGCGTTCTTCTCTTTTCTGCTGGTTGGCTGGTGCTTGGCTGCCATTCCTCATCCGAAGACTCAACCTGATGCCTGTAGAATGGCAAGGAAAGGAATGAGAATTAGCACTGCATGTCCTATTTCTGTATAGTTTGCCCATTCAATCAACAATCACACTGTCATCATTCACTCTAATTACAGGCCATCCCATGAACAATGAAACTGATGGGCAGTCGATTAGACAGCATTCATATTGACGGCGGCCCATACATTCTCACACAGCCCAAGCATCAATCTAACGGCCGGCTATACAGTGAGCATTCATATTGACGGCGGCCCATACATTCGCACACAGTCCTACAATCAATATAATGGCCGGTGAAACAGTGAGCATTCAACAATCACACAGATGGTCGGCCGTCCAGAACTTTTCTTTTTTCGTCAATTTGTTTTTGTAGCACAGGGGAAAAAAAATGCATTTTATATATTATATATATATATATTTTTTTTTTCTGTGTGCGCTAGAAAAAATGCTAAATATCAGTATATGTATAATCTATACTGGTATATTGTAATTTTTCTAGCACACAGGAAAAACATAAAATAAATACAGTCTCAATATATATATATATATATATATATATATATATATATATATATATATATATATATATATATATATATATATATATATATATATATATATATATATATATATAAACAATTACATGTGTTATATATATATATATGTTTTATTTACACACACATGGGGAAAAATTATATATACTTTTTCCCCATGTGTGCTAGGAAAAATGCAAAATATCAGCATATGTATAATGCATACTGGTATATTGTAATTTTTCTAGCACACAGGAAAAACATAAAATAAATACAGTCTCAATATATATATATATATATATATATATATATATATATATATATATATATATATATATATATATATATATATATATAAACAATTACATGTGTTATATATATATATATATGTTTTATTTACACACACATGGGGAAAAATTATATACTTTTTCCCCATGTGTGCTAGGAAAAATGCAAAATATCAGCATATGTATAATGCATACTGGTATATTGCATTTTTTCTAGCACACAGAAACAATAAAATACATACATTCTCACACACATTCTCAATATACATAAACAACTACACATAGCAACTCACCGGTATGTTATTGGATCAACTTCTCTGTCAACAAGCACCGTCACCGCTGTGTTCACTCTCCTTTTTCACATCGCTGCTTCGAGTGAGCTCAAATAAAGCATTTCAGCACAATAAAAACTTCTTTTGACGATCCATTGGATAATACATTCCGTCCAGTTAGTAAGATTAGCAAACAGTTACTACAAAGAGACCTCTGTTTGTTTACTAGCGCGTTAGCTTTTAGCTGTCAGATGGGGGGTGTCAGGCTCGCAGCATCTCGTCGGAGATAGCGCCACATTGGCACATTCAGATGAATAAATATTCACGCCCATGTGACAAACATACACATGCAAGGTCTCGTTGGAATCGTGTGCTCATTGGCTACATTTTCTGTCAGTCATGACGATTCAATGCTTTTATTGGCTCCAGATAAACAGACATTATCATTGGATGAGCACGTCATGACATCAGATAAAACGATCGCTATGGTTGGATATTTTTGACTATATCGCGGCTATCTTTGCATGTTTTTGAGTGGGGTTAGTTGGATTTTGTTCGTAACATTCTAAGCTTTAAACCCATGCCACTTTATTCTACCGGGAGACTGTTTTTGGTGCATTATTTTATTGCATAACAGTCTAGTATGATACTTCGCTCCGCAGAAATGCAATGTAAACAAAGGATTAACCATCAATATTACACCGTTATTGTTTCGTTGGATTAAAATGCTCTATGGGATGTTATTCAGTGGACCCTCACCTTTCCATTCGTTCTGGAATTGTTTGCAATGGATGCGTGTGTGGCTCGTAATTAGGACACTAAAGGTATGTACTCTGTTTTTATTTATAAAATCGTTGATGTGTATTGCTTACATTGATGCAAAAATACAGCCGTTATAAGCTTTTCAATGAAAAACAGTGGTCTGTCCTCGATGCTTGAGGTTTAGACCTTTAGAATGATATATAGTTTGTCAAGATTAATGATGTTTTTTTACGTTAAATCTATTAACAAACATTACACTCGTGCTAAAAATAGCGCTTCAACCCGTGCACGCGCTCATGAAGCTTATCAGGTTAAAAAATAATTGAAAAATTAATCATTGTTTTGAAAAATACTCCATAAATGCATGAACATTTCGCCAGTTGTTAATACATATTTGGGTCTTTAGCGACCTGGACCTAAATCTAAAACCAATAGCTCTCTGACTGCTGCAATAGCATAAAAATCTCCTGAAATTTTAAACAGCAATTACAAAAGAATCAAAAAATTTTTTTTTTAAATACATTTTTGGAATATGGAAGGGTTCAATTTGAGCATCATCACTGTCATCATCAGAGCTAATTTTCCCGGTACAGTCAGTGTCTGGCTCATATTTGCAATCTCAAACATATTCTCAAAAATTAAAATTCTGCCATCGTTTATTCACCCTCAAGTTGTTTCAGACCTGTATGAGATTCTTTCTTCTGCTGAACACAAAAAAAGATTTTTTGAAGAATATGGGTAACCAAACAGTTGATGGGCCCCATAGTATTGGGGAAAAAATACCATGGAAGTCAATGGGGCTCATCAACTGTTTGTTTTCCAACATTCTTCAAAATATCATCTTTTGTGTTCAACAGAAGAAAGAAATTCATACAGGCTTGGAACAGCTGTAAATGACAATTTTCATTTTTGGGTAAACTATCCCTTTTAAGGCTTAAACCCCTCAAAAGGAAGATAAAAGGTTGGAGGTGATCTACAAAATAGTCATTCTAA
Source organism: Gobio gobio (assembly GCF_949357685.1). NCBI lineage: Eukaryota > Metazoa > Chordata > Actinopteri > Cypriniformes > Gobionidae > Gobio > Gobio gobio. The sequence continues at coordinate 41,786,060 of NC_137108.1, read as the reverse complement.
ATAAATAAAGGAACGTTACAACAGCGCTGTCGAACATTAATGTAACCACAAACATTACATGACAAGTTAATCAGAGTGTGTGTCTTCATCTTGTGCTACAAATTGCAACAGTAGTTACCTGAAAAGTGTATATGTAAATATACTATCAAATGTATCACTAGTATTTAAAAAAAAAATATATATATATATATATATATTTAAACAGTTGGCTAGTGACTGTAGGGGTGCAAACAAAAGTTTGCCCACAAAATATTTTTTTTTAACATCTCACAAATGTATTTGTAGATGACGTAACTTTTTCTTCTCAAAACGTTTCTTTTTCTTGCTGTGACTTTGTAGCTTTGCCTTAGTTGGTTCCTAAAAACTTGTTTAGTTTTTGTCTGTATTTTAAAGGTAGGAGACGTGATGCCCCCACCCCAATCCCCCATCTTCCCTCCATCACAGGGGGAAACAAACAGTTGCCACGTGCAGCATCTTTTTGGGGCTATCAGAGAAAGATCTGTGCACACAAAAGGGACATTCATGGTTCTGCCAGGGATCTGTGGTGAGGGGGAGCGGACCCCGGAGAAGAGCGACAGATGATCTTATCTAGGGAGGAGTGGAGGGATGGGGGGGATGGAGTTCTCTTCACTCATATCAACAGCTCCTCCGTGCCAAGATGGTGGCATTTCAGGCCTGGTTGATGAGAGAGCTTTTGGGTGTTTCGACCTGTAAGCTCTGCCTGAGGACGCTTCATTACCACTACTAAACTCGTCTTGCAATTTCTGGTTTCAGTGATACTTACCTAATGGGTTGTGACCCAAAAAACGAGCCGCAGTTGTTCTGATAATGACCACAGACGACAGGGAAAAACAATGCTAAACCTTTTTGAAAAACAGCTGGTTTAAACAGGTCTACCTGGTCTCCCAGCATGGCTAAACTTGTTGGTTGAACAGCTGGTTTCCAATCTTGACCTTCTGACATGTGCCTAAAACCAAACAACAGACAACCAGTAAACCAGCCTAGGTTATAATTCTATTTGTATATTTTACTTTTCAAAACGTGTGATTTGCATTGTTTTCCATAATGTGCTAATTGAAAAACATCTCAAAAATGTGTTTTAGGATTTCCTGCCCCTTTTGTCAGCAGGGTAACTACATAATCGTATATGATTTTAATTTTGCCAAGTAAGACATGTTCCTGGATCAACATCTTTTGTTGATCCTGGAACAACATTCCTGTCTCTATCCCTACCCCTAAACCTGACCATACACATAACTTATCCCTAAAATTAGAGGGAAATGATACTGTAGGTGAATAAGAATGGCGTAGAAGCCCCGACCCTTGTTTTAAGCCTAAACTGGAGATTAACTGTAAACATATCCCTCGAATCTGATTGATTGATTGGAATGTTGTGCCCAGATCAACAAGATTGTTGATCCAGGAACATGATCTACTTGGTGAAATCACGTTCACCAATCAGGTCTAGTTCACCCAAAAGTGAAAATTCTGTCATAATTTGCTCACCCTGAAGTTGTTTCAAACCTGTATGAGTTGTTTTCTTCTGTTGAACTCAAAAGATATTTTGAAGAATGCTGGTAACCAAACAGTTGTTGTAAGCCATTGACGTCCATAGTATGGGAATAAAGCACTACACTCTTAAAAAAAAAAAGGTGCTATATGGCACTATAAGTGGTTCTTTGGCTCGTAATCATAGGGGAACCACTTTAAGTGCTGTATAGCAGCAAATCTTGGTGCTTCAGTGGTTCTTCAGTGGTTCAATGAATGCTTTAAATGACTGAGGTGCTATATAGCACCGCTACCATATACAGAACCTATTAAGATATGGTGCTATATAGCACCAAAAGTGGTTCCCCTATGATTACGAGCCAAGAACCACTTTTAGTGCCGTATAACACCATTTTTTAGAGTGTAGGGCAGTCAATGGGTATTGTCAACTGTATTCTCCAAAATATCTTCTTTTGTGTTCAACAGAAGACACACACACATACAGGTTTGGAACAACTTGAGAGTGAGTAAATGATGACAGAATTTTCATGTTTGGGTGTAGGCATGTGCTGGTATCAAATTTTCATGTTGCAGTTAATTGCTGAAGCTTTTATCGCGGTATACGGTATTATCACGATATTGAAATTCGTTGCAAAAAAGTGTTGTCATACTATAACAGGTTTAATAACTTTCTTATAACAAAAAGAACCAAACATTTAAATACAATAAAGCAATACACAAAAATGTATAAAGCAAACAAATATTTAAAACAGATTAAAGTGCTAAAGAATTATAAAGAACAATAGGTACCACTTTACAATAAGGTCTCACTAGTTAATGCATTAACATTAACAAAGAGCGAATAGTTACATTTTTACAGTTATTATTCTTTAATAATCTTAGTTAAAAAAAGCATCTGTTAGTGTTAGCTCAGGTCCATTAAATAATACAGTTACAACTTTTGATTTTAATAATGTGTTATTTTGCTGAAATTTACTTTTAACTAAGATTAATACATGCTTTAGAAGTATTTTTCATTGTCAGTTTGTTAATGAATGAACTAATGTTAAATAATAGAGCCGTATTGTAAAGTGTGTGACTGAACAACAATCAGAACATATTCAAATAATATCTAGGGCATGTAATTTAGTCCAGATTAAAATATAAAATGTTTAAGTTTGAAAATGAATAGCCTTAAGTCTTTAAGTATTAAGTATTTGGTTATGCGATGAGCACCGTATCGTTTTGTTTACGAGGGTTACCGGGGAAACGGCTGCATTTCTGCTGTTCCGTCAGCGCCCTCTGCTGTCAGAGAGTGAATGTGCGTCTCCTTCACTCTTTCCACCATGTGCTCGGCTCATGCACGTTGGGTTTGTTTACATCAGTGCGCAACGTATTGTTCATTTTAAACGTTTATGGGTAAAGTATTCTTAAAATGCATTATAAAAATCGGAATAATTCGTAAGAAATATTAATCGTGGTGTTTTGGAGTGCCCACGATAACAATATTATGCACGTTCATTATTGCGATATATCGTAATACCGTATACCGGCACATGTCTATTTGGGTGATCATTTTAAGATAGCAAAGCAAACAGCCCAAAAATTCGAAATATTCCCATTGAAATGAATGTTTTTGTTAGCATTTTTGATTATTTTTGAAAAATGTTGGTACTAATTTTGCATTGGGACTTTATCTAAAATGAAACAAGAATAATAATAAAATATTAAATATATGCTAATTTATGAAATATATACAATATTCCATGAACTGATTTATTAATCATTTTCATTAGCCATACAATGAGCCACATCCCTCATTGTGTACGTCAGGCTCTAAACTCTAAATTTGGATTGTTTATCATTGTACGTTTGACTCGTGGAAAATCTCGATCAAAAGTACATGCATGTCAGTAATCGAGGAACACAGCCAGCATTCATCACCATTCGTGCCAGATCCAAGCGGATAATCTGCAACTGTACATCTTGATCTCTTAATCTATGGCTAGTGAACATCTAAACGCTTGTGGCAAACATGGCGACGGTGGCGGGCTGGCTCATTACGCACACAGAGCCGTATGTCGTCGTCTTGCCTCTCGGGCTCGCGCGGTATCGGTAACAGCTGGGACGAGCCAGCTGGGACGTGAGGTTTCGAGACGTGGCTTGGAACGGTCCGCGGACGACTGGCACGTTCGTACTTTCCAGCGTTAGGACTTCAGACATCCTCGTGCAGCACGCCTTCCTCATTCACCCCAGCATGGGATTCGCAGAAGACTTCAGCGAAAGTGTGAAGATGGGCTAAAGAGAAACTTGTGCGATCATGGCGAAAGGCCACGAGGTCTTATCAGAGTAGGAACAGAGCACATCAAGCGGTGGTGGGCTAGCATAGATTTAGCCTGCCTGTGATGTGGACCAGCTGCGCTCCAACGCTTAATTATTTCCCTTTAATGAGGTTCCCCACCTTCCAACAGGCTGGCAGGAACACGACAGGCTTCAGAGAGACCCCCCACCTCCTAAATTCTCTCACTATCTCTGCTAAACTCCATAACATGGAATGAAGGCATTAGCACTGGAGCAAGGGTTGCAGGAAATAAGAGGAGCGATTCTTTGAACGATGATTCACAAGCAGTGTTTCAGAAAGTTCTTCAGTAATACTATGGTATTTTGATATGTACCGTAGTACTGAAAGATTGCCATGTTCATTCACTATGGTCTTTACTAGCAGTGCAGTTCAGCAAATGGTGTTTTGACGGTGATACTGATAAGCGATAATTTAACACAGTGGCCTGTGATCTGTTTGTCTATACTTGGGCTGTTTTTCAAAAATCCCATTTACTGCAGGTTTACATGCTCTAAGGCATATGCTGAAGGAAAATGCACTAAACGCCTGGGAATCGATGTACTGTGATGTTTATTCAGTCGCAGGGGAATTTCCATACAAGCAGACTAGCGTGTTAGTATGTCACAGATACGCAGCTGATATCTGCGGAGAGGAACACAGCTGAATAGGTCATTTTAAAGTTCAATCAGAGCTGTACTGCTTTCAGCCAACAAAGACCACGCTGAATATCATCTACCCAACAGGCTTTTATTTAGCGCAGGTCACGAAACATGCTGCACTACAGAAACACCTTTATGTTGTGTGCGAGTGATGCAGATGCAGACACTGTCTGACTGCAGTCAACATCACAAACGATGCCTCTGTTCCTAGATATGCTAAACTCTACCGTTTCTCTGATGTTTCTTCTGAGCGTTTCAGAAGATATCTCGGATATCTCAAACTGCGAGACTCCAATTTCCCAAGATACCAAAGTCTGCAATCCAAAAGTCAAAGATTTTCTTCTGATTTCTCATCAAATTCTCCCAAGACCAAATAATCTTAAAAATAATGGTTCCAAATGGGGGGTTTTATAGCGGTGCTATAATGCGATGCTATTTTTGGTTCCTCAAAGAACCTTTCAGTGAACAGGTTTGACAAAAAATCCATTATTTCTTAGTGCAAAGAACCTTTTAATAATCTAACAAATCTTTTATTTTCCACTATAAAGAACCTTTTGTACATTGAAAAGGTTTCATGGATGTTAAAGGTTCTTCATGGAACCATCAATGCCAATAAAGATTCAGATATTAAAGGGATAGTTCACCCAAAAATGTTAATTCTGTCATCATTTACTCACCCTTGAGTTGTTCCAAACCTGTATGAGTCTTTTCTTCTTCTGTTGAACACAAAAGAAGATCTTTTGCAAAATGTCTGTAATCGAAAAATTGACGGTAGCCATTGACTTCCATAGTAGGGAAAAAAAAATACTATGGAAGTCAATGGCTACCGTCAACTGTAAAAATACCTTCGGTAACCAAACAGTTGATGGGCCACATTGACTTCTATGGTATTTTTTCCTCCATACTATGGTGTCAATGGGGCCCATTAACTTTTTGGTTACCCATATTCTTCAAAATATCATCTTTTGTGTTCAACGGAACAAAAAAAACTCGTAAATGATGGCAGAATTTTCATTTTTTGGTGAACTATCCCTTTAAGATAAAGATTAAGAGTGTTGGCTATGCTATACATATTCAATTTGTCTCAGTTGTGTATTTTTATTTGAATTTTAGGAGAAAGATCTGACGTTTGCGAACAATTCAAGCAAATATTTTCAGTGTGGTACATATTTTCAGTCCCTGTCTCTCTTTAAAGAGCTCTAATGTTGTTATGAGTGCTGTGACACAGTGAACAGGATGCGCACAGGAAGATAAAGCAGATAGCACTCGAGCGGCGAGGGATAAATCTCCCTCCATCACAGGTCGGCCCCAAAAAGCTCTCAACATCGCCATGAAAACCAGCCGGAAGTCTGCTCTTGAGATCCTCATGACAAGAGGCCCCTAGCCCTCGAGAGACGAGAGTCATGACCAGGCAGTCTATTATAATAACTGTTTGATTAATCACTGTCCCAAAAAAGCACACAAAATCTAACTGATTAGATAGCAGCGCTCGGGGAGCTTGCAGGGCTAGCTGTGCTATCCCGTGACACGGTTAATTAACTCCGAGCTCAGCACGGCACTAACAAGAGGCCTCGGCCCCCTTCCTGGAAAAACAGAAATAGAGCCCACGCTGCCAGTCGGTAAGCCTGCAACATCTCAGCGAGGTTTTATCGGAGAGCGAAAGACGCTCTTTCAAGAGGAGTTAGCATCCCAGCGGTTTGATACGCTCCATCTGATCGCCATCAGCTCTGAGAACAGGTGCTGGAGTCTGTGTGAAATACTACAGTCACTCACTGGAGGAGGCAGGAAAACACACTGATACTCAAATAAGGGTTTTTATAATACAGAAACTTCTAGCAATCATTCTGATCGCATATGCAATCATTTCTATATAAATATCTATAATATTCTATTTGAGTATCTATCTATCTATCTATCTATCTATCTATCTATCTATCTATCTATCTATCTATCTATCTATCTATCTATCTATCTATCTATCTATCTATCTATCTATCTATCTATCTATCTATCTATCTATCTATCTATCTATCTATCTATCTATCTATCTATCTATCTATCTATCTATCTATCGTTGGCTGTCTGTTTCCATCCATCTATCCATCCGTCGTTCTATCCATCCATCCATCTGTCGTTCTATCTAGATAGATAGAAAGAACAACGGATGGATGGATGGATGGATGGATCTCCACATCTATCTATCTATCTATCTATCTATCTATCTATCTATCTATCTATCTATCTATCTATCTATCTATCTATCTATCTATCTATCTATCTATCTATCTATCTATCTATCTATCTATCTATCTATCTATCTATCTATCTATCTATCTATCTATCTATCTATCCATCTATCCATCTATCCATCTGTCTGACTGTTTCCATCCATCCATCCATCTGTTGTTCTATCCATCATCCATCCGTCGTTCTATCTAGATAAATAGATAGAACAACGGATGGATGGATAGATCTATCTATCTTTCTATCTATCTATCGTTGTCTGTCTGACTGTTTCCATCCACACATCCGTCGTTCTATCTATCTATCGTCGTCTGTCTGTTTCCATCCATCCATCCGTCGTTCTATCTAGATAGATAGATAGATAGAACAACGGATGGATGGATCTCCACATCTATCTATCTCTCTGTATATCTGTCTATCTGTCTGTCTGTCTGTCTGCCGATTGTTGTCTGTCTGATTGTTTCCAACCATCCATCCGTCCGTCCGTCCGTCTTTTCCACCAATACATTGATTTTGATGATATTATCTCTGCACTTCGGCTTCTCATCAGATTTTCTGTCCAATCAAATGCTCTCTAGAATTTACAGCATCCTGCCCCCAAATAGACGTTAAAGCTGCGGCTAAAATCCGTCACTTGTTCACACATTTACTATTTTCTACATGGTGAATGGCACATAGTACACTATATAGGGGATAGAGACTGATTCAGACTGTGTAAATATGCTTTCCATTGGGGCGAATGAAGTCTGGTTTCACGTTAGTGTCACCCGAACAGCCGCAGCGCGCACATAGTCTGCTCCGGTCCAGATACATGGTAGCACAGCGCGGATCACATGTGCGAGTTGGCGCAGACCAGAAAACGTATCGGACCCATTTGAATTCTGCACCGAATGCTAAAAGTGATATGGAGGAGAAACAGTTAGAGATTAGGAGGAAACTGCGCTTTACCGCGCTCATCGGCTCTGGCCGAGCTGTGATATAAGCTAAACACTATTGGCTATTTTAAAAAGAGGAGGAGCTGTTCGATATGTCCCGCCCTGTCTTCCGGTTTCAGTGGAAATTACATCAACACATTGTAATTGCTGAGCGTTTCACGGCACTTCAGAGGGCCTTTATTTTTTTCTAGACCGAATGTATTTCTTAATGCTTAGTCTCATCGCAAATAATAAAGGCATAGAAAATGGTGTGCCGTTCACTCGTACTAAATATGTTTATGATCAACTTGAGGCATTTATTGTGTGACACTGATTGACTGCACTCTTCTGTCACAGGAGAACTGGACCTGTTCAACAAAGATGGAGAACGTCGGATTCACAGCCGACAGCAGCTTCCTGTAGGAACCACATGGGGGCCTTTCGAGGGGAAAATTGACCTAAACACAGATGCTCAGGTACGTTATCTCCAGTTAAACATCGACTAGGGTTAAAGAAGAAGGATGCATCAAATTAAATTAAATGGTTTGTTTAAAACAGAAAGATCTGTTTATTTAAGCTACCATTGGTTGAACCAGTGGCATTGGTTTGTGAAAGTTACCCGTTAAAAAAATAATAATAATTGTCTGCTAGTGCAGAAAACACACTTCACCTTTAACAGAGTCTCAGTATTTGTAAATCAGTCCATGAAGCTGTTCATTATTAGAGGTGAAGCTTATTTTCCTTGAAGTCCATCATTTGCATATTGACATATGAGAAAGATTACCGAACATAAACAGATGTTAATTGTGTTGCATATAGATTATAACCCAGTGCTACTTGAACATTCTAGCATCAAACTGACCTCAGAAGTACCTCCTTTGTGTTTTTAACCATTTAATCTGCATATTTTATTACTAAACTCTGGGTTGATATAATATCTCCAGTTAGGACCAAGTTGTCACTATGTTCTGTCATCCGTTAAAGAAAGAACAGAAAAGAAGAAAGTATTGACCTAACTACACAGGCGGAAAGAGGAATCCTTTAGGATTCAACATCCCATTTTGAATGTGGATTAATTAAGCAATAGTTATTAAAAATTGTAACGAATCTCATATTTATCCTGTTAAAACGTAAGGAAAAGTCCGTGAGGAGTTCGGACTTTGAGGCTCCGTTCTAGGGGATTACTCTAACGCATAACTTATAACTTTATTAAATACCCCCCCCCCCCCCCCCCCCCGCCTCATTCTATTGAGTTGATTTTCCTCTGTACCAACCCTAGAAAGTGCACACAAATTGGAGTATCTTTTTGCTTAAATTTAATAAAAAAAATAACCAGTAGTTTACACTAAAAAACTAAAAAAAAACTCACTAGTTCATAAGTAAATAATGTAAAAGTTGGTAAATGATAGTCAATTTTGTGTGCATTATTCCTTTAAAATCATAGAGAAAAACATTGTCAGCAGTGATTTAAGAAAACCAAACATTGTGTGGCGTTCTGCAGGGTTAAAACATGTCATGTCAGAGAAGAGCATGAAAACTCTTGAAGTTGAAATGAAGTGTGATGTCTTCAGAAAGAAAGCTCCGTCTTCATGGATGTTGACCCTTAGAGGAGGTTAAACACTGTTGAATTTCCAATTCACTGTGATGGCACCTGTGTCACCCTCTTTAGTGCCTGATTTGGTAAAAAACAGAACTTATGATTTATGATATATGATGTGGACTGAACCCAAAGTGGTGTCATTTTCCCTGCTGGCTTATGGATTTGAATGCAACTGGCTAAATTGAAAAGTGATGTCTAAAATGTCAAATGTTAGTAGTCTAGATGTTTTCAGCATGCTGAGGCGGGTCAGCATTGGTTCAGAGCATCTGATGGAACAGGCACACTAGCTTTTAATGCGCCGCTCATGTCATGTACTGTGATTACATGAAGATATGATTGAAAAAAAAAGATGTACAAATCTTTTGTGTGGTCATTTGGTCAAAAGTAGGGCTGTGTGGTATGCCGATATATATTGTGGTGATGATATAAAGTGTGTATCGATAGAGATTTTGATATATTGTACCTACATATTGCAGTATGTAAATAATTTCATGCAGCACAGGACTGCTAAGGTTATTGACATGTTAAAGCGATAAGGAAACATACATGAATGGACAACCACTTCTCTCGGACAGCATTCGATCCAGAATTCATTTCTCTTTTGCTGGTTATTGCGCTTGAGCGGTCAAATACACAACAATTATGTCAAAATGCCCATCTTGATGAGTATGTCTCATCGGGTTATGTCTTAAAAGGTTAGTCCACCCAAAAATTAAGAATGATGTAACCAAACAGTTTCGATTCCCGTTGACTTTCAGCGTATTTTTTGTCAATACAATGGAAGTCAATGGGAACTGAACCTGCTTGGTTTCCAACATTCTTCAAAATGTCATCTTTTGTGTTTCATAGAAGGAAGAAAAAAAGTGATTACAGGTTTGGAACAACACAAGAGTGAGTAAATGATGTTCATGTTTGTGTGGACTAGCTTAGCCTGGCTCCGCCGTCCTACGTACTTCCGCTCAATTTTCCTTTTCCTTCAGTACTCCGTCTGGGATTGCGGTATATTCTCCGTTTTTTTCCAGTCAAATTTTAACCGTCCAATCAGTGAACAGAGGGAGTGGCTGAGAACGATGACGTTGATGTCGTGCACTAGTTTGAGATGATATACATCACATTCGTCTGGGCAGATCCAATAGTTTTAAACTTCAACAGAGTACCCACCTTCAAGGAAGTTTACGCTTGTCAATGGAGAGTGGCCAGACTTCTCTCTGTACAAATTAAATGTACGAGAGTCTGGTAAGACCAGGCTAGGACTAGCTAAGGCTGGGTGATATGGCCCAAAAAATCATATATCAGTATTTTTTGGTTAAATGGCGATATACGGTATATATCGGTATTTTCTCTGTTCTCTATTTGGATGAAAAATAAGTATTTATTTAAAAATATTGATATTGAAGGCTATGAAAACAAATATAGTGAATGTAATAAATGTAGGCCATGCAATATATTATGTGCAAAAAGGGGGTTAAACATCACATTACATTCTAACATTGTAACATTCTACTGTATTCTATTCTATCAATCTAAAAAAAAAAATGTTTAATTCACTAAAGTTTAAAGTTTAGTTTAAATTCAACTAAAAATAAAAACAAAAGCACAGACTAATTATAATAGCCTAATTTAAATTTTTATATTACCCCATTGTAATGGTCACTTTCATAAAAATTTACTTACTTGTAGATTTAAAATTCCACATATGATACATTTATTGTCCAACAAAAAATATTTGACCAAAATGTATATTTTAGTCAGAATTATTGAGCTCTTATTCTATTGCGCTCCGTCTGTTTGGCGGCCCTCATTCACAGAAGTCTAAATTTTAGCGGAGCTTCACTTGCAGAAGGCTCGACAGCAAAATGGAAATATTTGCATGACTTTCTAACATATTTAAAGATGGAGAATATACCTGTGAAATGTAAGTTAAGCACTGAGGAAAGCACCACATCTCAAACGCATTAAACAGCGCGAGTATTTATCTGTCAGTCAGCACAAGTATTTTTCAGAAGCGTCTGCTGATTTAAACTATACGCGTTAACTATATCTTACCAGCTATTTTGAAGCCCTTAATATAAAGTATGCATCATGTTTAGGACAAATTGGATCATGCACTCTGCGCCCTCCACTATTTTTCAAATGCGCTCTATATATCGATATTTCGAATAAACTCGATATACCGCCCAGCCCTAGGACTAGCCCTTTAAGTGGACCGATAATAACCGCATGTGTATCAGTATATTGGATCCATGCATTAGGTCTTAAATTTTAGTTATTTCACCCAAATACTCAGATCTTGCTTTCTTTAGCATGAAGAAAATCCCCAAAACTCTAGTGTTCACATGTGTATGAATGAAAGTGAATGGAAAACAAAATCTTGTTGGTCCGCCCTTGTATATGGTGAAGTAGGACAGGAGCGTCCAGCATTCTAGAAGGGAATAATACAGCCCTCCTGAGCTGAGCGGGTGAGAGAGTGCAGTCAGAAGATCTTGGCATCTGCGGGGCAGAGATAGGGTCACATGATGAGGGCTTATCAGTGCAAAGGGCACATCTGATGTACAGAGAATTCAGTGGAGACCGGAGGGCTTCTGGGAGTTTACGATGCCACGCTCTGCAGTCTCTACACATGAAACTCATCAGATGCCCCAGACTGGATGCCAACCATCTTCGTTCCGTTCAAACGATTCACCCAAATGATTCACGACTCAGTGAGTCGCCTCTCACTATGATCACAGTTATTGATTTAACACTCTGGAGCGGAACTCCACTATTTGAACAGTGAATCATATCTAGTGTAAAAATGGACGCTATTTTTCTGTTGTATTTCCTACACCAGTTCAGAAAATAAAGTAGGTATTGAAATGATTGAAGAGGGGAATAAAATGGCAAGACAGGCTTCTTTAACAGAGTTGTTCTTTGAAATGTGACCGAAATGACTTGCAAATTGATTTATGATATATTGTGGTGTCAGTGTCCGATGGATGTTTGAACTGCTGTGTCTACAGAGCGCTTCCTCTCTGCGTCTGAGTGATAGTCGCCCGAGCTCTCTCCTCTCCTGCCGATCAATCAGGCCATTAGAGCTCAATTACCCAGCAGCCCCTGTGCAGGTGAGCGACGAGCCTGTCCACCCCCACCAAATTAACACAAATTAATAATGACACTCAGACATAAATGTCTGCCATCTGGGGGCCGGGCGGCCGGTCTGGGTCGAAGCTATTGAGTAGCAGGTGTCTTCATCACGGTAATTACCGGGCCTGGACTCAACCCGGGCTCTGGCCTATAGCTCTGCGCCTCTCACTGCCCGGTGTCCATTTTAAGTGTTAATAATTGATTTGGAAACAGCCTAATAATGAACTACAGATTTACAGGCCCCTTCCAAGATGGCAGTTAGTTAAGTATGGCTTTTAGTTCAGTGTCCATCTAATGAATGAACATTTCTCTAATTAAAAAGCTTTGTTAGGAAGCAGTGATAACCAGGCAGGATCCGTATCCTCTACTTTTTTCTGTCAATTTTCATTTACCGACAGCCTTGTCAATGGATGATATTTTCTGATTTAATGTGTGAGTGAATATCAGGGTTGTGCATAATTCACAATTGAAGAAATTTCCTTTAAATGAATGAATATTAATTGAATTGGCCACACCCCACAAGAAGTGAATTAGATTTTGTAATCACAGGACAGAATTGAAAATTCAAAGAAATTCAACATGGGAAATTATGCTCTTTCAATTTGGTGCTATTTTCTGTATCGGGGCATAATAAAAAAAAAAGTCATCTGGTCCTTGGCAGGACTTAATTTGGGGAAAAAAAACTCAGATGATCAGATGAACAACAACACATGACATACCACACCATGTCATTATTTGTTTAGCACAAATAAAGTCAAGATGGAAAAGCCATGGGTGACAAAGTTAGGACACCCTTACTGTTAACATAGGAATTAAGAGGGTAAGTAATGGTCAGGCACTGCTAATCAAATGCCTTTGATTAACTGTTCACCAGCAAGTGTGATCACCTCTATGAGAGCAGAAGTTTTGGCAGTCTGCTGGTCTGGAGCATTTAGGTGTGTGTTAACACAATGCCAAGGAGGAAAGACATCAGCAATGATCTTAGAGAAGCGATTGTTGCTGCCATCAATCTGCGAAGGGTTACAAGGCCATTTCCAAACTATTTGAAGTCCATCATTCTACAGCGAGGAAGATTATTCACAAGTGGAAACATTTCAGACAGATACAAATCTTCCCATGAGTGGACGTCCCAGCAGATTCACCCCAAGATCAGACTGTGTAATGCTCAGAAAAATTGCAGACAACCCAAGAACTACACCTCACACTCTACAGGCCTCAGTTAACATGTTAAATATTAAAGTTCATGACAGTACAAATATAAAAATATTGGTCAAGTATGGCATGTTTGGAAGGGTTGCCTGGAGAAAGCCTCTTCTCTCTAAATAAAACATGGCAGCACGGCTTAGGTTTGCAAAGCATGCACAGACCATAAGACTCCTAGAACAATGTCCTTTGAATAGACAAGGCCATAATGCACAGCCCCAAGTTTGGTGAACACCTCATACCAAAAGTCAAGCACGCTGGTGGAGGGCTGATGATTTTGGGCTTGTTTTGTAGCCACGGGACCTGGGCACCTCACAGTCATTGAGTCGACCATGAACTCCTCTGTAAACCAAAGTATTCTAGAGTCAAATGTGAGACTATCTGTCCGACAGCTAAAGCTTGGCCAAAATGTGGTCATGCAACCGGACAATGATTCAAAGATCACCAGCAAATCTACAACAGAATGGCTGAAAAAGAAAAGAATGAAGGAGATGTAACGGCCCAGTCGAAGTCCAGACCTCATCCTGACTGAAATGCTGTGGCAAGAGCTGTGCATGAACAAATGCCCACAAACCTCAACAAACTGAAGCAATGTTGTAAAGAGTGGACCAAAATTCCTCCAGAATGATGTGAGAGACTGATAAATCATGCAGAAAATGATTACTTCAAGTTATTGTGGATCTAAAAGTGGATCTACAGGCAATTGAATGATAGGGTGTCCTAACTTTGTCACCCATAGTTTATACATCTTGTTGTTGTTCATCTGAGGTTTTATTTTCCACATTTTAAGACCTGCCAAGCACTAGATGATTTTTTTAGATGATATCCTGATACAGAAAACCGTTAGGGTGTCCTAACATTTTCACATAACGTATATAGTTTATTAAATATAAATTATTTAAATGTAGTTTATTAAATATAGTCTTTATATACTTAACATCGGATTATATATTATACCAATATTATTTGCATTTCAGTTTATTTTATATCAGCTTAAGAATCTTGGTAACCAGACAGTTGATGGTAGCCATCGACTTCCATAGTTTTCTTTTTTTCCTACTATGGAAGTCAATTGGCTACAGTCAACTGTTTGATAACCAACTTTCATCAAAATATCCTCTTTTGAGTAAATGATGATTTTCCCTTTAAGAGAACTCTGGAGTCTTTTGAGCTATGAAAGGGCATCCTCTGAGCAATCCAGATTCCTCTAGGGAGGTTTCATGAACGGTCATGAGCATTAAACCAGCAGTCAAACTCTTTTGGTGCATGTAGCTTGTGTTTGTATTGGTGGAGTGTCCACGGCTGCAGAAAATGACAAGCTATTGTCTTCATTTGCAGCCGTCAAAGGGTGACCAGTGTCTGTTGGGCTCCTGGATTGTTTTTATGCTGTAATTCAGCGTGCACCAGTGTATCGAATGAGCGGGAGGAATAATTCCAGCCATCATTCGGCTTTATCTCCTCCTCTTTGCTGTCCTCTTCCTCCTCCTATAGGTTTATTGTTCATCCCAAACTCGAACAAGTGGCAGTGGATTTTTTTCATGCTGAAATTATATTTTTCTTCTTGTCATTACTTCATTAATCAAGAGCCGGGCCTTTGGAAAAATGTTTTGTTTTGGTGGCTGCAATCTATTTTGTGGGAGTGGGTGCGTGTGTTTGAAAGGGAGAGAAAACGAATGTGTGTGTGTGTGTGTGTGTGTGTGTGTGTGTGTGTGTGTGTGTGTGTGTGTGTGTGTGTGTGTGTGTGTGTGTGTGTGTGTGTGTGTGTGTGTGTGTGTGTGTGTGTGTGTGTGTGTGTGTGTGTGTGTGTGTGTGTGTGTGTGTGTGTGTGTGTGTGTGTGTTGTTAATCTGTGCCTGTGGCAGGTTTCCCCTCCGAAACGCAGCGCTAAGCAGCAGTATCGCATGCCTATTGTTGTAGCCTCTGTCATAGCAAGGAGCGCCTGATGCAGGCCTGCACTGCTCTGATAAGAAAAGAGGATTCAACATGGCTGGAAAGACGAATCAGTGGGACTTGAGAGTGGAGCGCGCACATACGCACACAGACAAACATCATCCGCATGTTGGCACATGCATAACCAATTATTTACACTTATATCTAATTATATATGCAAGTGGGGTTTATTTGCTCATAAGCTAGAGAACTCGTGCAACTGTATATTTGACACGTTGTGTTCCTATAGATCTTATGTACATCTGAGGCTATATTTATCAGAGAGAAAATCTCCCCGGTTTGTAATGTCGCCCGCTCCTGAGCGTTAACGGGATTTTAATTCCTTGTTGGACACACAAATTATTTTGGCAAGCCGAATGTGGCTTTAGCTAATAAAATAATAGGCCCAAAGTTTAGGCGGGGAACCAATTTGCGATTGCATGCATCAATTACTTTGCTAGGCTTTAACAAGTCACGAGACCGCCGACGTCTCGGACTGCTGAAATGAAAATGGCTCAGCTTTTAGCATCTGGCTGAGGTTGAGGTTGAGGGGGGAAAGCGACAGGGCACGTAAAATCAACATACAACTACATTTTATGAAGAAAATGTGTGTTTGCATGAGCAAAGAGCCCACACTCAAGTCTCTGTGATACTCTGTTTGCTATATATATGGCTCAGTGTAAATGGATGGGGTTTATTGTCCACACGCAAAAAAAATTGTTTGATTTACTTAAAAAAGCAGCGTCAAGTGGTTCCACGCAACAATATTGAGTAATTTGGACAAATAACAATTCAGTTGAATAAACAAAAGAAATTCAAGTAAATACAAATCATTTGAATGTATCACTGTTACATAATATTTGTATGTGCACTTGTGCAGTTTACCTAATAATGTTATGTTCAATTTATAAAAGTTTATTACGCAAGGTGAACACATTTATTGACTTGATTTACCTTATTCAATTAACTATTTGCTCTACAAAACACACTCAAAAAATAATTCATTGGAAAAATCTCCTATAAACATGAACACTCTTCTGCATTATGGTAAAATTCAAAAACTTTACAGAAACTCATCTAAATGTCCAACATAACTGAACATTAAGCACTTAACATAAGCTAACAACATCTTTCCCTTTACTAATAAACGCATAAAATAACACTTTAATCCCTAAATTTACTCCCCTAATGCAGTCCCTTGCAAAGCATGCTGGGAACTACGGATTCACTGTGCCCAGTTAGTTATGTAAACATACATTTTTCACTCAGCATTGTTAAGTTGACTGAACAAACACTTATTGAGTAAAGCTGACAATACTCATATGTAGTAGAAACATCAGTTAAATTAAGTT
Source organism: Gobio gobio (assembly GCF_949357685.1). NCBI lineage: Eukaryota > Metazoa > Chordata > Actinopteri > Cypriniformes > Gobionidae > Gobio > Gobio gobio. The sequence continues at coordinate 41,769,208 of NC_137108.1, read as the reverse complement.
CATGTAGTTACATGAGTTTTTAAGTAATGTGAACAGTGATGCTTGAGTGAAACTAACAACAGTGAAAGTTTATTTTTTGAGAGCACCAGGCAAAAATTTGCAAGATTGCTAAGAAAGGTAGTAATGATGCGGGACAAACTAGACACTTTTGTTTAAAAGGGACAGCAGACACATTTATGTTCAAAAAGATTTCTGTATCCCATAAATTCTGTTCTTTTGAACTTTTGTATAATGGATTCAACAAAGAAATGAATTAGCACAACTGTTTTCAACATTGATAATAATAAGAAATGTTTCTTGAGCATATTATAATGATTTTTGAAGGATCACGTGACACTGCAGTAATGATGCTGAAATTTCAGCTTTGCGTCACAGGAATAAATTACATTTTAAAATACATTCAAACAGAAAGCACTTTAGATTGTAATAATATTTCACAATATTACTGCTTTTATGTTGTATTTCTGATTAAATAAATGCAGCCTTAATGAGACGACTTTCAAAAAGACTACTGACAAACGTTTGAATAGTAATGTATAACCTTTAGTATGAGCAATAGTACTTATTAAATATTGTTATCAGAAACGGACGTGTTTCTTGACCGGCAGAACTTATTTTGATATTCAAAAGGTGCATCCTTCTTTTTTTATTTCCCAGTGAAGACAGTTGTTTTTAGCGTTGATTCAACCGACTGAAGTGTACTGAATGCTCTTTAGGTGTGTAGTTCTTTTGAAAATCATATGGTGTGACAAAGAATGATGGGAAATAGTTGTGCTGCATAAGCATGTCACCTCATAAACCAGTATCCAATAGTGTCTTCTAGCATGCAAAATCCAGAGTTTCCTGGTAATTATGATGTTGTTGTGACGTTCATGTGCACTCTTTTCCCAATCATTCCGACACGGGGCGAATCTACTGGGGTGGCATCTGCCACTCAAGAAAAAGCACTTCCACCTCAGAATTATATAAAATAAAAATTTCAGTTTTCAGGTCCTCTGAGAGGTCCTTTGAGAAATCTAATCCCGTCAGGATAGGGTATGTCTGGGATTCCGTATTGTTCGCTCCACTTTCATCATGGGTATAGGCCTTTTGCCTTCTGACGAGAGAAAAAAAATGAAATCAATGAGATCACTGAAACTAATAGCAGAGAAGAAAGATAAGAATCTAATCTTAATTAACTTGCTTTTATATTTTGACTATTTCTTTCTTTGTTAATACGTTCAAAAGATTGTGTTCCTCTTAAAGGAACAGTTCACCCAAAAATGAAAATTCTGACCCTCAAGTTGTTCAAAACCTGTATGAGTTTCTTTCTTCTACTGAACACAAAAGAAGATAGTAGAAGAATATCACTAACCAAACAGTTGATGGGCCCCATTGACTTCCAGTATGGTTTGTAACAACTTGAGGGTGAGTAAATGATGGCAGAATTAAAATTTTTGGGTGAATGAATTCATTTGGAATCGGTTGATGTTTACATATACATAATATACATTTAAACAGTATAGATTACTATACACATAGACTTTTTCACATATTCATGAACATAAATGTTGATGTCAAGCCACAAATTCACAAAAAAACTTTGCATTGGCATTTGCTTTGGTGTTGCCACCCCTCATATAGTCCTCATGCCACCCTATGAATATTTTTCTATCTTTTCCTCTGTGCCGGCCTGACTTGAATGCAGCATTAGAGAGAAATTCAAACAGCACTCACTTGAAACTGTGTTCATGACCCATCTTGCTTCTGTAGCATATTTACTTATTTTTTGAATGAAACTAGAGAAAATATAGTGCAGGATGACAGGGGTTGAAGTTGAAAGGGTTACAAACACAAAGTTTCTTCTCTTTGAAATATGTACAATAGGACCCGATTTGTATATTAAGAAAGTAAATAGGTCCGGTTTTGTCTCTTTTTATAGAGTCGTTCATCATCAGTCATAATTATTTGAATAGATCCTGTTAATGAATATAAATCTTGCTAACCAAGCATCAGGGGTTATTATACCCTGGAGTAAAGACACATGAGGTCCAGCATTCATGTCTTTGTTTCAGCAGCTTTACCAATTACGTGCTCTGCTGCAGAGTTTGAAGGTGCTAGTATCCAACATAATGTACATTCTCATATTCAAATCACTGTGTTCATAATGCCACATGAATGAAATGAGTAAAAGCTGCAGTCCAAGGTGATGCGCTCTTTGTGTCGTCTTCTAAAGCTGTGTGCATTTTAAAATGACCAGTGGTCCATTTGAAAACCCAATAAATTAATAGATCAGTAAATGTGTTTTTTCACGGGCAAAATAAATGGGGAATACACAAAGAATGATTTGTTTTCGTGTGAAAGCATGCCTAAATGCTATTGATTAGATATGAATCTGCCACGGGGGCTTTCACTGAGCTTCTGCTTTTGTACTTTTCAGCGATAACCTAAAAGCTTGGAATAAATTCAATCAGGATGGTTCTTTGAAGAATATTTACTTCACTGTTATTATATGCAGGAATTTGATCTAGATGTGACTGAAGCTCATGGCTAGATGGGGAAGTTCTGTTATTCGCTGTAAAATCAGGATGAACATGTGTATGATGTAATGATACAGAAATGTTTGAGTGTGGTGAAATGAAACTAAGCAGATATAAATGACTATTAAACACTAATCACACTATTTTGCAGCTCCACAAGTAATCATTTATAACGTTTGACACACCTCTTTCGTCACTTAAATATTCATTTATTGGATATTTTGACTAATTTTATAATGCTTTCAGCTTTGATAATACTTTTATGGTGTGATCAAATGTAGTCACGACTTAAAACCATATTAGTTGAAATACACTTTTAGCATATCTGATGAAACATTTTAGTAGGAAATTATGCATAATTCTCCAAAGGTTTCCCCCATCAGCACATAAAATGTGACAAAAGAGCAGATTTCATGTGTTTCAACCTCATATGAAATGTATGAAACATATACATTTTTACTTTTATTTATGTTCTGTTAGAAGAATATTGATAAAATGAAACTATGGGCTCTATTTTAACTATCTGAGCGCATGTTCTGAAGTGAATGGCGCAGGTGTCCGAATACACTTTTGCTAGTTTAACAACGGAAAAAATGGTCAGCGCACCAGGCGCATGGTCTAAAAGGGTTGTCCCTATTCTCTTAATGAGTCATGTGTGTGTTTTGGCCATAATGTGCAATAAACCAATCAGAGTCTCCCATTCCCTTTAAAAGCCAGTTGTGCTTGCACCATGGCGGATTTGCTATTTACATGGCGGAATTTGCGAGCAGAAAGGATGAGCGCTTCTCCAGAGAGGAATCCTTTTATTTTGAATATTTAAAAATGTTTGTGTGCTAACTCGCCATTTAAATAACACAAAAAATACTGGCTTAGGCCAGGTTTTTCTTGGTCAGTGGCGTAGTCGATTTCAGTTGCCTCAAAATAGCAATGAGCCTGAACACACCTTGTTTTCAGACCAGCACACCCATGGGCGAACAGGTGGGCGAGTGCATTTGCTATTTAAACAACGTTGTGCTGGATGATAAAAGTGCGTTGAGCTGAAACTAGCAAAAAACACTTGCGTTGTGCCTGGCGTCACATTTCGCCGGGTTTATGATGGGGCCCTAAGTTTTAATTTACTCATCATAATATTGAATTTCCAAATTCTTAAAGTTCCATCGAATTCAAATGAGTCATTCATAAAGGTCTATACATACCCCACTTTTTAAATTCTGATTTATGAGATATTTTGACTAATTTTATAATGCTTGGTTTACTCCAATGTAAGAATGTCCTCAGATCTGGACAGAATTCAGATGATAGACCCTTTTCACATTTCCGGGTTTCTCAGAGCAGAAGTCATCATAGTTGGGTTAACTATTGTAGTTGTGAATGAGAGAATACATTAAAAAAAAATGTGTACCCATTTGCTCAAATAGCAAAAGAAAAACACCACAATAGTGATTTTACAACTCTCAAAAAGAGGGAAAAAATAGAGTGAGATTGATAACGGCAGTCAAAAGAGAGAAATATGTTAATTTTTACAATCGCTCCCATAGACGCTGTAGAAACACCCTTGCAAAAGCGGTAACTTTTATTTTTTTTGTAATTTGATGCGAAAATAATACATTACAAAGTATTAGTGTTATAAATGTACATACATTTTTTTTTTTAAATGAAAATACAAAAAACGTTGCAGAATTTACGATATTGATGACCGTTAAAACGCGTCATCACAGTCTGTGAAAAGGGTCTATTATCATAATATTGAATTGCAAAATTCTGAACAAAGCTCCACAGAAGTCAAATGGTAGTCATTCATAAAGTTCTACATTCCTCACCATGGCTAATTTGATAATGCTTTCAGCTTTAAGAATACTTTCATACATTTTTAGCATACCCGACAAAACATTTTTGTAGTTTAAAACTGAATTCTTTACGTATCTTTCCAAAAATTTTCCCCCAAAATCAGCATAGAAAATGTGATATAAATGTTACAAAATTCTACAGATATCTCCACAGAATTTAGACGACGGCATTCCAAAAGAAAACGGGGTTCCCACGATATGAAAAAATTGGATATGTCAGGTCATTTTAAAATTGAAGAAATAAATACACTCATGTTGAGTTATTAGATATAAAATATTTAGCTCTATGTGTGTGTGTGTGTGTGCGTGCGTGTGTGTGTGTGTGCGTGCGTGTGTGTACGCGTGCGTGCATGTGTTTGTGCGTGTGTTAGTTCAAACTTATTCAGGATTTTATGAACGACTAGGAAATGTATGGAAAAAACATGGAAATTCATTAGTCAAAAGGTGTAGCAAGTGGGAAGCCTGTCCTAGATCTCTCCCTCCTAATGAATCTTTTGTAACACACAGTTGGACTGGTGCTGCCTAAGGGGATACAGGGGACCTGAGGTCACGACCTCACGGTGGAGGAGTGTTTGGGATTTATTCTTCCTCCCTCTCTCTCTCTCTCTCTCTCTCTCTCTCTCTCTCTCTCTCTCTCTCTCTCTCTCTCTCTCTCTCTCTCTCTCTCTCTCTCTCTCTCTCTCTCTCTCTCTCTCTCTCTCTCTCTCTCTCTCTGAGGGATCCTCTCAGCCATTCTCCAGCTCTATGACAGGAAACGGTGTGTGTGTGTGTTCTCTCCTCACAGCGGCAGCGGCTGCCGTGGCCACAGATGACTAGAGCTGAGATAATACATGCTCGACTTGATCTACAAGTGAACCTGACATTTCCCCCTTCTCCTCTTCATCACTGCATGTCCCAAACAGGCAAACAGATATGGAGGCAAAGCGATAAGCGGCTACCGCTTTGTGACTGAAGTGATGGCTACATAGTTTAGCACAATCAGGGCGAAGACACCGTTAAACGCTGTGTCACAATTCATGGTGTCAAGTTTGTGAATGATACATCCACATAGACGTCATTTGACAAGGGCTCTTTCCTTTCAGTCGCTGTGCAACAAACTGGATACCTTGGACTGCATTTTGAAGAAATGCTCTGTGATATTATCAGGAGGAAGCAACACAACAATGCTTGTAAAAATGGCCTAATATTAATTAATTGTTTTTTAATTAAAAAAAATGTTAAGTCCAAGAAGTGCTGACACTGAACATTAGCCATTATTTAATATTTTTAAAATATTTAAACAGTTACACTACTTTAGAGTGATATACCTGTATAGTGATTTATATTTAAATACTATATTTCTAGGAACTGAGATCATCTCAGTTCCATCTTGGTTAATGTTGGTTTGATGCTGATGAAAGCAGTAGATGAGCATGAAAGCTGGTTTTCCTAGTTAAAGGGATAGTTCACCCAAAAATGAAAATTTTGTCTTCATTTCTCACCCTCATGTTCCAAACCCGTAAGACTTTCATTCATCTTCGGAACACAAATGAAGATCTTTTTGATGAAATCTGAGAGATTTCTGTCCCTCCATTAACAGCTACACAAATACCACTTCTTTGATGCTTCAAAAAGCTCATAAAGAGATCATAAAACTAATCTATATGAATCGAGCTTTTAGTCCACATTTTCTGAAGAGACTCTGTCACTTTATATGATGAATAGATACAATTTTAGGGTTGGGTACTGTTCACAACGTACCTTTTTTCGGTACTTTAGGGATGTTTACATCAATAAGTGTAAAAAAAAAACTGTAAGTCATTTATAGAAGTGTTACTGACATTATGCCAGAGCTGCCTTGGACTCTGTCTGCCATTGTCTGTGATGTTTGTATACTGTAATATTTACCAGTAAATAGTAGGCTACTAGCTACTTAAAGGTGCACTATGTAACTTTTCCGTCCACCAGAAGTCGCCTATTCAAAACAAAGGCGTAGTTTGATGACGCCAAGTGTGAGTACAGAATCTTGGGACATGTGGTCTTCACCTCACACCCGGTGGAAAAGAATCGGGATAGGACTTTGGCAGGAATCATTTTCATGGATGCGATTATTAACGTCACTGTAGGATGAAGCAGAGCAGGACCAAGTGTTGTGGAGCTGAGCAAGGCTGCTCAAGCGATTGTTAATAAGATGAACGCAATACATGCCTCGCGAGCAGCGGGACTTTTATTATGCCACAGTCGCCGGCGCCACTTCCGCTTTTTCCGGTCATGAGTATGAGGTAACCCAGCTGTTTATCATATTAGATACATCTGAGTGTTGAAAAGGATGTTATGACGTTACTCTGTGCGTTTGCTCGGCGGCTGCTATGACTCTTGTTGCACACTGCCGTAAGAGTAAAGCGTTTCTGCAAAATAAAACCGGAAACCGAGGATAACGCAGATATGACGCAATTGACAGGCAACTTCCTCACACGTCCCGGTTCCTTGGTTAAAATAGCAATTTTCTCCCGATTTACAAATAGTTGGAAACATTTGGGATATTGTAAGTACTCAACTGAACAAAATATATAACACTGGCCTAGTGTTTTTTGGATATATTTAACTGAAAAAAATTTACATAGTGCACCTTTAATTAACTGAATTCATTAAAACAACCATATTCATTTTTTTTTCTTTTTTAATTTCATTTCTATGAAAAGATTTCCCACAAATTCTGTTGTGTATTTTCTGGTAATCAAATGAAGACATAAAACATTAATTTAATGTATCTTTTAATTAAATAAAAAACACAACTGCACAACTGAGCTTTATACTGTTCAAATTAAAGCATGGAATAAAAATTGTGATTTATTACTTTTAAAATAGTTTTGATAATTTATTATTATTATTACATTAGTGTTTTTATTATTATTATTACATTGAGACGTATCTAAATTCTACTGTACAACAGTAATATATTTGTCAAGTTAAAGTGAACTTTTATTTTGACGGGTTGCCGTGAAGACCTTTGAGTCTCTGTGTGTTTATGATATGACGGTAGTTTTTCAAGTTTCAAATAAAACTGTAAAATGCTCAAGAAGTGACTCTGAGCAGCTCTGGAGATGACGTTTGTGCGTTCATATTGTCCTCACTCCTTGTATGAGACAGCAGAGATAGAAACACGTGACCGTCACGCGAGATTCAGTACGTACGTGCGTGCGTGAGGTAAATTAAACCGCTCGTCTGCGCCATTCATTCACACAGAGACACGCAGGATTCATATTCAAATAGTCTTTTTGCGGTTTAATATTCACAGACACTAGTCTATATCACCAGACGCATTCTCAGGTAACGAAATTTGGTACCGATTAATTTAATGTGACTTGGTAGTATCAACGTAATTCGGTCGGTGCCCTTAAAAGTACTGAGTTCGGTACCCAACCCTATTAAATTTAGGCTTTTATTCACATATAAACATTCATCAACTCACACATCAGTTGTGGTAAACAGAAGCTCAAGCATGTTCGCTTGACGTACGAGAACCAATGACGTTCATTCTTGTTTTACGCATCACGTTTGAGCTACCGCAAGAACCATGGGGTTTGTTCTTGTGCGTCAAGCTGGTTTGGTTGAACTTCTGTTTATGTTCACTGATCAATGTCATATAAAGCGGTCGAGTCTATTCAGAAAATTTTGACTAAACCACTCAATACATATGGATTAGTTTTATGATTAACTTTTTTGAAGCATCAAAGTGGTAGTTGCGTAGCTGTCAATGGAGAGTACAGAAAGCTCTCAGATTTCTTCAAAAAGATCTTCATTTCTGTTCTGAAGATGAACACAAGTATTACAGGTTTGGAAAGGCATGAGGGTGAGGTAATTAATGGCAGAATTTTAATTTTGTTGTGAACTATCCCTTTAAGAAGCCTGTTGGGGAGACCATGATAGTTATTTCAGTAAAGTAGATTGTGGTGTAGTGGTTAAGGCTCAGGGTTTATGTCTGAAAGGTTGCTGATTTGATTCCTGCTAGCAGCGGGCCAAGATTTTAATAGTTTCAAATGCAATTTCTAGTGCTAACATGTGAATTGACGTCAGTTGTTTAGCTTCGGGAAGTTTTTTTTTTTTTGTAGTCTGTAAAGAAGTAAAAACTAACGCCCGCCTAAAGCTCCCTGAAGTTTGATATTTTGCATAACCTCATTCAAATCTGAATTAGCAAGAAACAACATAAGTTTGTCCACAGTGTTGTCTCCCTCGGTTTGCGCCACGTCTTGCCAAAGGTGTTGGAATACGCCACGGCAGAATCCACGGCGAACACTGAGGGGGAAAATCTAGCACAAGGGAGAAGAGTTTGAGCGATGCCAGCTGCTTTGCCATCTGTCACTGTCAAGACTCCACTTGTGGGACACTGAAACAACTTCCTTGAAAAGTAGCCGAGATAATCCACAATAGTTTTCACTTGCAATCTCGATTCCCCTGTTGGAATTCAACATTCCACCGTGTGAAGCGGAGATGGTTAATTGGTGGCGAAATCCAGGAGATGTTGGCCGTCCTTTCTCGTACATGCACATATTTTGAAGTGTGCGACAAGCCGGTCTTGGCAATGGATTCTGAAAGTGCCTTTCAAGTGAATAAACGTGTGATATATTGTCTAGTTATGAGCTTTGAGCCAAGTTAGGCTCTCTTTTAGAAAATGAGTTGTTATATCAGCAGTTCACCAGTACAGTTTGTGTTTTTGAGTTCTCAAACGTTAAACTTAATGCCCGGTTCTGCTTGATTCTCTTGCCCTGACTTACTCACAGACAAGAGGCCACAGCCGAGTTCCCCGTCTCCTCTCGTCTTTTGTCACACAAACGCTCATCAAACCAGTCCAGATGGAGGAGCAGCACTAAATGAAAGTATTCAGTGTGAAAATCGCAGATTTTCTGCAGCGGTCATCTGGTGCGCTATCACAGAAGCCTTTTGTGAGATAGAAACGCTTGATAGAGGCTGCAGAAGTCTGGACAGCGTCTGGCCGTCTGTCCCGGTGGTCTAGCACATTAGGCGAGGGTGTACGAGCCTGTCAAAACAGAAAAATTAGACCACGGGGGTCGTCAGTGAACTAATTGGGTAACAAAGAGCATACGTAACCCCGCAAACCCTCGCTTTAACGGTCGGTGAGCCGAGATAAGAGAGTTCACGCCTAATGCGCTCGGAGTTGAGTTTGCTCTTATTTATTTACCTATAACTCAATATCGAGAATAGGTTTTTACCAAGACCCCATCTCAAATCACGTAGTGCTTTAATGCTGCCATGGAAGATTATGCAAATGGTTGCTACCTGCTTGTTTCTAGTTTTCAGAGGTTGTATCACATCTGATCGGGTAGCTTTCATTCTCTGCACAGAATGCATCAAACGATGGGAAGAATCTGCGCAATGCAATGACGTTTCCGTGCGATTGGTTACCTGGCAGATGCCACCTGCCTCCCCGGGCCTCCAGGCATGCAGATATCTCTACAGGTGTACGGGACGTACAGAGAAACCCTTGTTATTGGCCCAATAGCGAGCTTTTGCTGTAGGAGTCGTCAGCAAGTTGCATGCAAAGATCAAAGAGGACGGCAATTGGATTCAAAGTGGAAATTCAAATTGAAATAAGGGGATCTATGGGGAAGGCACACCATTTCACGAGCCGAATCTGAGCACAAGAGCAGGGCATGTTCCTCTGCCTCCTAGACATTATTACAATGCAAAGCAAACATTATGAATTCAGCGTCGCCATGTCCTCTTCAAATAATATGCATGCGAGCTATGCACAACGTGCATTCAACTTCACACGAGTCAGGCAGTCGAACACTCTACCTTTGTTTGCTTTCAAGTCTGCTTGAATTTGTTCAGGTTGTGGTGTGTGGATGATTTTATTCATTGTAGTTTTAGTCTAATTTGGGCACACCAGTATTGTTGCATCTACAAGTCACCTTCATTTATATAGCGCGATATACAGATTGTTTCAAAGCAGCTTTACAGTGATAACAGGAAAATTATGCATTTCGGCTGTTTTTCTAGTGTTAGTTCAGTTCCGTTGTAATGATCATCAATTTTTAAATTAGTTAATTTCATCTATAAAGCAGTTCTGCAAAAAATTGTCATCATCCAGCTCAGTTCAGTTCTCATACAACAGGGTCAGTGCAGTCAGATCAATAATACTGTTGAATATTGTTTAATTTTACACAATGGCAATGGCTTTCTGCTTAAGATATAGACCTATCATGTACCTCATGTTGTCATACCTGGTTTTTATTTGTTTATAAGTGTGTGTGTGTGTGTGTGTGTATAGATATATCCATTTATATTATTTATTTTATTTGAGATTTTTTACAGAGCTCTTTTCAATATCTTGAACAGATTACGACTGACAAGCTTAAAAAAGGACTTACACAATATAAAAGTACCATCAAAGTAGTCCAAAGAACTAATGTCTGACGTTATACGAACAAGCTTTGTGTTAGGAACAAACTGAAATCTTGTTATTTAAATGTGACTCGTGCTGGCAAAAGAAGTCGCAATTAGCTAATAAAAAAAAAAAAAGACGTATTATTTTCACATTTTCTATTAAAAAACCTTCAAAATGATGGGATTTTTTTGGAATCCGGCAAAAAATGACTGAGCTACACCAGTTACTATTGCGATTGAGGCAGCAAAGCAAAGTCAATTTTAAGAAAAATCGAGTTCAAGTTTTCTGAAGATTTCTAAACAAAATCACCTAGCAACCATACCTTAAAATCCCTGGTTGATAACACCAAATTTGGCACACACCAAGTAAAAACCTAGTGTACCGTACGGATAAGGTTACTCACAACAATTAACCATTCATTTAAGTCATAACAGAAAATGTTTGCAGGAATACTTGTCAAGACAGATATTATGAAACACTGTAATTCTGTGTATGTATATACAGTATGTGTCTTTGTGTGCACGTGTTTTGATCTGTCAGTCTGCGCGAGTAGGATTTTGTTTGCATCAGCATGAGTTTGAAACTCGCTTGTTTTTTTTGGTTCAGACTCGTGCCATCGAGAATTTGCTAATATTCACAAAGATGGAATACTACGCTTTAAACCGATTCCAAACTTGTGCAGAGAAAAACAGCATTTTACAAAATAAAGATACTTTTAGATGTTTAATAGCTATTTGGAGCTCTGGGATCGCCAGACCAGGGCTTCGTGAACACATTTTTTTTTCACTTGTTTTGCACATTCACACATTTTGCCTGTTGCTCGGAATTAGTCTGTGCGCATTCCGACTCATCCAATATTCGTTATTTATTCAAATGACTCATCGGGTCACAAATATAAAAATATTCCCCTTCTTCACAATCAATCATCAATGATGTTTAAACCTGCCTTGACACTATATTCTTCAGTGATTTTCAGTGATGAATGATTAAATGTTGCATGTTTTCCTCATGCAATACTACTGTTGGCCAATTCATAGTGCACAAATCAGTTTAATCAGTTTACCTCATAAAGCTCCTTCATAAAAAGCTCTCCTTTTAGGTTTCATGCAAAAACCATCAGGTTTAGAACAGTACACGATGTGACAGCATGTTCATTTATGGGTGAACTATCCCTTTAAGTGCATTTCTTTTAAATCGTACCATTATAAATCTGGCCCATCACTGTATATCGCCGGGTGCATGTGCTAATGAAGTCCCCAGCAGCCCTCTGACTGTACGATTCAGCCCTGGAGGAGAGACACAGCGACAGGAAGAGCTCCTGTCCTGGAGGCTAAGTGCTCATTAAACCAGATGGCATTAGAGCTGAAACCTTTCTGTGCCTGATGCTTCAAAACACATTGTCCAAGTCCAATGTAGAGACCCTGGCTAGCATCTACCCCTCATTTTTTTTAATTCATCAGCTCAGTTGTCGCAGGTAAGATAACCAATCAGATGTTCAAGATCAGGAAATGGACGTTTAATGGGAGTGAAATGCAACGTGTCAAAGATAACAAGAAACGACAACAGTGGCGCATTATACAAAACACACTGTACCGCATGTTGCTCGTAATCTCGATTAAAAGCCCTTTTAATCTCTGCCAGCCGTTGTTTAGGAGGTAAATAGGACACATTTGTGCCTTCAGAAAAGATTGAGATGAAATCAGCACTGAACAGTCAAACTATGTTTTAAAGCAAGGTGATTTTGAATAAATATGCACGGTTCCTATAGCAACGTCGAACAGTGCACAACGATAGGCCCGAGCGAACCTCAATGGGTGTTCCTTAAAAGATTGGTAGAGCCAGTGATTCTCAATTTAATCGATTTCAAACGAAAAAGTCAATTTAACAAAGTTGAAAAGAGAAAGCCGCAGAGAGGGGAGGAGGAGGAGGGGGGGCTGAAAGCATTCTTTTGCACTCAAGCAGTAAACTAACTACGGCACGCGGGCTGAGATTTCTTCCCCATTATCTCCCACCTCACATTTGCTCTTAGGCAAGCAGTTTAAAAGCCAAGCGATTGAGCCAGTGATCCAATTTGAAATGCAGAAATGATTAGAGCAGCTTGCCTCATTTCATATCGAAATTCTCTGATTTATGACAGGGCAGGCGCCAAGATCTATCTCCAAAGGGAATTAGCGTGCAATTTCTCTTTTTGCATATTTCCGTTATTTAGCCTCCCAATAGCAGATGCTCGCTCGAAAAAAAAGAAAAAAAAGAAGCAGCAAAGACGGCACCAAGGAGGAGGTATCTTTTCATTTTAGGCGATGAAACCACTGCCATTTAAAAAGAGCAGGCTGGAACGGATGACAGACATGGGAATATATTTTCTGGGCTAGATAGTGATTTTGAAAAAATGGGGGGCTTTATTTAGTTTATCAAACAGCACATGAAAAGGAGAAACATCAGGGTTTATTTTTAGAGAATCCATAATTTCGTGTGGATGCGTGTGAAGGGGATTTGGACGTTTGCTGCGTGGAAGGGGGGAAGAAATGTCCCCCGCAACTCACCCGTCCAGCAAGCCCGAGGAAATATTAATACACGGAGATAACGAGAGCTGCAGGAAAATCTGCCTTAATGAAATTTCCAGTTGACCACATGCAATTTGTTTCATCATGGTGAACAACTAATTGAAGTCGCCGTATCGAGGGTGCGTTATGTTGTAAACAGAGTCTTAGAGCAGGTCCGGTCCTGTTATCCTCACCTTCAGCCTTCACCTCTGCCTCGAACCCTCGCACATGGCAGCCTGACATATGGCATTCATATATTCATATGAGGTGCAATGAGAATACGCTGTGAATAAAGTCTGTGTGTTTATAGGTGTTATAGGTTACATGTGCAGAAATTAAGGTTCTGAATGGGTCGTTTGAAAAAGAAATTCTGTCATTTATGTGTTTGCTAGATGCTTTTATCCAAAGCGACTTGCATTACATTAAAGGTATACAATTCAAGCATTCTTCGGAAATATAACCTGTGACCTTGGCGTTGCCAGGTGACATGTTCGACAGTTGGAGCTGCAGGATTTCCTTTCAAACTAAAACTGAATTTAATCAGTTTTTAATTAATTTATGTCTTCGAATCTCTGCATTTTAATACATGAAAAATGTATTAAAATGCAGAGATTCAAGGACGTAAATTTAACAAATAAAGCCATTTATTTGGATTGAAATTGTCTGAATTTTACTCTTTAAATATTGTCCTTGTCATGGTTTTTTTTTTCAACTTGGTAATTATCTTTGTAAAATTGCTGTTAGTCTTAATTCTAGTCTAAATCATAACAAAATCACAACAAATTGAAAATTCCAATGTAAACCGTAATAATTTAAACAAATATGTACATGGGTCAATGACATGACATGCATATTTTTGCATCCTGGTGCATTTATTAAAATAATTTGATAAATTCATGACATATATCACTTTATTCTATAAACCTGCTTAGTTTGAATTCCTTTTGTACATTTAAATAATACAGATTTTATATTTTGTTATCTTAAACCCCCAAAATGTCAGGTGGTACAACTGCAAACATGGCTCTTTTATTATGAATTGACAAGGTAATAACAGTAAACATAATGCATCATCCAGATGCCCTCAAATAATCCTTGAGGCAGAGAGAAAAGGTTTGTAGATCTCTCTCAAATACTGGTAAAAATGGCTAATTTCATGTATGAGTAGGTTGGTACACTTTCCATGTCAGGTGGTACAACTACAGTATACATTCAAATATTTGGATGCACCACCTGACTTAAAAAAAAAACAGTCAAAAATGAATAGAAACACTTTAGAGCGAACTGAAACTTGTTTAAAATATGCATTACATCAGTTTTTTTAAGCTTATATATGTGGGTCATTGACAAATCAAGCTAAAAACTTTTTGCACTTTTTGTTCATGAACAATGTGTTTAAACAAGTTTCAGTATATATATGTGTATATATACACATTTTAATCCAGCAAAACCAGAAATGTCATGTTTGTCTCATACATATATGTGTAATTTAATAAATACATATCTTCTTGTTTTATAATAATAGTAATCTACATTAATATCTGAGGTATCCTGAACTTCAGATGTGGAATGTTTATCATGAGTATGTGGATCTGAAAAATCCATATGCAACCAAAATTCTCATGCTGAATTAGATTATTTTATTTTTTTCCCACACTTACCAAAACAGTTGATGATTTCCGTAGATTTAAAGGCTTGAAATCAAAAGGTACACCATGCTTTTTATCTCTCCCTGTGCGGTTTGATAGCAGAAATGAAGAGTGCGTAGTGTGGACACTGGGATTTCTGTGAGGCGCACTGGGGACAGTGGCAGCGGTCAGCACCGCTATCATTAGCCCGTTGTTTACACACAGGCCTGGAGTCAGGGTGGCTCACAGTGTCACCAGCCACTTTCTTCCCTTCACCTCCTTCAGCTGATCAGAGGATCAGGGTATCAAGGCCGGATTAGCGGCGACTTGGGATTTGTGTGATTGGTTAATTTATTGCGGCGATGGCGGGTCTTTCATCTATGGCAACATTTAATCAGCTGCCGCCACACAGGCTATTACAGGTTAGCTCTTTTCTGCGGGCCTCCGCGCCACTGCCATCAGCTCCATCACAATTCCCCCTGAAATTTCCAAATTATCTGGAACAGGCTTTAGCTGCTCCGTAATAAAAATTAGAGCTGATTCCCGATAGAAGCTTTCGCTCGTACCGGGCCAATTATAAATAGTACAGCCGCGGCTCGGAAAGAGGCGGAGGAGGGGGGAAGAGAAGGAAGAGGAAGGGAGAAAAAAAGCCAACTCTGAGGGATGTTAGCGAGGAACTTATCGGCAGTCCCTGCTTCCCTGCTCTGATCCAAATCCGACCAGCTGAAAATTTATATTAGATTTTATCACACAGGCCTAAGTCGTGAAAAATCAATGAAGGTTATCTTTTATGTTGCAGCAACTTGTGGAAATATTGATTTTCATTTTATAGCGAATTTGGAGCATCAGTTTGTAATCACTCGCTCGCTGACTACACTGTTTTGGTCACTGTATCTCTTACACATGGAGAGAGAGAGATTGCAAACCAGTGGAGTGAGACTAGAGATCTGTTACTTACACACAGCGCCTCCGGTGAAGGTCTTAAATCAAGCGTCACCTCAGCATCTGTCTGCAAATGAGAGACACTTTCGCTTCACTTCGATTCCAAAACATTATCTACTGTTTTATTACAGCATGTGCGTGTTCATTTGCAACCTGTTTTGTGTTTTACCTGTCTCAATTATATTACCCTTGGATTGTTCATTCAAACATATTGCAGCAGATTTAGACTAGAGTCTCTCTTTGATATTCAGATGTCTAAAAATCATTTTTAGTGCTACGATCACAGATTGCACTGCATATTTGTTTTAAACAAATGGTCTGTTTCCAAAGATACATGTGTCTGGATCAACTCCTTGTACATTCTAATTTGCAGTACGGATATGTTTACTGTGCTCAGTATGCAAGTGTTGCAAATATTATATACGCTATATTGCCAAAAGTGTTGGGACGCCTGTCTTAACATGCACATGAACTTGAACGACATCCCATTCTTAATCTGTAGGGTTAACATTTTTTGACCATTCTTCTAGAAGGGCATTTGTGAGGTCAGGCACTTGATGTTGGACTAGAAGGCCTGACTTGCAGTCTCCTCTCTAATTCATCCCAAAGGTGTTCTGTCGGGTTGAGGTCAGGACTCGGTGCAGGCCAGTCAAGTTCGTCCACACCAAACTCACTCATCCATGTCTTTATGGACCTTGCTTTGTGCACTGGTGCGCAGTCATGTTGGAACAGGAAGGAGCCATCCCCAAACTGTTCCCACAAAGTTGGGAGCATGAAATTGTCCAAAATGTCTTGCTATACTGAAGCATTAAGAGTTTCTTTCACTGGAACTAAGGGGCCAAGCCCAAACATTCACGTTTGAATAACAACCCCCACACCATAATCCCCCCTCCACCAAACTTTACACTTGGCACAATGCAGTCAGACAAGTACCGTTCTCCTGGTAACCACCAAACCCAGACTCATCCATTGGATTACCAGACAGAGAAGTGTGATTGGTCACTCCAGAGAACACGTCTCCACTACTCTAGAGTCCAGTGACGGTGTGCTTTACACCACTGCATCTGACGCTTTGCATTGCACTTGGTGATGTAAGGCTTGGATGCCGTTGCTCAGCCATGGAAACCCATTCTATGAAGCTCTCTACACACTATTCTTGAGTTAATCTGAAGACCACATGAAGTAGCTACTGACTGAGGAAATTTGGCAACTTCTGCGCAATGTGAGCCTCAGCATGCTCTAGATGGTGCTGGCTGATAGGTCCTTAACTCAATCTGCTTGCAATTACATCATTCTCTATAGGGCCCAGCTGATTGGTCCCTGCTGTATCAGTAGCCAATGAGCTTGCTGCTTAGCCTTCAAATACTTGAGCATTTTCTGTAGCAGTTGCAGCGCGCTTTCAGAAACCCTCCACCTTCCCCAGCTCCACCTGTATAGATACGCTACTGGTAATTCATGTATGATTGTAAGTAGCAGCAGTGTGTCGTGTATTGGCAGTAGCATGTCCTGTACTTGGTCAGCAATAAACAACATCAGCTATAACAGTAGCAGCAGCAGCGTAGCAGATCTATTCCACCAAGACCAAATATATCACCATTGTCATATCCATTACCATGCCAAACACTCAGAACTGTCATGACAGAAATGTATATACAATTACCATTTGGAAGCAGTATACTGAATACACACTGAATTCCTGTGTATGGCTGGAATGGGAATAAACTCTCTAATCTCTAAAATAATCTCAGAGATGATAATCGAGCCACTCTGAATTAACGCAGGTCAGGCCATGTATTTTGAAATACTAATGTTTGAAACATTTTCCTATGCAATGCATACTGTTTTATGAAAGCATATATCCTGTACTGTACTGTTTCTCTGTAGTTTAAATATTGATGAATAGTACCTGATACACATCGACATTTGAAAATGTACTTGTGTGAGCCATTTTTTCCATCAATTGCATCATTAGGTGCTTTTTCTGGGGAATTCTGGGCCTTGAGAGAGGGAGGGAGAGACAGACAGACAGGGCGGACCTTTGCTTCTGAATAAGAGATGACTCCAGACGGTGGGGATCAGAGAAAGGGTTAATCTGATTCTCATTTTAGATAGTTGTCGTGGCAACAATCAGACGGTCTGCGGTGCTCTTTGACAGGCCTGTAAAATTCTCAGGTCAGCCAGGATATAAGACGTTATTGTATGGCTAATTTGAGATGTGAAACGGGAGCTGTGTTAAATGACCGAGGGTTCTCTGTATCGCTGCCAGTGTGGGGAAAGACGCCCACATAGAGTCCAGGTGGGTGAGACTGCCAGGTGAGGGTCAAAACACCCTTTAAGATAAGATTTCGCCTATAGTTTGATGGAATAATGAAAAAAAATTGTTTTAATTATTATTATAATTTCTCCTAAATTAGATTGAGAGCAAATGGATACAAATCCAAAATGTTATTTCTCCTAAATGACTTTGAGCAAAGCGAGATTAATTAGAGAGCAAGTGGAGACATTTTGCTTCTCTTGACAAAAAGATCCTTGTAATTTAAAAGTATCTCTTTTGTTCTGTAAAAAAAAAATATTCTTCAAAGATGTAAATAAAACATTATTGGAGTATTTTAGATAGTTTTCAAGAAAATACTAATTCACATTTAATTGAATGTGTTACTTGTTGTTTCAATGTAATTATTTGTGAAATTTACTTGAAATTTCTGAGAGAAAATTATAAAAAAATTGATTGTGTTCACATTCTCCAAGACAACACATTTGCAATTAAAATTCTGCGATCTCCGTTTGAACTCATATATGTACAGTATATGCCGTTTCATTTTTTACAATAAAGAATTTAAGTAGAAAAGAGACAAAATTGATACTAAAACGAGCAACACTTCCTTTTGGCTGATAGTTTGAGAGTGTTTCTGACATTCTATCAGTTTGTGAATGCATACTTTTGCTGGAGCAAATCACAACAGCCCAGCACATGCGATTTGCAGAGTGGGTTGTAGACTCGGGAAAGGAAACGATGTCACGTGAGCTGCCTGAGAGTGACTCCAGCCCATTTTCACTTAGCTAAACTATTTCTGCTGCACTCTAATGAAGGTGTGCCTGGGGCGTCACGTCTAATGGCCCAGAAAGACAGACATTTTGCCTGCCAGTAATGGGCTACTGTAACAGCTGTCCAAGATCTCTACCAATCCTGCCTCGGAGTGAGCTTTCATTGCCCTTTAAAAAAAGCCATTTGAAAAATGAAATAGAAAAAGAAAAAAAAATTGGCATAGAGAACAGCCAAGCACCAGCAGTGGCTCTTTCTCCACAAAAGGGTGCGAGTGCATTTTAGTAGCTTTTCTCTATCTTACCGCTTTCACCTTATAGATAGAACTTGAAGCTGTGCGCTTCGACCCCAGCCAGAAAAGAAAAATGACGTTACACATTCAGAATAATTTGCCGGAGCATTATAAAACTTAACCTCAATCGGCCTTTGAAATGGATACTGATTCTTTAAATTCTTCTCGGCCCGTTGCAGGAAATAGTGAGATGGTGGCGATAGGGAGGCACAATGTGGCCAAAGTTCAGTCCTGAGCGCTCGCCGAAAGCCGCCCGCATTCTTTTTGCAATTCCCAGGCACCTGAGATCAGGCCATAATCACAGAGATCAGAAACTGGATCGCTGGGGAAAAATTTGGGCTGATAATTCCACACTCTTTGGAGTTAAATGCGAGGACGCTGGGCTGGGCCAGAGGAGAGGTTATTGATACTGAAAACACCATTAAACTCGAGTTTCAGTGTCAGTTCTCATCATCTGTACATATATATCATAGAATTCTCCTCATCCACAGGAGAGACCAGTCATATTATTCTATTGCCTGTCCTAAAAATGTTCGCTTTTGTGTTTTATTCATTTATTTTTTTACTGAAGGTTGTTAAATCAAGTCTAATAAGCCACGTTGTCACTTAACACTTTTTTTGTACACTTTGCTGAAATTTAAAACATTTAGATTTCTATGATGTATTAAATGTTTTTATATCAAATCGGGATGATTTACACTAATGTCAAAAGTTTTGCGAGAAGTGCTCACCAAGGCTGCAATGATTTGATCAAAAATACAGTGAAAACCATAATATCGTGATTATTATTATAATGGCTTTTTTAATATATTTTAAAATGTAATTTATTCCTATGTTGGCAAAACTGAATTTTCAGCATCATTACTCCAGTCGTCAGTGTCACATGACCCTTCAGAAATCATTCTTGCTCAATAAGTATTAAGTATTAATTTCTTTGAAGAAAGAAAAAAAAAAAATTACAGACCCCACACTTTTGGCAGTGTTTTTTTACTTAAATTGTGTTTTGTTCATTAAAATATCGTTTTCTTTAAAAAGGGAAAATATGCAACAAGCTGGAAATTATACAACTGTAATGTAACTCCATAAATCTTTTTTATTTTTTTATATATATTTTGTCATTTTTGTAAATTCAACAAAGCCTCGTTTATGATAGTTAGCTAATTAATATTGAATAAATTATAATATTTGTGCCAAATCAGCAGAATTTGCAACAAAAATGTAGAATACATCACAGAAAACCAAACATTTAAGTTTTTAAAACAGGTTAATGAAAAAAGGTTTCATTACTAGTTAAGTACTTTTAACTAACAATGAACATCACTTCTACAGCATTTATTAATCTTGGTTAATGTTAATTTCAATATATTAGTAAAAAAATTTATTTGTTAACATTAGTTAATGCTCTGAACTAACATGAACAAACAATGAACTACTGTATTTTATTAACTAACATTAACAAAGATGAATAAATACAGTAATAAGTGTACTGCTTATTGTTAGTTCATGTTCGTTAATACATTAACTAATGCTAACAAATTAGACCTTATTGTAGTGTTACCAATAAGAAAAAAATGTACAAGATGCATGTAAATTGTTTGGTGGAAAAGCAAGTGTCAGTTCCATCAACTGACCCAAAACTGTCACACTGCAAGTAAAAATGTGAACGAAAAAAGAAAAATCTGATCTTTATTGTTGAACCTCATAAAGTTCCTTGCGATTATGAGTGTGTTGCTAAATCATCCCCAAATAAACAAATGATTGTTGTGTGTGTATGTGTGTGTGTTATCTCCACCTCTGCAGAAGACGAAGCCGCACGTCCCGCTGGTGCTGAACGCAGGCCCCAGGTGGCTGCTGGATGTGACTTGGCAGGGAACAGACGACAACAAGAACAACTGTGTGGTTTACAGCAAAGGTAAGAGGATGCTTTATCTGCCCTGTACCAAACACACATGCACCGCGCACTTCTGCCATCCGCATCGCTTTTCTTTCTTTCTTTTTGACCTGTGTTTGTGTACAGCTCATGCTCAAAGATGTTTAGTGTTGCTTTGGTTCCCGTGTCTCTTGGATCTATTAGCATTGCGATTTGTAACGTAAGGTCGTGGGGTCACAGGTCATTGTGATTTTGCTATGACAAATGTCATTCGCTGACATTTGCTTTATTGACATTATTTTCCGTGTTTGCAAACGCTTGCCAACAGCGGATGGCCCTAAGACAGACGTGACGGATACACGTGTTTCCTCATGCATCAAACTGCACATGTGTAGCGAATCTTCTGGGCTTCAAACGCAACATTAAGATTTAATAACCCATCCATGCTGTCTAAACTTGTGAATACACAGCTAGCAACACGTTATAACTCTTACAGTGCACTAACACTATATTTGTTTCCAGCGGAACACTATCATTTCTACAGTTATTATTGCTGTAAAATCATAATGAATTCCAACCCAGGGTCATTGTAAAATGCATGTGGAGACATTTGCTAGTTGCATGTTTCACAACACTGTTTAACACATTTTCAGCAAAAGCATGTTTCATTTTATCCAAAACAGATGAACATGAATCTGGCAATGTTTTTCATTACGTTGGTTGATGTACTGTACGTGTCATGGCATGGCATTTCCGAAATGAAATGAGTGGCACTAAAAGGTTAATGCTCTTGCGTTTGAAAGTAATATATCACCTGCACTAAACCTAATCAATAGTGTTAAAGGGATCGTTCACCCAGAAAATACATTTTCATCATTTACTCACCTAATGTTGTTCCAAATCTATATGAGTTTCTTTCTTTTGTTAAACACAAAAGAAGATATTTTAAAGAATTAAAGAATGTCGGTGTCCAGACAGTTGACGATAGCCATTGACTTCCATAGTATTTTTTTCATGGATGTCAATGGGTGCCGTCAACTGTTTGATTACCAACATTCTTTAAAATATCTTCCTTTGTGTTCAACAGAGGAAAGAAACTCATACAGGTTTGGAACAACATGAGAGTGAGGAAATGATGACCCAATTTTTGGACTATCCCTTCAACAAAAGCAAGCATGAGATAAAAATGCATTTGCTAAAGCAACCATGCCATTTTATCTTGATTCTACAAGTCTTTGAGCTCTTTTGTTGAGTGTTGTGACTAACGGGACTGGACCCGCTTTATACTAGGTGGCCTTAACTACTATGTACTAACATTTTAAATTACTCATTCTCTTCACGACCCTTCACGATCTTCACTCGACTCTTCACGACCAATCGCTTATTGTACCCCCAAGTTGTAAGTCGCTTTGGATAAAAGCGTCTGCTAAATGCATAAATGTAAATGTAAATGTACTCATTTGATACAATGCAGTTATTGTGTACGTACATATTTTTACATTGTACTTTTTTTTACATAAGTTTTTAAAATTACCTGCATGTAATTACATCTGTAATTAATTTCTGTAGTTACATTTTATAATTACACTGTTGACCCATCCTTTGCACCTAACCCTACCCTTAGGGTGCTTTCACATCTCTAGTTCGGTTAATTTGGTCCGAAGCAAGGGCAAACAATTATACATTATAGCATTTTGCAGCTTTTTTGGTTCCTTTTCACGCCACACTGATTGCTTTGGTCCGAACCAGTTGAAACAAACCAAATGCAGTCACATGACAACATCCACATCACTCATTGGCCATGGCGTATTTCCTAAACTGCGACTGCGCGGGCTGGTTTTGTCCCTGGCCATAATCTAATACATTGTTTGTATACACCACAATACGCAAACAATACATTTCTATAATGAAGCGCGGATGCGGCTTGAAAACAACGTTCTAATGCACTGCAAACGACGGGCGTGCATCGCTCGTCACTTCAAGCGAAGATTGTGCTGTTCTTGTGAGTTTTCGAAAATCGGGACCTAATATGGTCATCAGACCAAATTTCTATGAGGCTCCGCACCTCCTCACTACTCCAAGTTTGTCCGCGAGCTGCCATGCTAAAGTGCAAACTGTCAACAAACACTTCCTCATCACATAATGCAGCTGGTTTAGTCCAAAAATGATCAGTACTTTTTGCAGTTGGGTCTGTTCGAGGTCGGATCACGTTCTCACCACAAACGAACCGCTCCAGAGTTCATTTGAAAGCGCACCTCTTCAAGGAGGTCTCGGTACGCTTGTTTGGTCTGCTTTTGGAGTGCGATTTCACACCATTTCACACCTGACCAAATGAACCGCAGCAAAGGGGAAAATGAACTCTAGTACGATTCAACCCAACTAAATGAGGCAGGTGAGAAAGCACCCTTAAACTTACCCATACCACCACACCTGTCCCTAACTTTACCCGTAACCCACCTCAATAGCAGCAAAAGTGTGTTGCAATACAATATGAACACAATAAGTACATTGTACTTATTTTTTTATGTAAGAACATAGTAGTTAAGGCCACCTAATATAAACTGGGGCCACGAGACTCATAACCGATGCTCCACATCGCAAGTGCAATGCTGTACCAGGTGAGCTCCCGACCAAATTTACAATGTTAGAAAAGCCATACATATGGAGCTAGAAATATGATGCAGCGTCAAAATGTATTACTCATGTTTTTAGGTCATAACATATTGTGCAAGGAACTGTGTAAAAAAAAAGCTGTTACTGTTTTAATGCTGGAATCTGCAGTGAATTGTATGTAGTAGAGCTGCACGATTCTGAATCAATTGAGAATCATGATTTTAGTTTTTTTTTTAAACGGCTCACAATTGTTCCTCGATTCTGAACAGACAACTAAACAAAATAACGTAATTTACTTGATTCACTCATAAATACTTCACTTGTTTCATTACTGGGTGAATCAGTGTTTTTTGAACAAATCTCTTGAATGAATGATTCAATGACACATACATTTTTAACATGCACTTTGTCGCCACCTGGTGGCTCAACAATGTAATCGATACACACGTCATTTGAAGCGGCATGTTACTTTCAAAAGGTGATTTCCTCTATTCCTTCTGTGAACATCAGTGTTTTTATCCAAACCATAAACTGTGATTATTTGTAACACAGAAATGCTGATACTGTGTGTTTGAAAAGACTGTTTGTGAAGCTGTTTCATATCTATACATGACAACTGCTCTCTCTGTCTCAGCCGCAGCGCCAACACAGATCTGAATGTTCCGGTGTGATTTTGTCAAAACTTTAATAATAGACACAGGCGAATCGGCTTTTAGGAATGAGATCATGTGGATGTTTTTTAATCGAGATTGCGATCTTTTAAAGATGAATCGTGCAGCTCTAATGTGTAGGTATGTTTTTTGAAGTTTTGCACAAATGTAGGTACCCGCACGGTCACCGTGATTTTGCCAAGTAAGACGTTCCTGTCTGAAAATGTATTCCTAATCCTATCCCTACCCCTAAACCTATCCCTACCCATAACTAGGGAATTGATAGGTGAATACGAATGGCCTAAACCTGATTATAAGCCTAAACATGACATGAACTGTAAACTGGTCCCTCAAATCCGATTGGTTGATTGGAATGTTGATCCAGGAACATGTTCTACTTGGTGAAAACACGTTCACCGTAGAGGCACGTATGAGCCTGGGTTCATAAATTCAAATGGGAATAGCGCAAGTAGCTTTCAGAGATGTTCGGTCATTATAATTTCTTTTTTTGATGATGTGTTATGGCTAATAGCAAGTTAGCACAGTTTTTATTGTTGAAACAACTGGATTTTCAAAAAGTCACTCTGTTTAAATGGTGTTTGGGGTTTTTGCCAGAGCTTGCTACATGGTTGCTAGGGTGTGTTCTGAGGGGTTGTCAGGGTGTTGCCGGGTAGTTGCTAGGGTGGCCTCTGTATATGGCTTGAGTCCTTCAATATAAGTCAACTGATTTCTTTCTTATCCAATCGCTTGTAAACTTTATAGCAGACCACTTCTCAGCAAGGTAAGAGGTATTGGCTAATTTAGTCATTTGGCTAATTTAGTCATTTGGCATTTTGGAGTAATTTGAATTATTAACCTAACAAGCAACACTATAGTCGCTATTGTGTTTTATCAGAAACTGTGGTTATCACAATACATCTGTCTAAGGGAAACATGCTGACCTGACAATTTGAAGTCGTGTTCCTTATAAATGGCCATATTACATTGAGATGCATGTATAAATAAGTAAATAAGCAAAGTACAAGGATTCCAGAGTGAGAGCTCTCATTTAGCCGAATGTTTTGTCGGATTATTATGACTCTCCTCTGCGCTGAAACCGAGTTTCTTCCCCTTCAAAGTGAACACGAGGCAGACGTGGGATTTTTCGTTTCCCAGCTCTCATCTTCTAATCACTGCACTGCACTGGGGGATGATCCTCTTTACCAGTGCCTTCATTTGTGCGCTTTATCAGCAAATCATTAAAGTTTTGATAAGCTGTTAAAGAAGATTATGCAGTTCTTTTAAAATCGTCTAATCTTTTTGCCAGGAGACTGAATATGGGAAACAAAAAGGCTAATAACAGGATTTCTGGAGTGTTGTGTTAAGTCTCTATAATTTCTTCTCTGCCTTCCTATTTATTAGCGAGAGAGAACGATTCAGATGCGAGGTCACCGTTTCAGAGTTTTAGCAAACATTTACAGTTCTAGATGTCAATTAGTCTGAGAATATCTTCCAATAATAATATTTAGCAAATCTCATGGTGCATTTTTATACTGTGCATTTGTAATGCCTAAATTCACTTGTAGCATTTATATATTTTTGTTTATTTATAAATTAAACATAACATTTTAATATTAGCCATTTATCATTTAGATATTCAGCCATAACATGACATTTATTTACTTGTTTGTTTGTTTGTTTATTTTGGACATGCATTTTTTTTTTGTAAGTGTTAGCCAAAAAAAACGAGGGGTAAAATAAATAAATATGTACATTTAAAGCAAACCTATTGGTCACTATTGGCCGACATCCTTGTTTAGGATACAGCACAGATTTATTGGCATTTTATTGCGAATAGTTGCATCAGCGTTCTCTCGAGGCCTTGAATGTTCACAGTCCAGTCTACACAACATCGCCCTCACTGCGCTAAAACACTTTCTATGAACAGACACACATGGTGAAGACGGTAATTGTGTGTTTGCCCCAGTAATAAATGCCTCCCACAATCCTTACAGTTTAATGTATTATATTCAGGCCTGTTGGGTGTGTTTGATTCCCTGCAGGCGGCTCCGAGCGACCCATGGAGGACTCTCACTGAAAATAGAGCATTGAGAATAATCAGGGAAACTAGGGACAGCAAAACTGTAAACAAACACTTGTCTTATTATTCTCAATCTTTTTCTGCCTCATCTTTTTCCTCGATATTTCTCAGCTTTAACTCAAATGAATTGCCATTTCTAAATGTAGATGCTAGCAGGGTTTCAGGATTAACCTGTGCAAGAACTTTTTTGTTTATATTGTCACTTTTGTCTACTTAGTACTTTTGAATGAACATTAGTCTACAGGCATCTTCTAGGGCTGAGTATCGATTCAGATGTTCCAAATCGATTCGATTTCGATTCTCGATTCTATTTTTGATTCAACTCAATGAATATAGATTTAACACAAATACTAGGCTATATTTATATAAATAGAAAAGCAGTGAACAAAAGTTTACAAGTGGGTAATTAAAAAGAAGGTACACTTGGGTACACTAAAACAGAACCCATCTCTATATTTCAAATGCATACAATTATGTTAAATACAACTTTGATGCAACTTTATTCTAAAAAATGTATCTGAGAAGTATTTTATATAATTACATTTTTATGGATATTTTGATATATTTATTCTAAAACATAAAAAGGATATTGGATGATTTTCAGAAATTTTCACTACATGACAAGCTTTTCTTGCGATTTTGCCGCCTGTCATGTGTGCAGTTACTTTTCATACACGAGAAGCGCGTTCATACCTGGACACAAGTAGTTGCCTTGGTAACAAACAACAATACCGTAACATGCTGACTCATGTGGACTAACTTTTATTTGAGTAAATCTGTTTATAAAATAAGCTTTTTGGTTTGAATTATTGGTCCTGTGCTGTCTATTGACTGATTTGAATATGTCTATAATAGCTAACGTACGTGCTTAAGTGAATGCTTAAGTTTAATACAATGATCATAGTTCAAGGCAAGCATTCGCATATATGTGATCTATTTTTAGCGGTTATGTGCTCGGCTGTGGGGGTGTTGCAGATTTGTAGCATTTCACCTCAGCATTACAAATGTCGACAACGCACCGGAAGCCGCCATTTGAGCACTGAATTAATTAATTAATGAATGACAGGTGCGCCACTCGCTCCTTTGTAACATCGCGCAAGGCAAATAAGAGGGTGACATCTAGTGGAGAAGACTAGTAGTTAGATTTACGTTAATCTTATGTTCAATGTTTGCGGAAATAAATATGAAAAAAAAAATATTCGTGGCCTTTGAGAATCGAAAAATCAAGTGTGTGTGTGTAACTGGACATAACTTGCGTGTGATTGTTTGAAACAGTTTTTTCTCTTTTTTGTATTATTGAGGAATCAACTATTTTAGATAAACATCCTTTAAACAGAATGAAAAAACAAAAGGAACTGTGATTGGTCGATTTGCATGTCATTCAGATAGTCTTTTCCTTTGTAAGTGGGCGGTTCTTGTTCAGATATATAGTGAGAATTGAAAGTCTGGCTCTTTGTGACTAAATTGACTGAGAAAGCTTTGAATTGTTGCAAATCTATCACTTATTTTGTCTTAAAGCCAGTGTTATTATTTATTTAACTTACATGTGTTGTTAAGAACTTAATGTGCCTGTCAGACACTTAAAATCAAATTTATTCTTTTGAAATTTGGGCACCAGACAGTTGAGCTCTTGTACATTTGGACAGCAGATATTCTGCTCTAGTGTGTCTGATTATTTAAAGGTCACCTAAATTTTTCCTCTAAGCCTCTTAGAAGCAGGAACAGTCAGATAGAGCGTGTCAGAGGAGTCGAGGGGGAAATTTGGCCATTGTGCGTGTGGAAATTGACCAGTGTAACGAGAGCGTTTTACATAAGCTCATAGACCGCAGGACTGGGCTAATTCACTGTGTCTTTGTGCGGCTCATATTCTGTAATTCCTCTCCATCTGATTCTCCTCCACACATCTCTATTGTGCATTTGCAGTGACAGAGTCAGAGCAGAGACATGTTACCTTGACCTCCATCGGTGCCTTGACCTCCTGCCATTTCTTTCATAATCTTGTGTCTCGCATCTTCTCTCTGTGATGGGAAGCACTAGGGATGGGAATCATAAAGAGCTAAAATATTCTGGTATAGATCCTGATTCCATTTCCAGGTTCAGTTCAAGTTCTTCAATGATTCAATTGATTCTTTAACAATTCCAATGATTCTTTTAGTATTTTTGAAGATCCCCTCAAAATAATAAGTTCTAATTATATATTAAGGCGAGACACTACAGGCAAAACCATTGTTTTTCATGCACTGGTCCATTTGAGATCCATATTTTGCATCCATAACATGTCTTCTTTCAGACTAATGGAAAGAAAACATCCAAAATACAAATTGTATTATCATTATTCATTACACTTTATCGTTTTGCATCTACTGATAAAATGCTTTAAATCCTCTTTTCTCAAAATTAGTTTTTCTCATGCCGAAATCTCTCTTTTTAGCACTTAAATACACTAAACTGTCCAGTTTTATTTATTCTGAAGGCTTTTACAGAAGGATTTATTCATATAATATTCACCTGTTTAATATATTCCCCCTCCCCCTAAAACCATGGTGATTTTTTTTTCTCTCCTGCATTGACAACGTTTTAGATTTATGGGCTAATATGATCTAATATGTCAAATTAAACAAGACTTTTGAAACTGCCTTTATACATTGTTCAGATTTCTGTTTTAGAAATGCATGCAATGTATACATATTTAATTAGATAATTCCATTTGCATATTATACATAACATTTCAGAAAACTTGTAATACAAAACAATCGTCTTACTGGACTGTGATTAATCAACTGGGGACGTATGATGATATCTGTTAGTTAAATTTTTTTGTAACACAGATGTGTAAACAACCAGCCTATAATGGTATAAATCCACCCACTCTTTTTTTTTCATAATCCCCCATTAATCATAAACAGTCTCTCAAAACGAGCAGTTCCAGGGCTTCCCCCTACTCTTACGTAAGATCTGCCCTTATTAGCATAGATCCCGCCCTGAGTGAGCCGCAGCAGTCCACCATTTCCGTTTCCTTGCTGTAGCGGCAGGAGATATGCAATGTCTTCTGCAAAAAAACATCACAAATGTTCTGTTATTGGATGTACCTAGGAACATAAGAGTCCCCATAGACTCCCGGCATCTGAGCCACTGAAGACACCTTGGTTGAATTTCATTTATGAAGGAAATGTGCTTAAGAAAGTCATTAAAGTGTTATGTTATATTTGCGCATCTATATCTGCTTCACAAACGAGGGTCGGTTAGACGCTGGATTTGCAGAAAAGTTGTTTCTGAAAGACTTTAGATTAACGGCATGACGGTACATGCTAGTCGATTAGTTGAATCAACTTAACTACACAACAACTAAATAAATGTATCCACTAACAATTCAGAAACGTTCAAAAAGTTGTAACTTCTTCCTAAGTCTCTCCATCAGTGTCCGACTCTGGTTCGAACATGTAAGGCTGAACACTGCTACTGGCAATATGGCTGCGTGACATTCTCCAGTTTTGTTGTTGTTGAGTATCCGAAGCACGAGCTGTAAAGGCTCTGTCCTCTTCTGGAAAGGGGGTCGGGAGCAGCAGCTCATTTGCATTTAAAGGGACACACACAAAAACGGCGTGTTTTTGCCCATACCCAAATAGGGGCAAATTTGACAAGCGATAATAAATGATCTGTGGGGTATTTTGAGCTGAAACTTCACAGAAACTTTCTGTGGACGCCAGAGACTTGTATTACATCTTGTCAAAAAGGGCATAACAGGTCCCCTTTAACAAAAAGTCTAAACCAAAGTCATTAAACTGATAACTCATGAGTAAAGCTAGTAAGAGCTGTGGGTGTAAACCTCACTCCCTGGCCTCAGGAGGCGCACTAGCGACTGACACTTGAGACATTTAGCATCCTTGTTAGCATGCCTGTCCAATGCTGGAGACGCTGGTTTGAATCCAGCATGGAGCGGGTCGAATGGGACCGGTTACATTTGCAACTAATTTGTGAGAATCATATACCAGACATGTTGTGTATTTGTCATTGCATGTAATGAGACTTTCTTTTTATTTATTATTCGCAGCAATTTCTGCTTCATACCATTCAGTTCAAATTCACAACTAAATATGATTTATTTTGCAATGGTGCTGCAGATTCAGCATCAGTGCAGAAAAGAAGCGTTATCATAACCAAATGTCATGCGAATGATTCAGTTGCCATATTTTTTTGGAACCGGTTCTGAAAAAGAACCCATTCTCGATTCCCAACCCTAATAGGCAGCGAACTGTTTCATCACTGTACAAACCGAACCTTCAAACGTATATTTATCTCCATTTGCGTGCATGTCTTTATGTAAGCGCAGTGCTGGGTGAGGGGTTTCACGCTGACAATAAAGCGCTAGAAGACGGACACATGCCAGCTGAGTTTGGAACGACACAAAAGACAAACGCGGTCGTGTTTTAAACTGTTAAGGCCATTAAATTGTTTTCATTTCATCTTCCTCTTTGAAAGGCATGGAGGCAAAGCACACGGAGGTGCCAGGGTTATTATCTCTTATCTTTGAACAGCGGAAAATACTGCGACGCATAATAACCAAACAACTGCACACAATGTAAAATTTCATTATCAGGGTGTTAAAACTGGGTTGTACCCTGAAGGGGTCCCTACCACAGCTCTGAGCGCCAGCGTAATTATGTTTAATTAAAATACAACAGAGATCAACAGAATCATTTTCATTAGGAAATTATTAATGATTCTACCGTAACAATAATTGATTGCAGTGAGCCAGGCTACAAGAACAGACGGTCAGAGAGGGAGAGATTGGGAGAGAGTTGCAATTTTAAGTTGAGCACGCACACACACACACACACAAGCTAACATTATATTTGATAATATACATGTTATGACTAGTAACAGGAGGATTGAAAGTTAAAATAATGTCACTGCAGCTGTTGTTTTCAGTCTGTGGAAGCGAGAGTGAGTACTATTGCACAATGATGACAGTACCATGGTATTTTGATATATATAAAAAGGTACTGAGTCAATACCATATTCATGTATCATTTGAATATAACCATAAATACCAAACCAACACTTACAAAAAAAGTATGGTAAAACTATGGTGCGTATTAAAAAAAAACATGGTATTACCATAGTTCATAATTCATAATAAGCATGGTATTTTCATGGTACATGTTCAAAAAACATAATATTATGGTAATTAAAAAACATAGTAGTAAAGTTGCTCCCTATTCATTAAATCAAGATATCAAAAATATTGTGGTACAAAATTTAAAAAACATGCAATACCCCATCGCATGTTCAAAACAGCATGATATTACCATGGTGAATATAAAAACAAACATGGTATTACCATAGTGCATGTTCAAAATAAACACCGTATAATCATGGTACATATTGAAAAAAATAAAAATACTATGGTAATTCAAAAACATACTATTACCATGGTTCCTTTTCAAAAAAGGGTTATATTACCACGGTACATATCCAAAACCATTGCAATACTATGGTAAATGAAAAACATTACGGTACAATATTTAAAAAACTTAATACAATAGGGAAAAACATGGTATTATCATGTTACATATTCAAAAAAGCATGATATTACCATTGTACATATTTGGAAAACAAGTTATTATGGTACAATAATAATAAAAAAAAAACAATTCTATGGTAAATAAAAAAAGGTATTATTATTATTACCATGTTCAAAACAACATATTACCATGGTGCATATTCATAAACATGGTAAAACTATGGTAAATGAAAAACATTGTTCTAGCATAATGCATGTTCAAATATGAATTCCTGGTTCTTTAAGCAGAGGGCTTTAGTGACACTGCTGTGCTTCACTGTGCATAATTTGTCAGTATGTACAGCTTTAGTAGCGCTGTGTGTGTGAGTGTGTGTGTGGATCACAACCTCCTGCTGCTACTATTAATTATGATTCAATTGTGTAGCTCTGGAGCTGCTAAGAGTGATGTTCAACTCCCCCGTGGCATTTCTAATCAGCTCATGAAGTACCTGCACCTGGAGTGAGTGAATGTGTGTGTGTGTGTTTCAAGAGTGTGCGCAGACGTCCTCTCTTGTAAGAGTGTGTGTGGGCTTGATGATTTAACCTGCATAATTGTATAATCGATGTTGAGAAATGCCCGTGCATCGATTTCCAGAGGGCAGACAGATCTCAGTGTCAATGTGAGAGCTGAGCTTTAACACTGTCTGGAGCGGAGCCTTATAGAGACAGTAAACAATCCACTTCCTGTATCCCACAATACATCTGCAGATTACTGCAAAGCATCTGTTACGTTGAGCTCTTCATGGAGGCTACTTAAAGGCGCAGTGTGTAGTATTTGAGGATCTATTGACAGAAATGCAATATAATGTATATAACTATGTTTTCAGTGAAGTATAAAAACCTTACATAATGAAACGCTATGTTTTTATTACCTTAGAATGAGCCATTTCTGTCTACATAAACCGCGGGTCCCCTTACAGTGAAGTCTCCATTTTGCGCCGTCATGATTCTACAGTAGCCCTAAACGGACAAAGAGCTCTACAGAGCGCTAGCTACTCTCTGCTGTCTCAGACAACGACATCTTTGTCCTGTGTCGGCCACCACAGCTTCTCTATGTGCTTCAAAAGGGAGGGGTGAGCGGTGGACGGTTGCAATTCAAAACCTCACCACTAGATGCCGCTAAGTTTTACACACTGAACCTTTAAATAATATAGAATATATACATGTCTTGGTCATATTTCACCCCAAAAATAAAAAGAAAAAAATAATTATTATTTTATATAAAATAAAAAAATATTAATGAATAAAATAGGGCTCATTTATAAAAAAAATATGAATTGCGACATTATTTAATGACAATTAAGCACAGTTTCCCCCAAAGTCTCATTGCTGTAATTTACAAAAGTAATTATAAAAGTGTGCGTGTGCGTGCGTGTGTGCAATAGGGATGGGTCGCGATTTTCGAATATTCGATTAGTTATTTAATTATAGAATATCGAATAGTATGTGCGATTATCGTCCAAAAAAATCCCCATGTTGTCGTGATGTGGTGCTGACGCGTTCATGTAACCAGAGGCGCTGCCAATAACGCTCCTAAAAGCTGCCAGTCCGCTCTCAGGGTGTTTTATACTGGACACGTTTGCTGCGGTCCGAGTCTGATTGTTCCCTCCGCCTCCGCAGTGTTGGTCTGGTTTCACACTCAACTTGAACCCTGGTGCGTTTGCGTTCATCTTACGTCATCACAAACGTGCACGGGCGTGATAGAAAACAGAACGCGGGTCAATATATTGGGCTTTTTTCAATTAATTTGGTGCTATTATGTGCAGCTGAGTAAACGACACTTGGGTTTACCGTATGTGTGTCGCTTGAAGGCGGCTTTGCTGCTTGCAAACAGACTCTTTTGAGGAGACGGTGAATTGCCATTCATTTGCTGCCCTGATTGCACTCTATGCGCGAATACACTGCAGGCTCGCTCTCGCGATCGTATCTCAGCTAAATCATCAACACTATCATCTCTTACGTGTATGTTATTGAACTAATGACATTGTAATCGGCTAAAACGCATGCGCTGGTTACTTTCTTCCACAACAAGTGCGCACCCGAGTGTTGTTTGCACATTCACGTGAATCACGGCTCAGCTCCGAGAGCAACCGAACTCCGGTTGTGTGTTCTCGGGTTCGGTACCTCAGTGCACACCAAGCTCTGTAGGTAAGCTTTCACATTAGCAATTTTTCATGCTAACCGTGCCCCATTCCGAACTAAAATGCCAGAGTAAAAACGCCCTGAGACAACAGAAGAATAACGTCTCACGCGCACGCTGTAGACTTGTGGCATTTATCAGGTAACTTGGGGCGATGTCACATTACAGTCATATGTTTCAACATGTTACAATAATATGGCTTGAGTTGATATAGCCTATTCCCTAATGAATTAAACAGTTTGTTATCCTACAGATTGAGAGTGTGATGGTCTCTCTCTCTGTTTATGTGTGTAGCCTATACATGCGTACATGCGTGCATGCGGGGGAGGAGTTGCGATTTTCGAATAAAAATCGAATAATTCCCAGCGATCTTCGAATATCATTTTTGCTTGAAATGCCCATCCCTAGTGTGCATGCGTGCGTGTGTGTGTGTGTGCGTGCGTGCATGTGTGTGTGTGTGGGCGGGGAGGGAGGAGGGGGATAAAATGATAAAAATGGGAACTATAAGAATTATTCTAAAAAAAAAAAAACATCTGGATACATTACAGTAATGAGATTTTGTAGGAAATTGTTATGAAAGGTAATGTCAGTTGGATAATCAGTAATATAACATAACAATTTACATTTATATATTCATATTTTCACTTTAATTTGGAGTGGAATATGACGTGGACCACACCACACCACACACCCTCCCTCCCTCCAAAATGACTGATAGGCCGAGAGCGATCTCCGATTTGTTAGATGTCTGATTGGCTACTTTTTTCTTTCTTTCTTTTTTGCTGTTTACAGAGCCTGCAGCTGTCACAGAGAAAGGTGCGATTTCTCAGGACACATATTTCTTTGATATTCAGTGCATGTGAGATGATGGGGCTACAAAGCTCAGTCAAATGGATGTCTACAGTAGAAAGAGCAGTTATATTTTCATGTTTATTTCTCTTTTGTGTACAGTGGGGTGACCATTCTTGCTTTGTGTGCTGAGATTCTTCACACTCGATCTATATGTACCGTGATGCTCATTTCCCGTTTCTAAATCGGTAAAATCCACCCACGCGGCAGCTATTTTTCCATCTGCAGACATTTTTCACCCTGTTTAAGCACATTATTGTGATTATCTATCTTGCGCCTTTGGACATCAGCATAAGTGGATTTAGAAGCTTTCCTGTGTGTTGATTTTAAGTTTGGACTCGAGTCGCTTTAAACACGGGCAGAATGGAGCACTTATCACCAAACGATTAAGAAGCGAAAGCTAATGTGATTATGAATATCATCATACGTTCTTACGGCATAATCAACAAGGAGCACTTGAAAAAGAGTCGTTGACATGTCTGTGAGTGTTTAACTATAGAATAATTGAATGGAAAATTACTCGTCTGAAAGAGCCTATATATTCTTTTTGCTTTACAAGCTCTTGAACCCTCTGAAGTCTCAGTAACTAATAGAACAAATTGACCATTTAAAAGGCAGGCATAAAAATGGTTTTATTCTTGAAGAAAGAAGCATTTGATTTAAGGCTGATCATATGGTAACAATTACAGTAATAAAATCAACATGAAGCAGCGTTCACAACCTTTATTACTTAAGTAATCTGACATTTATAAGAGAAATGGATTTTAAATCAGTAAAAAAAAAAGTAGGGTGGGACTTGATTGTGGAAATGGGTTGAACAGTGAGAGAGATTTGTGATCTCAGCCAATAACTTGTTTAAAGGTACACTATGTCATTTTGTTTTGTTTTGTTCAAAGTTCACTAAATTTTAATAATGACTCAATGCATCATAAATTCTTCTTCCAAAGAATGTGTCTTGATTCACTATGATAAGCCTATTATAAGTGATAAGCCGATATATAAGCAGGGCTTATATGCTCCGGGAACGGACACTGACCTAGTGATACAAAACACACAGGTCTGTTATGTCCCAGTAACAAGCTCCTATATTTCGCAGTAGATTCATTTAGATTGATAATAACAGGTAAAACCTTATCCCAAGATGTTTTTGGACACAGAATGTAGCGTATTCCCCGTCCGAATGATGGCCAAACTTTACTGATGGCTTATGAAGTTTATTACATCGTAAAAAAAATAATCGTGAGAACTGAACAAACAAACAAAGCATAAGAAGTGCGCATTAACGTCTCATTCACAAACTCTCTCTCTCTAGCTCTCTCTCCTAGGCATTACCATTAACATACACAGCAAACTATACAAAAACACTCATACAACTAACAGTAAACAAACATATACACAGAGCTTATGCCTTTTCGGGGGTGCGGTTAATAACTGGTAAACTTTGTATCTGCAAAACAACTCCGATAAACTGCGTGCAAGCTCTCCCTTTCACTATCCGTAAACTATAATATCCATCAAAATAGGAGTCCTCCTTAGTAAGACAGATAATGTAGACCTTAAACATATCTAAACTCACAGAATTATCAAAAATGTATACAAAAACAAATTAAACGACAAATCACAATAACGTCTGTGACACAGAAGGACCACCTCTCGTCGAGTAGCATTCAAGTGGGACTTAAATATTAATAAAATGTAAATAAAATAAATATGGTGAGAGGTGGTTTACAGATCTCAATGCAAACGGGAGAAGCCTCATGTTACGGTCGTCACGATTGCAGATGACAACATTCAGGATCAACACTGTTCATGTACCGCAGGGTAAGATTAAACTAATTTACATATAACCAGTTTAATATGGAGAGGCACTGAAATGTAGACCTTCGTGTTTTTGACCTACGCCGTTACATGAGAACAGTTAGTTATTTCGGTTTGAACGTTAGCAAGGACTCACTAACTTTAATAGTAACTTAATGAGAGTATGACAACCAGAAAACCCTCTCAGGATACCTGGAATCAGTGTTACAGTACCTCAGGCACGACGATTTACCATTTTTTTAGCATAAACACCATCAAACCGATGAGAGCTTCGGATTTTCCTATGTTTCTCTATGGGGCTGAAACCTAAAGATGTCTGAGCTCCGGTACCAGCGCAACTGATACTCAACTGCCATTGGCGCATCTGCGTTCCATGGGAGGGGCTTACTGATAAGTCAATTCAAAACCGAAACTAAACTGCGCACGGTATTTTGCCGGTTACTTGATATAGGTAAATTGAGATTGAGGATTTTTTTCAAATTGAGTACTCGAATTTAATCGAGGAATCGTAAGGGGCCTAATCACCAGTTTAAGAGAATGCAGAACAGAGGAGAGTCTGCTGGCAAAAAGAGAATGCGACAGAGCTCGTAATAAAACAAGAATCAACATTGGCTTGGCTTTTCAGAGATGGTGAGAACTGAGGGATTTGCAATGCTGTAAAGGTCATGCAGAGATGGCGTTTTTTTATTACTCAACAGGTGAGTAAGGAATTTTGTTGAATAAATCAATTTCCATATGTATTTCTCTATCAGAGTTCATTGTGAAGCATTATCCATTGTGAAGGCTCATTTCATTTTAGTTGCTGTAGCATTGTGCTGGAATTTATTTTCAAGAACGTACCGTGTCTATTAATGGGTAAAGCTACAGTAACGTCTTCAGCTAGACTGGTTATATCTCTTAAGATTAGAAGTGAATGTTTTAGCAGGATAACCATGTTCATCCCCACAGTCACATAGAGCCGAAGCACAACCAAAACAATGTTCTGCAAAATGCATGCAGTTTTTATTTTTTAACCACTTAGAGGGCCAAAAGTATAGTGTACACTTTTAATAAATCTGGAGAAATGGTTTTGACAGTGAATTGTGACCATCCAGTTTTATTATATAGGAAAATGTATACTCTTGGGTTCAATTCAAGAAAGAAACTCATAGGGTTTTGGAACAGAATGAGGGGTGAGTGAATGACAACAGAATTTCCATTGCCTTTAACATCAGAGCCAACGAGGATGGTACATAAGGGAACAGTGTACAGTAAATGTGAGAATGTAACGAGTAGTGGCATTAGTGACCTATCGGAGGAGGTATACATGGGGGCTGACAGTAATTTTATGCTGCATAAAGAGTGTACAGAGGTACAGCTGAGGAGACAACATGACTGGACCGCCATCCATCTTCACACAGTGGGCGGCTGGTGACCTGCGTGATGGTTTTATATCCATTTACTCGCTCTCCCTCTCTCTCTCTTCTCCCAAACCTGCGCACCAGATCACTTTAACCAAGATGTGTTTCACCATTGCTGTCCACAAATCAAATCTCTCTTTCTTCAGATCTAAACCATCTTCGTGCCTTTATCACACAAGGTGTTTGGCAATGAAATCTAGCAGTTTCTGAGACTGGCTTCAATAGGTTTTTAGGTAAAGAATATATTTCAAAAGACTTTTCATTGGATTTTTCATTACGCACATACAGTATTTACAGATATACAAAATGCTTTATAAGTGATGAGTGATTTTGAGTTGTTGGCGAAGTGTTTGTTATCTTGATATTTGTGTATTTGTTCTAAAATAGCTTAAATTGGGTGATTTATTTTAAATTAGAGAAACACTTTTTTTTTATTTATTAACCCAATGTTGCTAAATAAAAATCTAGTTCTTCATCAAAATGTTCCCTCGTACATATTTTATTCCAACAATTTAGTATTGTAAATTAATGAAATGATTAAACTTCATTCAGAAATGTCCATAAACAGTTTTTTGACAAAGTTGTGAATTGATTGATTGGACCATTTGAACTGATTAACAGAAATTATTTGAACATACTTTGTTGTTGCGGCTGAGATCTTAAACAAATCACATGATTTGTGAACAAATCTTTCAGACTGGTCTAGTGAACCCAATAAATTGATTTCTTGAAAAAACTATAATTTTCAGAATCTGACATTATTTTATTTTATAAGACACTAAGTTTTGTTTCAATAAATCACTCAACCTAAATAATAGTCATAGTTATTGTGGCATATGTTGTGTCAGTATAGTTTGCCTGTCCTTCTCACATTCATCCCTCAGACCATAAACTAACCTCCTGACCACCCCATAACTAATGCTCTGGTTAACAACCCCCCTCTGCTTCATTCCTGCTCGCTGCGCTGCAGAGGGAGGGAGAGTTTGTTGATGAGGTGATGGTAGCGCCATCTGTCCAGTCTCTGTGGGTATTGTCATAAAGAAAGCCTAATGTTGTCATCATCCTTACATGGCAGAGGTCATTACCGTTTATAGAGGCACATGAAACTTTATGGCACATAAACTTATGCTGCCATGATGTGAAAAGCAATGAAACAGGATCTGAACAAAAGCCGCACAATGATCTTGCATGACCGGTCACGCAAATTAAGTAAGTAAATTGCTTTCTTTGAGATGTAGTGGTGAGTTTGTGAGTGTTGTGAAACTTTTAATTCCATGTGTTTTATGTTCCAAGACTTATAAGAAAAGTGTTGTATGTATTTTCCGTGATGATTGCAATGTTGTGGTATTGCTCACCAACAGTTAATATATAACACATAATGTTATAGTTGGTGTGTTTATCATTTGAAACAAGATTAATAGAAATCATTACAAAAATCAAGAAATCATTCCACTTTGCATGCACTTCAAAAGGATGAAGACTCGAAGAATTGATAAAAAAAAAACTATGCCAACATTACTATTCTTATCACTGTGTATCAAGCACTGAGGAAGCCTCCAATGCTGAAATTCAGACGTGGTAATGGGCGTTTTGTTTCCATTTTGTTTCTTTTGCAGTAGACCAGAGTAGAGGAGACAAATCACAACAGAATGGGCCATCTGACCAATCAGAGCAGAGTAGACCAATCACAACAGACTGGGCCATCTGACCAATCAGAGCAGAGTAGACCAATCACAACAGACTGGGCCATCTGACCAATCAGAGCAGAGTAGACCAATCACAACAGACTGGGCCATCTGACCAATCAGAGCAGAGTAGACCAATCACAACAGACTAGGCCATCTGACCAATCAGAGCAGAGTAGGCCAGTCACAACAGACTGGGCCATCTGACCAATCAGAGCAGATTAGACCAATCACAACAGACTGGGCCATCTGACCAATCAGAGCAGAGTAGACCAATCACAACAGACTAGGCCATCTGACCAATCAGAGCAGAGTAGGCCAGTCACAACAGACTGGGCCATCTGACCAATCAGAGCAGATTAGACCAATCACAACAGACTGGGCCATCTGACCAATCAGAGCAGAGTAGACCAATCACAACAGACTAGGCCATCTGACCAATCAGAACAGAGTAGACCAATCACAACAGACTGGGACATCTGACCAATCACAACAGACTAGGACATCTGACCAATTAGAACAGAGTAGACCAGTCACAACAGACTAGGACATCTGACCAATCAGAGCAGAGTAGACCAGTCACAACAGACTAGGACATCTGACCAATCAGAGCAGAGTAGGCTCAAGGGAAGGAGGGGTTTAGAGAATGAATCTTCAAACAAACAATTTTCAGAAGCTTTGAGAAATGAGGTGATGTGCAATCTATATTATAAGAAAAATAAACTGATTTTTGACCATGTATGCATGTAAACGTATTGTAGGAGACTTCTTCGTAGGAGGAATCTTTAAAATGGCATAATAGGGACATTTAAAATGACTATAGCAACAGGAAATATGTCCATATTTGTATGTTTTTGTTTGTTTTTAACAAATACCATAGGAGATATTTGAAGGTTTATGTTCCACAGCCATTTGAACAGCCGTACGCATGGATTTTGCTGCCATCATTACTTTTGCGATTCGGTTTGGTGCCATTAGTGGTGCAGAAATGACACAAAGCACACTTTTACATCCGTTTGTGGTGTCACCACACTCGGACTGACGATCAGTTGCATGTTTTGATTCACTCTCTGTGTGTGTTTATAAGTGAGGGTGATTTCTGGGTTCCGGTCGCCGCGAGGTTGCCTGCTTTTCACTCGAGCTGGGCTTCGAGTTGATTTAAAGACCGTTAGGAATGGCAGCAAGAGGTAGAAGACAAAAAAAAGACAGTCGACAAATCAACTCCCGCCGATGCCTCTCAAGGTTTCAGCTGCAACCTATTCAGCAGGAGAAAAGAGAAAAATATATATACACTCTATCCTGTCAGGAGCTTGTGGCTTATCTTGAGTGACTGTCAAGGCTGGGAATATCAGGGAATG
Organism: Gobio gobio; assembly: GCF_949357685.1. Classification (NCBI taxonomy): domain Eukaryota; kingdom Metazoa; phylum Chordata; class Actinopteri; order Cypriniformes; family Gobionidae; genus Gobio; species Gobio gobio. The sequence goes on along the minus strand of NC_137108.1, from coordinate 41,727,980 downwards.
GACAGAAACATATAAAATTAATAAGCTCCTGGATGTTGTCGGAAGTTATGATGCTTCCATAAATCCTGGTTTGATCAGAGAGGACAAGGCTTAAAGCCGGAGCCGCCTAACTCACACGGCGAGTGTTTTTTGGCCTGGCTTCTCATTCTGCCGTGGAGATAGACGCCCTTAGCTGGCGAAATAAGATTTATCTTCCTTCCTCCCCCTTTCATGACTGACAAATCTGAGAAAGCTGGAGGCCACTCGGCAGCCATTACTACCTTTAATAAAGGGCATGGGCTCAGCAAGGTGAAACTTGGGCCAAAGGCACACAAAAAATGCACAGAAGAGAAAAGAAATTGGCGCTTACTTATCAGTTGTACGTCCCGTGTTGGGTGAAAGGTCGAAGAGCTTTTTGTTTGTTTGTTTGTTTCTTATAGCAAAAGGATGGATGCTATCTGTCCCAGCATCCAAACGGCGAGGCTCTCTGGAGTGGTGCGGGTAATATTTCATGCCAAGAATTAGGCAAGTGAACCTCTGTGGGTTTTTTTCACTGGGTGGCGGAGAGAAACATTGATCATCGTCTCGGCAGCGAACACCGATGCGTTGGCTTTTTCGAGAGGATGTTCTGTGCCGCTAGTACATTCATTGCAGGGTAATTAAATGCTGCAGCTGTGTGTGTGTGTCTTTCATACAGCTTGAGTGTGTAAGAGGTTGCGGTTGTTACTAGGAGAGAGAAAAAACTAAACAATAACAATGCTTGCTGGACCAGATGAGAGAAACTGTATTTCAATTTGAGGGTTTGTATTGAGAATATGTCATGCTTTCTGGGCATGTCGATACAAAATGACACACAAATACAATTGTAATGATTGCACAGAAGAAATAAAAATAAGAAATGCTGTTCAAATCATAACTGAATGACTCGGATATTATGTATATATGAGCACTTGATATTGTTTTAAGTTTCACTAGTTGTCTTTAGTTCAATGGGATTGGACTTTATATTGATAACTAATTATGGATGTGATTAACAGGCTCTTTTGTTGTGTTGTGATTCTGATAAATTCTGATAAGCTGATCTTTTTTATTCATGTTTTGGCTGATAACCAATGTTAAAATTCTATACTGTTTTAGCAAAATACATACCATTCGAAAGTAAGGTACGGTGTGTTTTTGAAAGGATGTTTATGCTCACCAAAGCTGCATTTATTTGATCAAAAATACAGTAAAAAATAGAAATACTGTGAAAAATGTTTACAAGTTCAAATTACTGTTTTCTATTTAAATATATTTAAAAATGCAAGGCTCGACATTAATGCTTGTCCGGGACAAGTGGATTTTTTGAAGGGGCAAATGAAAGAGAATTTACTTTTCCGACGGACAAGTATCCTGATTAAAGCGTCAATAGCAAAAATAACTAGGGAATCCCCAAAACATGAGAGCGATTCTGCATTCATTTAGTGTAAGTGCCGATTTATAGTGAATGATAATATATAATGAAACAAATCAGCGCAGCAACCACAAAGAAACTCAGTTAACCTAACATACTGCCATAAAAGTCATAATGCTGAGTTTTTATCATTTATATTATATATGATAGTTAAGCAACATCGCACGACCAGGATTGCTGAATACCATCACGATTGAAAATTACTGATTTCATATTCATATTCAATAAACAAGTAATTAAAATTAAGCCACTTTTTAGAGTTTTTGTTCTATTTCAGCAGTGAAAAAAAAACAACAAAAACAAAAATCCCAGAACAGCCACTAAAAAACTCAAAATATTTTAAACAATCTCACAACATTATTTAATGCAGTTGTAATTTTCAGTGTAAAATATTTTTATTTTTAATTTGATTGGTAACAGCCCTAATTTATTGATCAAATTTAAGAATTTCAAATGAAAAATGAATCATACTTTAATAAAATTGGGGTTAAAATGCCCTTCATAAAGGTAAAAATATCATAAATATGCAGATTTAAATATGTCAAGGCTGATTGAACACTGATGAGAATATTGCTTCAGAATAAGTTATATTTATAACACAATTTAAAAAAAAAAAAACAAGCAAATTCTTTACTTTACAAATTGAAGGACAGGCACATGAAAAGGCTTAATGTCGAGCCCTGAAATGTAATTTATTCCTGTGATGTAAAGCTGAATTTTCAGCATCATTACTCCAGTCTTCAGTCACATGATTCTTCAGAAATCATTCTAATATGCTGATTTGCTGCTCAAGAAACATTATTTTCAATGCAGACAACAGTGCTGCTTAATATTTTTTGTGGAAACCGTCATTTTTCAGGATTCTTTGATAAATAGATGAATTGATATTTTAAATATTCTCTTTATAAAGCCCCTTGAGCACTTGAAAAGTATTATTTTTTATTTAAAAGCTAATGTTGTTATTAGTAAGTGGATTGGAAAGATGCATCTTGTCATGTGATATGCTTATGAGAAACTGACCCGTTCCTACTGTAGAATAAAACCGCTTTTTCTAGATGGTTGGTGCGTTTCTTTTTTCTTTTTTTTCTTTTTTTTTTTTTACATATTTTTCAAAAATACTCGTTTTTTGTGTGTAAAACTTTTTTTAATTAGCACTAAAAAAAGATGATGTACCTTTAACTGTGAGCTAGAGGAGCTTTTCACAGCTTTCGCAGGTCGTGTAAATGCATTCTGTGAATAAGTGTTTTCTAGGAAATAATTGAATTGAGTGTTTGACGTCTGCGCTTCTGGGTGCTTTACTGCTGAAACTGGTTCTGAGCTGAAGTCTCTCAGATTATCCTGTGAATTGCTCTACCTGTGAAGTCTCCGGCTCGCCGATGGCTCTTCTGCATGAATTATTCAGATAGGCAGAGTCCTCACAAAATGCTTGTGAAGGAAGTGAATTCTGCTCACTGGTAAACAGATTTTAGCGATTTTCTGCTCCGAATCCCTTCTGAGTTGAGTTGTGCCTCGGTGCCAGCGACGGATAATTACATCACATCTCTTTTTCCTCTCCAGACCCCTTCAAACTTTCCCCTGCACCCACTGCAACCCCTCCACCGCTCCGTCTGCACCCAGAGTCACCAGTTAGGGGCGCAGGGGTGATCTAAAAGTGGGGGAGACATATTATAAACCTTATAAATGTGGCTGATGAATATTTTTATAGGTGATGCAATGTTTGGCCAGTAGTCCGTTGAAACTAATTTGCTGAAAGACTGGTAAGAGGGTGTGAGTCATAGTAGGATTACCGCTTACATATCAGTGGTGTGAGGAAAAAAAAGTCCCTTTATTTATTTATTTAATAAGTAATTTTTTTAAAATAATAAATATGTATTACATTGCCAATAATATAAATAAAATACATATTTACATATCAAAGTAATTAATTATTAAATTAATACATTAAATTATTATTAATGTATTATGCATATTTAACAATAAATACAATTAATAATACATATTTATTAAAATAAATGATTTGTTTATTAATAAAATGCATAAGCTTATTTATAGTAAATATTTATAAAATTTCCAATAATATGAATGACATACATATTTACACATCAGAGTTGATTTGTTTATTTAATACAATTTATCTATAGTAAATACTTATTACATTTCCCATCCTAAATTTAATACATATTTTCACATTAGAATTTATTTATTTATTTATTTATTATACATATTTATCAAAATTATTTATAAAAAAAATAAATGAAAACAAATAATTTATTTATAATTTTTTTATATTTTTAGTATTCATTTTTTTTTATTATTAAAATGATGTATTTATTCATATATAACATTTCCAGTAATATTAGTCAAATAAAATTTTACACATCAGTTTGTTTATTTATCATAAATAAAAATGTATTTGTGTAAATATGTATTCATTTATATTATTGGACACTATATGATGCAAAATAAATAGGGTTATTTCTGGCGTTGATAACTGAATTCAATTTAAAACAAGCATTCCCCATATGTCAAAGCATTTGATATTGACTTCTAATCTGAAAATGTTAAAACATATTCTTTTGCATGATTATGCATCAACACTGATAGTTGTCAGTCCAAGACAACTTCCATATCGACCAGCACCGTAAAAAAATGACTTATTCCACCTTTAAATGTAACAATAAACCCTTCTGTGAGATGCTGTGGTTCATGCAGCTGATGCATGTGTGTGTGTGTGTTGTGGGCTGCAGTCTGACCTTCACCAAGGCAGTATTTGGGAGGGCACATCTGAATCCACTGACCCGTATTGGGCCGCAATAGAGAGGAAACGCAGCAGACATGAAGGAGTGGCGTTTGGCCGGAGCCCAACTGGGGGAGAACACCCGACCCCGCACACAGCGTGGGCACGTGTTTGTGTGTGTGTGTGTGTGTGTGTGTGTGTGTGTGTGTGTGTGTGTGTGTGTGTGTGTGTGTGTGTGTGTGTGTGTGTGTGTGTGTGTGCGTTTCAGATATTATGGACAGTGTCATAAAATGCCTACTGATGCAATACAGAGGGTTTAGAGCATCTCCAGCATTCCAGGGCAGATGGGAGGAAAGTAAACACACACACACACACACACACACACAAAACTTGATAAGAATGAGATACACGGGTCCAAACGGAGGCCTGAATGTATCTCACTTATTTACTTGACATATCTGACATATCTCAGATGTTTCATTTAAATATCATCAATCTTCATTGTTTAGGTGTTTCTCACAAATTTTAATTTGTTTGCCTCCATTGAGGTATGAATGTGATTTTTTTCAGTCTCTGACTTTGGTGTCTTGGCAAATCAGAGCATACCACCAGAGGACACTCATGTGAGAATACTGCCGTTTTCTCAGGAGACGCAATTGAGAAAATGAGATTTAATTTGGGATTTTTTTTAGGATTTGGGGATCTTGGCCAATACAAGCATAGTTTGGGACACTGTTGAGATCACTAGACTAGAGAACACTTGACAGATCTCATTTGGCATTTTTCTTTCATAAAATGTACTTTATGATAATTGTTTATGGCAAGATGCGAAGACAGATGGATATTAGAGAGGCAGATGTTATTGACGCAAATATCAATTAATCATTTTAAGACAGTTTTTTTCTATTTCAGTTTATTTCTCTGTCATCAGTTTAAAAACATTCATTCATTAGAAGCTTAATTTCAAAGTACTAGGCCATCAGAGAGCACTATTGAGCAGTTCATTTGGTCAGTAATGTTTTGACTGGAATACATAGGCTGGTATTATTGTTCTCTCCCTCCAGATTAAAGCTAAAACAAGCATTTCCCACATGTCAAAGCATTTGATAATATTTGCTTCTAATCGTCAGAGGACTCGCACGACTCCTATTAGCAAACATTAGCCGTTTAAAGCTGTTTACACACTGCGATCAAGGCCATTGGCTGCCTTTACCACTTCGCAGATAAATAAAGCACAAAGTTTGTTTTCCTACTTTGTCTTTGAGCTCCTTCGCTGCAGAGGAAAGGCCAAAACCCCAAAGACGGAGGCAGGAAACACTCCTGTACCGCAGCTCTGTCATCACGCTTGAAGAATTTCTGTTTAATGTACTGTAATGTGGAATTCAGCAGGGACCAGTTTAATTGAGTTTTACACAAACCAGTTGGGAGCGGCGCTGGAAGCTAGGTGATGTTGAGGTTCTTAATCTGTCTCTCCGTAGAGGGTTGTTGACGAAGTGGTTCTTTCTCTTTGTGCGGGGAAAAAAGAGGAAGCCTAGGAAATGATACATCCGTGGATAAAACCAATTGGCAACCCTCAAAGGGAACGAGGTTGATAAGACAAATCCAGCACTTGTAGAGAAATAAAAGAATCCAACTGTTCATTAAAGGCGGAAACAAAACAGGCGATTGAGAAGGCAGGCCGGCCGGTCGAAAGAGGAGAGAGAGAGAGAGGCAGGCAAACAGAGATGGCTCCTATCAGAGGAAAGGATTGGAAAATAATCAAGGATTTGTGAGCTGAATTAATAACCAGACAAATAGTGAATTTTTTTTTTCGTTCCCGCTTTCGCAAAATTAGGAAGGATGGACCACAATTATCTGACGCAGGACGGCTTTTAGCTGCACTTCCTCCTAATTATGAAAGATAGCTCAAATCTAGAGCTTCAGATGTTTCATAAAAGCACTCGGAGATTCAAACTTGCTGCCAAGACTTCAATGCGCCCATAGGAAAGAAACATCACAAAGGAGATCTCTTTAATATCTCAATTGTTTCTCCTAGAGAGTGAAGAGATTAAATGGAGGGCGAGTGGAGACTTCAGCAATATCACGTTTCCTCCAGAGTTTCAGATGAGATTCACAGTGTCTCGTAATCAACACAGGAAATTATGTTTTATTAACAAAGTTCGTGAGGAGCAAGTTCAGATAATTAACCCAATTAACACGGGAGGAGCACGTTCAGTTAATCAACTCAATTAACGAGATAAGAGGTGTATATACAGCGGACTTACCTCTGTTCCATGTTCACTTTTAACTATTTCTATCCCTACTCTGGGTTCGAGCTCGGAGCCCTCCCCTTGGACAGCACACCAAATATGCATAACTTTAATCTTTAATGCATAACATAATCTGATTATATGCAAGTGTGAACTCGTGAAACATAATTGAGCGATACATTGTGATATTTCATTGTGTTACATATGCCTATCTTTCTCTGCATCTTGCTGTAAATAATTAGCATAAATTTTCCTAGGGAAAAAAAAATCCCAAATGAGATTATTTTTCCTAGGCAGCGATGAGACTGAATGGAGAGCAGATGGAGATTTCTTCAAAATCCAGATGTTTCTCCAGTAATCTCACATGCATCTCCTTTATAGTTTCTAAATAGGTCAACAATGTCATAAATTGGCATTTAAGGATATATTGTTAAGAAAAAAAACATATATTTTTCATATCTAAATAGTTAGCGATTAGATTGAATGGAGAGCAGATGGAGACTTCTTCGAAGTTCAGATTTTTCTCCTGAAAAAAACAAACCCTCAGTAATCCAACATGTCTCATCTAGAGTTTCTTAATAGGTCAACAATTTCATTTAAAGGCACAGTATGTAATTTCCGCCACTAGAGGTTGCTTATTCAAAACAAAGGCGTAGCTTGATGACGACATGAATGAGCGTGGATTCATTGGAGATGTCGTCTCCATGCCTGCCGATGGAAAGGAATCCGACGGATTCGGGCAGAAATATTATTCATGGATGAGCTAATGATCGGAAGCCATGGGAGTGGACCAAGGCTGCTGGAGTGAATGCTAATGAGAGACACCTGCGATACACACTGGTCTCGACTTTTATTCGGTCCAGCTTTTATTATGCGCTGTAGTCGGCCGCTCCCGCGTATGTGGGGTAACGCATTGCTGTTTTACATGATTAAAAAACAATCAATCTAAATACATTTGAGTGTGTTGAAAGTTATGTTATTAAAAAATCATATTAATAAAAACTGGATGAATTGTGTTTGCTAAATGATATGCAGTTAATTTTAATGCGGTGATGAATTGAGAAATCAACTTTTCTTTGAGCTTTTGGTATATAAAAGTTCATCGTGATATAAGAAAATCCTGTAAATTTCAGAGCTGAAAACGTCGTGGTTAGTCAAAATAAAGCTTTTATTGACACCAGGCCCAGAAAACGAGAGATCTCAGAATATGTCGACCATTGACGTAATACGACGCAGAAGCACCGACTCGTAGAGCTAAACGATGCGGAATCGATTGTAAACAAGATAGAGGTCGAGACTGGATTTGCAGACATATTGAGATTTAAACACAATGCTGTGCCTTCTATATTGGATCCGACAGGAATGGTGCAACACACTTATGTGAGTTTTTTTATATGTGTTAGTATTGCTTTGTTACAGATAGTTTGATATCTATTGATTACATACCTTAGCACGTGGTTACAGGCTGGAGAAGGTGTTATTGGTTCATTCGGGATCAGACTCGGACTTGTAACGCCAGCTTGCAAAGCCCAAAGTCCCGGGGCTATGTGCTTTTCAGACGGGCTATCACCAGCCTGCCGATGCGCACGCGGTTATATTCACTGATGATCGGGCGAAATGATACAGAAATAACATTCCAATCAATCGCTGGTGGATGAGAGATGAATCATTGTGTTTGTTTGATAAAGACATTTTGCGAGCCCTGGCTGTGGGCTGGGCGATTCATTCCGGTTGACGTTTGCCACACGCTGTCATTGACAGGGGAGCAGAAGCTCATTAAATATGCACATTTTATCCAATCCTAGTCGTGGGCGTTTACTTCCAAGTCTTCAGTGCGGCACGCCCATCAAAACCGACCGTTTTTCAGAGAGCCTCAAAACCATGGCAGAAAATAGCCTATTACTTATTCATTATGATGCTTTTGAATGTAAAAACCACGCAAAACTCATAAGTTGACCTCAGACAACAGTATACATTTTTTTTAAAAGCCAGTTCATGACACCTTTAAAATAAATTGTAAAAACAGTTGCTCACCTGTCTAATAAAACACATAATATATTAAAAGTGTCTTTGGTGATTCCATGGTTTCTACGAAATCGAGGGTAACACAGATATGACGTCATAGACAGGTGACGTAATGACACGGTCTCTGATTTCTCTAGATTTAAACATCATTGGAAATGTTTGGGATAATGTAAGTACACAAGTCAGCAAGATATACAACATTGTTTTAGAGGTTTTTGGATATTTTAATCAAAAAAATTTACATATTGTGCCTTTAAATTATATAAATTGGCATTTGAGTATATTGTAGGAAAGAAAAATCCCACATCAGATATGTCTTTAGACATATCAATAATATCTCAAACTGATTTGCCAAGATACTAACATCCGCAGTCAAAAGTCAGAGACCTCTGGTAATAAAGACCTGATTGAAAATCGATGCTATCCACATGAATCGTATTGCTTTATACTCTAACTGAATGTCAACTACTGTCTCATTTCAGAATTTTAGAAGAAACATGTGACGTTGCATAAATGAGATCTTCATTTTGTCTCCTCTTTTATGAAAGAGCAACCGCTGAGCAAATGAATTTTCCAGTGGGTATTAACATGACACATGTGAGTCTAAAAAGCAATTCTAAAAACATTTGGAGCGTGTGCAGAATAAGTAAACGAGGATGTGTGACCGCGGTACTTCATCAACTGACCATAGCTGTGTAATGAGAGACCGTCCGGCTAACGGTGATATAAACACACACACATACACACACAGAGGGCTCAGGAAAGGCAGGGGCCGTAATCAGCGCTTGTGTGATCTGTACGCTTCGACATTCCATGGCTGTTTTGTGTGAAATAAAGCCATTCATCAACACATCAATAAAAATATAGAGCAGATTATTATTGCGTTGGCCGCCCCATACAGCTTCAGTCGTAAATAATGGCCTGCCCGCCACTGCTTATATTAATTAGAGGTAGAATGCAGATAATGCGAAGGCTCTTTTATTGCGGCGAGCTGAATCAATTTTACAGTGTTATTCAGACTCGCACAAGGTCAGGCAAAGTTGTTGCGACAAGATGTGTCCCTTGTAAAACAGGCTTTCTCTGATCAGCCTCTGCGCTCTACAGTGAGGACAGATATAGAGATTGAACACCGCCACTTCGTGATGCGCTCTATACGTTTGCATTGATAGTTGCCGGGTGTCATGCATGCTTTCATGTTTATGTGTATCTGGTGGGCCGTGACCCAAAAATGGCTCACAGGTCAGACAGCAGGGAAAAACAATGCTAAATGCAAGTAAGAAAATACAACTAACCATATAATCGTCCAAGTTAGGAGGACAAAGTTTAAGGTTTTTTAAAAGGGAGAAGAAAACACTTTCTATATCTTTTGTTGTTGTCAAAGTTTGTGTTCAGACTGGTATTTTTGAATGATTATTTTACAGTATTTCAAACTGTTTGGTATCATTTTCATCATAAAAAAACATAAATGTATGTTAACATGGATCATCATTGTTTGTGCATTTTTATGAATTATTAGATTAATAAGTAAAAGTTTGGGGTCAGTATTTTTTAAAGATATTAATGTTTTTTTTTTCCAGCAAGGACACACAATTGATCAAAAGTGACAGTAAAGACATTTATAATATTACAAAAGATTTATTTTTCAGATAAATGCTGCTCTTTTCAACTTTCTATATTCATAGAAATTATATATGAAAAATGTGACACTAAAGACTGGAGTAATGGCTAAAAAAATTCAAAGCTTAATTACATTTGCTTTTACATCAAATGAATAATTTACATTTAATTTACAAAACACTTAATAATTTAAATAATATTTAACAATATGACTTTTTTACTGTAATTTTGATCAAATAAATACAGCCGTAGTGTATATATATATATTTATAATATTTGTTTTATTATTATTTTAAAATATTTTAACATTACAGTAACCTAATATAAGAATACATATCAAATAAAGGAATATTTTATGTTTCCTTGTGCCAAATTATTGACAGTACTTTTTCATCTTCTTATAGTCTTTTTAGCAATAGGCCAGGGGTTTAGAGAGCAAACCCATGCGCTGAATCTTAATTTAAGCTGGATTTAACATGCTCAACCACTGCTCACACAGTTCGCTCTCTCTCTCCAGTAAAGTCATCAGATTAGATGACAATAGCACTATTCTACCACTCTGGAATACCTTCATAACTCTCCAGTTACTTCTGGGAATAGGTTTAACATGGTTTTGACTGGCTCAGACGACAAATTCCAAAAGTCTACAGATCTTATTTCGCTCATTTGTCTTTTGGGGAATTCATGATTGATCAGATCAGTGATTGAGATCCACTGCTTTAGGGGATTCGCTCCATTGTCTTAGTGCAGTTGTCATTTACATAACTTTACAATTTGTCTCTGGTCTAGATGATTTCAGTTTGTTTCAGAAATGACTAAAATAACTTGTATGCCTATTTGGTTTTGACAAATGACTTTATAATCTCATCAACAAACAGTGTTCATAATTAGCTCCAGGAGAACCAGTACATTTCAGTCTGTTTGAATGAAAGAGCAACTGTGCCCATCCCCTTTTTCAGTGGTGCCGGCAGTATTTTTTCCATAAATTTTCCCATAGGGATTTTAAAAAGTCTTTGTTAAAGATTTATAAGCCATGAACCAAGCCAATCAGCTATGAGGTAAATCACAACACTACAAACTTTGATTTAAAGGGGCTATATGCGTTTTTCTGAAATTTAAACTCGCGACTGATACCTGTGGCCAAAAAATAGAACTGCTCTTATTTTCTGCTCGCTCTCGCAGCGGTGGTGACGTCACATCCGCAGACAGCGGATCAACTCGATTACGTCATTCGCAGTGCTTCATGGGAATGGGCAGAGCTAAAGAGCTATTTTGACGTTTGCTAATTTTTTTGACTCTGATTGGTGTAATTTTCTGTACAGTTTCATGGGTAATGTAGTTTTTCACCAGGAACTAAGCTGTTAAACACGATTATTTTACAAATAGCTTGAAATAACACGGGCTAATGGCTTCAACAGAAGCAAATACCACAGATTAACAACCTTATAGTTTAGAGTATCTCTGTCTTTAAAGGCTTATAAGTTATTGTTCAAAACAATTTCCTTATTACTTCTGGAACCCAGCTATTGCCCTCTATAGTCACGTTCAGCAACAATTATTGTCTGCAGTCCTATTGAAGGCTACCTGTAGATACAGCCTCCTCTCTCTGCAGTAACTGGGCTGAAATTGTGGCATTCTCTGTCCGTGAATATCAGACTGACCTGCTGTTTCCTGTGAATATCTCCATCTCTCTCTCTCTCTCTCTCTCTCTCTCTCCCTCTCTCTCTGCTCGCTGATCCGAGCGCTGACTCCTGTTAAATCTTGATTATGGATTATGTGACATTGTAAATGACGGGTGGATCGGGTGGGATGTCTCGGATTAATCGGCGGGCACGGATGCAGATTCCGTCAGTAGACTCCATCTCGAGCAGAGAGGCTTCATTTCCACTCGGCCGCCCCCGTTGTGCATGCAAAGCAGATTTAGTGATAGGTAATCCATGTAAGGTTTTTAGCACAGCTTTTCAGAGGATTGAAGGAAAATTATGTACATGTTTTAAAGGAAGAGTTCATCCAAAAATCAACATTCTGTCATTATTTACTGATGTTGTTCTTAACCTATATGCTGTTATATGTTTAAAAGTTTGTGTTCCACTGACAAAATTTACAGTTTTGGAACAACATGAGAGTGAGTAAATACCTATGAAAAATAGTTCATAGTGACCACAGGCTGGCAGGCTCCAGAAATGACTCCCTACAACATGTGTGCTGTATTTAGGATGTTATTGACTGTAAAAATCTCAGATCTTATTGTCCATTTTACATAAGTTGAATTGGTGGGGTTGCAAGACATAGCCCACCAATGTTTTTTTGTGTTCAATGCTAAGAATCTTGAGATGCATCCATATGTAATTTATGATTTTGAATAAAGGTGAGTGTGAATAACATATAAGAGCTTCAGCATGGGAATTTACCGACACTTAGGTCTGTTTCTCGGCTATATATAGCACATTGGTTATACAGACTTTCATGGGGCTTTTTGAACAACATGAGTGAGTAAGGGTGTGTTCACATTTTACTCCGGTTCGCTATTTTGGTCAATATTGAAATCACGATTATGTAACACGATTATTTCACATGACTTTGGGAATGTGTTGTATTTATTAAAAATACACCTTTCAACAATTCAATTGAAATTGTAACATTTGTTGTACTTTTTGAACTATTAAAATAAATAATATAACATATATTCAAATCAAAGTATAAAAGTATTCACATAAAAATGATAACCACAAATAAATAAGATCAACAATTTGGTTCGGCTAGATATGCTTTTCAGGTACGTCTAACATTAGTTTTCAGGTACAGAAATGTGTCAAATGTAAAATAACATTGCATTGCATACATTTTGAGTGCATAAATTAAAGATTAATCCTATTAAACTTACAAAAGCTATTCAATCAAGAGCGTTGAGTGATGTCCTTGTCTTTTGTTGTTTGACATTAAACAGACAGCAGTAAAGGCTACTGCCTCTTTAAGACCTAATGATCGGATATGCGTCGACTGTATAAAGTTCACTTAAGGCATATACAGACTATGTCTGCTAGAATACTCATCAAGATGGACATGTTGACATACGTTTTGTGTGAGTTTGTCCGTTCAAGAGCAAGACTTGAAAGAGAACTCGATATTTGCCCGCTGAGAGACGTGTGCGCGCTCTCGGATGAGCGCACAGAGATACATTTTCTCACAGCGCGCGCGGCTTCTCATTCACGTCTTCAGGCACTAAACCCGGGTGATGACGGTGAAAACGACTGGTCATATTCGAAAATATGGCAGCACTCGCATGCATTGAACAAAGTTTACAAAGAGAGAATCATTTGAAAAATATGAGGGGAAAAAAGGACGTTTACACGGCACCCCTGCTCTCGTCAGTTTTTGTTTCTTTATTAGATTGTCATAGGTCACTCTGTTTAATTTTCAAGTGGTTAAACAAATTCGTGGTGTTCCCTTGCGTTGCAGCCACTACCATGTAGCAAATCTTGCACGTAGCATGTTTCTGCTCGTCGTCTGATTCCTCAAAGCCAAACTGTTCCCAGACAACGGAGTTGGTTTTGCCTTTTTTGCTCACCAAACGCTGCTGTAACTGCCCTCCTTCTGCCATCTTTACTCTTTTAAAGTCTTTTAAAGAGTTTTTAAATTCCAGCGGATGATATGCACACGAGTCACGAGACTCACAAACTGAGAGAGATTTGTGGCTTCGGGAGGGGCGGATGAGCGCGTGCGCGTTTCATTCAGAACGCAAGACAAAATAAGAGTGTTCTTGCAAAACTGAACATGGCAAAATAATCGTTTTTTCTCGATTGTACTATTTTGGTGATCGTTGGGAGGCAAAATCGAAATCGAAATTCGATTAATTGCACAGCCCTAACATTTAGTGCTGGTCCGCTTAGCATTCAGATTGACATTTTTAACACCGAACCTAAAGGCATAGGGATATGTTCACAACCTGATTGGTTGGCTTTTATTACGTATATTTTGCAACGGAACTTTTGTGCTTGTTGTACTAAATGTGCTTGTTGTATGCACATATGGTTATATTTTGACCAGCTGAGTACTCAAGAAGAGCTTATAAAATGTGTAAAGGAGTCAAAACAGCGGCAGGAATCCCTCCGTCACACACATCTGCTGCGAGGAGACGTGGTTCTGATGCCTGTACTGAACTGTGATGGGCAACATCGCGACTATGACGAGAAAATAACAGGTGTACTTGAGCATTCTGTCCGTTTTAGGGTCGCATCTTGTGACATCATGCCCTGGTTCGATTAGTTTTTCTCGGTTTGGTTCGTGTTGCGTTCATATTTCATTCGCACAATAGTTCGTTGGGAAGTGGGCCGAGACCCATCTTTTCAGCGGTCTCGGCCCCCTTGTTTTGCTGCATTTTAATCGAACCAAACATGCCAAGTGTGAACACACCCTAAATAATGACAGCTTTTCATTTTGAGATGAACTATCCCTTTAACATAGCGACTATGCCTCAGAATGTTTCAAACAGGAGGAAAAAACATCTTATTCTTTCCGCCACCTTCTCTTTCCGCCTTCAGAAGCGCCTCCAGCAGTCTCCATCTCGATCCCAGAGGACCTGAACTTTGCTAGAATATTCCTGAATATCACATTCATCCCAGCTCTCTCCCTCCCCCTCTTCCTTGAAAAAGTTTGTAGCACCTGTCACCTGTCAAGCGTCCGGTTATTTTCTGTCGGTTTTATACTGCTCTTTCATATTATGGCTCATTAAAGCGCAGCGCGGTCCACGACCGTATTTACATAGCGCTGGCGGGAGAGTTTTAATTTGCACTGGTACTGAGCATGACCGTAACTGAGGAGTGCAGTGCCACAAAATGACTTTTCTCACTTGACATCCCCCTTAGAATACACCGAGCCGGGCTTAATTGCTTGAACAGGGCCACAAAAGATGGAGACGGAGCCCCTCGCCAGGGGACCTGGGGGCCGCTGCCCGGCTCCTCATTGGTCCTGGGCGTTCTAGTGAGATATTATTTTACAGCATGTGACCATCCCATTAACCCTTTCAAAATGCCTTACATTCTCTTTGGCTGCGTCTTTATTTTTTTCCCCCTGGATTCATGGTTTTCTGACCCAGCGGTTTTCTGTATTTTACGTTTTTTTGTTGTTGTTTTTAGATCTGAATATCTGTTTTAATATTATTGCATGTTTTGTGTCTTGGACATAAAATCTACATCATGAAATAACATTCTCATTTAAGTATCATCTTTGTCTTAGTTGTTTCTGATCAAATTCCAGTTGTCTTTCATAAAAAGACTTGGTCTTCTCCTAAAACTCCTTTGGAGGAATAAAATAAACACTAATTATGATTTTTTTGTTGTAATATATTGCAGTAAGAATTGGATTCATTTAATGAGAAATGTTTGAGTTCACTTTTGATTGCAGACTTTGGAATCTTGGCAAATCTGAGCAAAATTTGAGACATTAACTCTTTCCCTGCCAGTGTTTAAAAAAAAAAGAAGGTTGCCAGCCACCGCCATGGTTTGTGATCATTTTTTCACAAAAATGTAATGGCCCATAGAATCTTTTGTTGTATGAATATCTGAGCATGCAAAATAACAAAAGAAAGAGCAGACCCTCTGCTTTTAAACAAAACCAAAAAAATCTTTTATTCTAGCTTCATGCATTCCTTTTTTATCAACACTTAAATATGGGTAGGTTTCATAAAAAAGCAACATTTTGAACAAAAAGCAGAGAAAATCATGTTTTTGTCAAAGACTACATCCAGATCAGATTCAGAGCGATGATCAAACACAGATGGAGTAGATAGAGTCCATCAACACCCCTAATGCTTGATGAGTCCTATAGCTCGCCCTGGGTCGACATTTTATTCAGTAACATTATCAGTTTTGATTTATATGATGTTTAATGTTGATGATTACGTTATTTTACATATGCATCTGCTTACATACAATTGCTTGTTTTTATTGCAACTTCTTCGCCTGTATTTTGATCAGGAGATTCTGGACTCATTCAGAAAATGCGTAATAGCGCCCCTAGTGTATAACAGTGAAAACACAGAAGCCCAGAAAAATTCTGTGTTTGGTTGGGAAGCGTTTTCACACAAATAATGGAAAATTCTGTGTTTGGCGGGGAAAGAGTTAAGATCTCACTCTAGAGAAGTGATATGAATCTTTTTTTAGGAGAAACTATGAAGCAGGAGCCTTCAAGTCTGTTAATACATTTTCATTAGACTGCTGTATAGGAGATTTTTCTTTCCTATGGGATCACATCTTGACAAACAAATATTGAGACCTAAGTTATGTGTCATTTAAGTATCAAGATTGTCTCAGCCGTTTCCCCTAAAATTCAGAACTTCGGCAAAAATCCATTTGCAATAGTTGAGATTTCATTTGTGATTTTCTTTCCTATGGGTCAGAATGAAGTCTTTCTCTTTGTCCTTCTCTCTCCTTTGTTCACTGATGTAGTCAGTTTCTAGATCAGCAGTAGTTTGAGGTGCTGAGCCAAAATATCACTAACACACACACACACACACACACACACACTCACACACAGATCTCTGAAATCAATCACCAGCAAAGGGGTTTGGCTCTGATCTTGCTCATCAGCCACAGACACACCAAACCACTCGGTACCATCAGCACCATCACTGCCGCGCTCAGAATGCGCTGTGGTTTTTTGGAAAGCATATTGTATCATTTCACCATCTGTCCTGGTGGAGGAGATGGCCGAGCCTGTTTACCGTCTGCTGCTTTCAGCGCACGCAGATCTGGAGTGTTCTTTCTGGACCGGATCAGCGTGGATTGGATCGCGGTGGAACCCACAGGGGTCGCCGCAGAGCACAAATATATCGGCGCTGGTGGAATAAATGTCTTCACAGGTGATAGTTCACTTCGATTTTATATTAGACTATTGGTCTTATTGTGCATTGGTGCATGTCTTTTTAAATTAAATGTGCAAATATGTCATATTTGCGAACTGCATTTCATTTTGACATCTTGATTTTTCCTGTCCTCCAATTTGAGTGAGTTCCAACTGTTCAAAGGTGACAGTATCGCATGGAAAATCCAAGGTATTGATTGATTAACACATTACTATCCCATGGTATTTCGATGGTTGTGGCGACGTCTGGTTCCTCCGTGTGGTCGCTGGCTGCGTGTTCGGCTGCTCTTTGGCTGATGGAATAATATGGAGCAGATTGGTGGAGATCTGCAAGCCGTGTTGTTTGATCTTTCCTCTTCACGCCACGTTTGCTGGCACTCACCGTCTCAGCCTCACCGCATGGCGCAAGCGGCACTGGCGTGGCCTCAACCTGCCTGCCAGCTTTCTTCCCCCTCTCTCTCTCCATGCCAAACTTATTCCCTCATGGCTGTTCCTTATACATCCTGCGCCCCGTTTTACAAGAGCTAAACTAGTGCAATCACAGGACGAATAGTTCAATATACATATGAATGGCCCACACACTCATTTTCCTGATGGACACAAAAGAATTCTAGTAGCGGTACATTCAATTCATCTGCTCGAGGCCAATCCAGACCTCTTACATTTAATGCAGAAAGGCTGATGTTCATGAATCGTGATGGCCGGACTAGAGATTCTCCATAGAGTTCAGACAGTGTGACAATCTGAGAAACCTCAAATGGTATCTTTTTATTTTTCATTTTTGCAGTTTATTCTCTCTTATTGCAGAGCGTCCATCATTCTGTCATTATTTAGTGCACAATGAAATGTTTTAAAGGAATAGTTCACTGAAAAAATAAATATGACCTTCTTCTGTGAAACATGCAATGGGAAATTTTAAATAATGTATTAGTTATTTTTTCCGCGCTATTGCAATGAATGGAGACTGGAGATTTCAGGCTTCCAAAAGGATTCAACTGCACCAGAAGCATCAACAAATGGACCATATGACTTGTGCGCTATATTTTAAGTCTTCAGATGTCACATAAAAGCTTTGTGTGACAAACAGACCATATTTAAGTCATTATTCACTAATAATCAGCGAGCTGTTAACCGCTGTGACCGGATCACTGAGTCAGTTAAACTCGAGAACCAGACCAGTCTGATTCTTGAACGAATCTTTCAGGTTTTGTGAACTAAATCATATTATTTATTGAAAGATTCCAACTCATTCTGAATGAACTCATTCTAATTCTCCCATGAATTTGCTACGATGGAAGACCTGAGTTTTAGGATTTGTTCAGTTTTGCGATTTAATTTGAATAAGCGTGAAATGAACCCTTCCATCCGAACCCTGCTGCGCACCAAACAAGTGGACTGAGGCCGCTAAAAAGATGGGTCTCGATCTGCTTCCAAACGAACTCTGGTGCAGTTTGACTGATATATGAACGCAACACGGACCAAAGACATGTAAACGAACCAAAAACGGGACATGTCACAAGATACGAGTGCTCAAGAATATCTGTTTTTTCTCATCATAGTCGCGATGTTGCCCATCACAGTTTGGTGACCGCATCGCTTCACAGCAGATCTTCGTTTGTGTGTGTGACGGAGGGATTCCTGCCGCTGTTTTGACTCCTTTACACATTTTATAAGGTCTTCACAAGTTCTCAGCTGTTCAAAATACTATCATATGTAGGCTACGCACATACAACGAGTGCATTTAGCCCAGCAAAATATACGTGATAAAAGCCGACCAATCCGGTTGTGAACATAACCCTATGCCTTTAGGTTCGGTATCATGCCAATGTGTACAAACCAAGCGAACCGAACTACAAATGTGAACAACACACAATATAGTGCACAAATTGTAAAAAAAAAAAATTTACTAGTTTTATAGCTTTTTGTCATTTTGGAGATTTACCACTAAAGTCCTCATTCACTCTCTTATATTAAAAAAGAATGGATTTGTTCTTAAAATATTCTAAAATATTCTTAAAACTTCACATTTTGTGTTTCACAGAAGCAAGAAAGTCATATGGGTTTGGAACAACATGAGGGTGAGTAAACGATGACAGAATTTTCATTATTATGTGAACTATCCCTTTAACAAAACTATGCTCAAACATCTCGCAGGTCAGTGTTCGATTGCGCCAACAACAAAAAGTTCTTTAACTGTTCCGCTTTGCTGTTTTTTTCTTTCCTTTTTGTCACGATGGGCGGGAAAACCTGGGGCTAATTTGGTAATAATAGTGTTTCATGATGTGTAAGCCCAATTTGCACACTTTCTTTGCCATTTCCCCGCTCTGCCGCGCTATCTCGCCACATCTGCCTCTTATCTCCCCAGCGTGAAGCACTTCATTTGAGGCTAATGGCATATGCCTGATCCTAATCTCTCCCATTCATTCCTCCACTGTGAGATGGAGATCTTCATTGGCAGGATGAGACAATATGTTGAAGAAAGGGTCTCATTAATGAGCCGTGCTGACTACTACTTCTGTGCTTTTGAGGGTCAAGCACGAGATTGAGTCGAGGAAGCCGCAGAGATGGCAGCTTTGCGTGAGGGTGCGTAACAGTTTTTATTAAAGGGAGAGAGGACATGGCTCATTTGAAGGAGATATTTGAAGATCAGAACCTGAATCAGATTTGTGGAAACCTCCAGAAACATTGTTCTGTTTCTGTGAGCGATCTAAAGTATGTCCATAGTATTCTTTATTTCACATCACATGATCTTTGTGACTCCAAATCTGTTTTTATATGTTATATTTTTGTGGTAGGGGTGTGTGATGTTGACACAATTATATCTCGATATTTTGCTGAGTGTGTTTACTCTGTTGGACTGCCGTGGACAGCTTAAGTTTTTGATATTCCTTATATTCTTTGCGGTGGTCAGTTTGGAGCAGTGACAGAAATCATCTTTTTTTCACTAAACCTTTGCGTTCCCCAGAGAAACGTTGTGTTCCCTCACAAAACCTTTGCGTTCCTCCGAGAAACGTTGCGTACCACGAGAAACTTTGCGTTCCTCTGAGAAACTGCGTTCACTCACAAAACCTTTGCGTTCCTCCGAGAAACGTTGCGTACCACGAGAAACTTTGCGTTCCCCAGAGAAAAGTTGTGTTCGCTCACAAAACCTTTGCGTTCCTCTGAGAAACTGCGTTCACTCACAAAACCTTTGCGTGAGTTTCAACCAATTCATTCAAAGGGCTGATTCATTCAGGAACTAAGCATTTTAACTGTCTTTATGAGTGAGTCATTGAATCATTCATTCAAACGATTCGTTCAGTCAGTAACGAAACACCGCCGTGTGTTGCTCAGAGATGCAAAAAAGTCCTTTTTTTTCATTGTCGAAATAGAGCAAAAGTCATTTTATAATAACTTCTTATTTATTGAACTGTTGTATAAAATCAATATCACATTTGTAATCATGCTAATATTTGGAGAAAATAACAGCACTCATTGTGATATTGATTAACTATATTAAATTATATAAATATAAAAGACATACAGAGATATTTTTGGCCGCTTATCTTGAATATTGAGGGCATTCTATATGCATTTCAGGAGACTAAATCACGCCGTTAAAGTGTGCATGTGGGTGTATTCTTACATTTTTCGGGGCTTCCTCGACTACCAGCACTCTTGATAACTGCAAATGGATTGTAAGTTTGCATTGGCCTTTCAACACTCACAACCAGACGAGATGTTGCAGCAAACACCCGAAGGGACGTAAATAAAGTTGCACTCGACTGGCACAGCTCTTGATGTTCCATCACCTTCTTCACTGTGTGTCTGAGCTCACGGTAAAAGGGAAGTCGAGAGCGGGTTCAGTTGTATTGTCTGAAACTCTGGGTTAGTCTCTCCGCCTCCTGGGCAACATATGGAGGCCTCCGAGTTGTTGCTGTACGTCTCAACTGCTGCGGTACAAAGTGGCGCTCTAACTGCAGCCCTTGAGATCTCATTAGAGGCCTGATTCAGCGGCGTGGCTTTGGGAAGTTGCCGTGGGCTGCACAGTCTCGACCAAGACAGGATCTGTACCGCCTGCCAGATCATAAACAACATTTGCATATAATGTCAACGTTTGGCAATATCCTTTAGCAAAGGCACTATCTACCCTTTGACAGTTCCTCAACAACAACAACAAAAATACATAAAGCTGAAAGGTAAACGATAGTGTTTAGTATTCAGGTGAACGTCAACAACAATACAAAGATATTTGGATTGTTCATATTCCTTTCTTTCTTGTTAGAGATTGCTCCAGTCTCATTCACTTCAAATATGGTGCTGTGAGAAAATCAAGGGCTAGATTTACTAAACAGAGCAAATTAGTGTGAGAGTGGAATTCCCCCCCAAAAAAACGCATATGGGAGTGGAAATTTCTGCTGACGATGCACAAATTGAACACAGACGAAGCTGAAAATTTCCATAATGACCATTGCAATCTACCAAGAGCAGCGCATATGGTTTAAAGGTGAGGTAAGGTAAGTGGTATTTCAAAAATACTTTAGAAAAGTGTCTCAGGCCGAGTAGCAAAACAAACTCATAGCCAATTGGCGGTAAGGGGCGTGTCTACTAATGACAGGGAGAAGAGAGCGTTCAGTGCACGTCATTATTCAAAAGACACGACACAGGACGGACATTAGCCGAGCGACGACAAACAAATGTGGAAGATGTCTGTGGAACAAAAGAAGGCTTACGATCAGGCAAGGAGTAGGACCTGTGTAAATATCGGATCAGCTTTCCAGCGCTGGAGAGAACTCGAGGAGTGAAGGCCGAGGTAGTGTTATTTCTTCTTGATAGGCGAGTAACATTGATTTTGTTTTGTTTCACAGAACTAATATATGCTAGCTTTTGCTTGAATATGCTTGTCATGTTTGCTTGCTTGTCCATTTGCAATCGTATAGTCGTTCACTTCAGCGATGATAATTACCCATTCATTTCCACACTGTATAAGCTTGGAGCATTTAAACCTCCTCACTTTCTGTTTCAAGCGTCAGCTTTGTGTCCGAAAAGTAAGATAACATACTCCTAATATATGTTTGTTTCCTTTGGTTCCTCTTTTTGTGATCGATATAACCCTCTAATCTTGTCATAATTGTAATATGTTCGTTAGTTGGACTGTCGTGTACTCGTGCTATTGAGTTGTTAATGAGAACTGTTTGTGTTTTTGGGATGGAAGGGATGACTTTTTCACTGAACATTCGACCTGGGTTACCATAGTAACACACATTGCTTTCACTTGATGACATCGGCCGGCTGGCACAGCAGATTCCGCCATAGTCGTTGCGTGGGTTATGTATGTGTGGGACAGAGCTATCAAAATAGGGGTGTTTTTTTAATGTTTTGAAATCAACATCGGTTACCAGAAAGCACTTACCCCAACTTTTTTTTGGTCGTCAAATAATTTCGCAAATACCAATAAATTGACTAGTGCAAACCTTAGTAAATCACTTTGCATGATTCATACTCTCCTCCCATAAATTTTGCGTCTGAAAGGGAAACTCCAACAAATGCATATGCAATAAGGTCAGTCACAAAATGAGCCATGTCCACGCCTTTTCAGCGCTAACTTTTCACTGCGTGTCTTAAGTAAATCTGCCAAAAGAGGGTTTGCGCTGGCATTAGCTGTTACTAAATCTTTCCCCAAGTTTGATGTTAATGATGAGACATGTCATGACATCAAACCTGGTGCAACACGTCTTGACAGTCCATATTTGATTTAATGATGGCATTTAGTATTCATGTGAAAAATAAATGGAAAGCTTTTTGGTTTACCTCAGTAACGGCTTCTCCCTTTCTTTTCTTTTTCTACTTTTCAATATAATTTCACTATTTACTGAAATCTTGCTCAATTCAAATGTGAATTCCTTTCTCATAAAAAAAGATCTTGTGGAAAAAATGTAACAGAGTGCTGCAGGAATGAGTTGTAAAACCTGGAAACAAGCATTTTAGATCTTCCGGTTCCATCGTCCTGAAGTCAGTTGGTTTTTTGAATGGGTTTTTGGTTAAATGCCTGTGTTAAGGTGGTTAACACAAGCTCAAGATATTTTCACAATTTATTCTACAACATAAAATACATCAGTAATACCCCTCTAGTGATTTTTTTTAAGCTTTTACGTGGCTTGATAAAGGCAGTCGTTAAATGATACTCAAGAGGTTGTCGGGGAAGTTAAAGTTCATCACACCAAACAGGTAAACTCATCTAATCACTAGTCCGCTTCTGCAGCTTTATTGTGCTTTCCAAATTGTATAAGAGTTGTAAGAGTTGTCTGAAGCTTAGTGGTGGTGATATTGAAGTTGTGCGACCGTTATGTGGTTATAGCCTAACTTTAGCTTTTCACTTCTGGTGATTTTGTATTTTGGCTTCAAAACTCATAAAAGTTGTGTTCATATGTGAAAATTATCTTGATGAACAAAACATGTAACAATCGCACTTTTGTTGGTCACAGAGCTTATTTTCTTCAACGGTCCAAAAGCCACTGGAAAAATCCTACAAAAAAGTGTCATCCCTGCCGGACTCTATTCACAAGTGCTTCATCAAATTTGACATTAAAGCCACAATATGTAATTTTTCGCCGCTAGAGGTCGCTTATTCAAAACAAAGCCATAGCTTGATGACTCATTGATTTCACAGAGCTTTTATTATGTCGCAGACGAGCAATCCACTTTTTCCAGTCATGCGTATGTGGGGTAATGCAGCACTGTTTTATTTAGTAAAACATGGTACTCACAGTAAATAAAATAAAAAAAAGAGATTTAAACAATGGCTAACTATGTTGCCTCTGGCTTGGCGTGCTCAGTTGGGGACACTAAATTCTTCAACTAAACATCTAAATAAATCTAATTAATAAACTAAATTAACCATATAAACAAAATTTCTGATCTAATAATTGATCTAAAGCCCACACTGTCACTGTTGAAATGAACTGATGATATCAGCGTTTTCTCCAGAATGGCTATACAGATGAATAAAATTATGCTGCATTATTTTCCTGTTTAACACTGTAAAGCTGCTTTGAAACAATCTACATTGTTAAAAGCGCTATATAAATAAAGTTGACTTGACTATGTTGAGCTATATAACAATGAGTTTTCTGTTGATGACTGTATCCAAACAGTTGCTCAATTGTCTAATAAAACATAATATATTAAAGCGTCTTTGGTGTTTCCATGGTTTCTACAGAATAAAACTGTAAAACGAGGGTATCGCGGGTATGATGTCATTGATAGCCGACACACGGACACGGTCTGTGTTCTGGTTAAAAAACGACAAACACAAGAACCAGGGACTTTTGTCATCAAGGGCCAGAATTATCAAACATGGCAAATAAGCGCGAGAACGCAATTCCAAAAATGGGTCAATGGAAGTGGAAATTTCAAATTAAAGAACAGACACGGCAGATTATTTCCATAATGACCCACACATTCTACCAAGAGCAGCGCAAATTAGCGTCTGGTTTAAGATGTGCTTTTTTGGGGTGGAAAAATAATGGTGCAAGTACCGGTAAATTGACTAGCTCAAACCTTAGTAAATCACCTTGCGTGATTCATTTAAATAATCTCCTCTCATAGTTTTGTAACGTCAAAAGAGGGTTTGCACTGGCGCAAGCTGTTAGTAAATCGGGCTTCAAGACTTGAACCTTGGTGCAACTCGTTTTGACTCCCAATATTTTAATTTCACATTCAGTACTCAGGTAGACCTTTGCAACAACGTGAAGGTATTTGGTTTGTTTATCTTCAGCAATTGTTTCTCTTTCTTCCTCATAAAAATGAAAGAAAAAATCTCTTTACTCAGTTAATTATCATGCTCACCCTTGGGTGACTCAAAGGCGCACGATTTCTCTCCAGATACTGGCTTTACTTTAGAGGCGCCACTGTTGCGGAGCACACCGCATATTAGCACTGGAGTAATTAGGTGGCATTAGGTATTATTCACACCTATCCAACTGTATTAGAGCGTCGTTACAGTGCCGAGCTCTGCGTTAATGAGAGCGTCTAAGCCGCTGCGCCATCGAGGACGCTCCGGCGTCCCCCCACCCTCGCCGCTGTATTTGTCATGCGGCGTAGTCTCACACAATCAGCCTTCGGTTCCTCTATAATTGCGGCATGGAGCTCCACACAATGATAGGAGCTGAGAGAATACAGTCGCCTTGACAGATGTTGTAGGTCTTTGGGGATAAATAAAGAAAAAACAGGCGTAACCTTTTTTACTTGAACTGTAAATCACTTTGTGCTGCTCACTCTCTCTCCACCCTCCCTCTTGCACTCCGTTATAGATGGAAAATAAATAATGTGTGAAGGTGCGATGATTTGGGTGATTTAGGGCGAGCTTTGAGAAGCGTATTACGGGGGTCTGACAGGCGAGGGGAGATAGGCTGGTGGTGTTAAGAGGCTGGGATAAGAGGCTGTGACATTATGTCTGCGGGGTTAAGGTGTCGGGCGTCAAAGCATCAGCTGCTATTACTGGATCAATACCTCTCAGTTTTGCACTTATCTCTGGGCTGATGGTGAGCAGCTTTACTGGATGCACACCAGGGACTGAGCGCCAACTTCCCTTCTGTATCTCTCTCTCGCTTTCTCGTTAGATAATGCCAGTGAGACCTTGAGAAATTAGTATCAGTGTAGAGGGTTCAGAGTGAAGCATTTCTTGCCTCTGTGTGCACTTTGAGTGCAGTAGTCGTTTTTTTCCGCTTGTGCAGTGGTGACTTGTTTTCATACTAGGAGAGTAGTGAAAACACCGTATTGTTACAATATTGTTCATTCAGGCTGATCTTTTTTTTCTCATTTTGTGAAGTGACATTACGGTAATAACAATAAATATATAAATAAAAATAGAAAATGAAAATAAATGCGTCAAAACACAGGAAGCGGGCCCTTGAAATTCTGGTGGCTAAACGTCAGAAGAAATAGGGTTTAACTTACGAGGTGGTGTACAAAGTATCCCATACTGATGCATTTGTAACCAGTGAGATCTTCAGTTTTCAGTTTTGAGTGTTAATAAAGAAGCTAAGATGATTTCCAACATGCATTTTATCTGGTTGTTGTATTCGTGTTTTTGTTTTGTTTATGTATTCAGCTCCTGCATCTATTGAATCCTTTTTTTTGTGTTTTTATAAAGGGTTGTTTTGCCCTACATAAAACACAAAAACTTTTTTACCTGTTAGAACTAGTTTTCAGGCAGATGCAAAGACGCAATATTCTCACCTTTTTTACCCCTCACCCGTTTGCATCCCTGAGATATGCATTTATTGAATTAAAAGACTTTAAATTGGTGATTGGCTCTTTTAAATGAAAGGCGAGAATTTCATTCATTTGCAATTTTGAGCATTACTATATCTCCCTTTCATAGTTCTCACTAAATATTATACAAATATTATACTAAATATTGTTATATATTTCACATATCCATCCTTTTGGCTTAAGAAAATTGCCCCTTAGAATTGGATTCTTCAGGTTAAATTGAACCTGCATAAAATGTACAAAATAATAAATAATAATGAATCATCTCTCTCTCTCTTTCTCTCTCTTTCTCTCTCTCTCTCTCTCTCTCTCTCTCTCTCTCTATATATATATATATATATATATATATATATATATATATATATATATATATATATATATATATATATATATATATATATATATATATAGTAGTGCTGTCAAATCGATTAATCTTATGCGTTTTCTTTCTTAACGGTTTACGTTCAATTAAAACATAACTGACTGTGTTTATGTGGATAATTAAGAATGGCATTTTGACTTTATTTTGCATATATTTGACTGTTTAAGCTCAAGGTTGTATGTACGCGCTCTTTGGGTGTGAGCACAAAATCTGCAGGAATGGGTAAAATTATGTGCAATACGTGCAATACCAAGCCGAAATTTGAGCCATGTAACACCAACAATATTCATCCAGAGCAAATGAAACGAGTGTGTGTATAATTTTTATATATATATATATATATAGAGAGAGAGAGAGAAGAGAGAGTCTTCAAAATACTGACCCCAAATATTAGAAAGCTATTGATATCTTTTATTTAAAAAAAAAGCATCTATGGTGTAAATCCAAGAAGTTATGCAATACTTCCAAAAAAGTTATCTGATTATTATGTAACACATACCCTCATCTGTGATTATGGTGTGTGACATTAGCAATGGCGTCTTGTAGGTAAACCAAATGTCCTCTTGAAGTGTCCTGGTTCATCAGCACAGGAGACAGTGATTTATTGTATTAGCATGAGGCCACAGAGACAGCGTTCCGGTCACGGCTGTCCTTTGATTTTTTATTTTTTTTTTTTAATGGAAGAAAATGTTGTCAGGAGTGGAAAAGAGCCAAAAGTGAGTGAGTTCCCCAATGGGGCGTTTGCCTACTTTCAAGTCTTTCATTAAACTTCAGAAGCCAGAGTTAATCCTTGCTACAGCATACAACAAAAACTGCATTCAACAATTGAAAAGGAGGAGGAAAAAAGAAAAAAAAAAAACGATGGGGGAGGGTGGAAAAAGAGAAAAGAACAGGCCCGATCGCTCCATATTCATATTCCTATGCAGCCGTTATCACTTAAAAGGCTTTCTAATTACAACAACAAGACAAAAACTCCTTGGATTCATTCCAGACCCGCTAAATGATAAAATAAGCTCGCACTCTCTCTGCCGCTTAATCTCCGTAAAGCACCTTGGAGCGTCATCTCCCAAATACATGCCACTGAATGTGGAAATGCCATTTGGAGATGCAGGTGTGACATTTGATAAGAAACTTCTGGATTAAATATGTTCAGCTAATGAGGAACCCAGCTACCATCAGGGCAAACTATTGGTCGGATTGTGCGCGGGCTGATAACATTCCACAACTCGATTATTAATAAACAGCCCCAGTTTCTCTCTCCCTCTCTCTCCTTCCGCTAGAGATGTTGTTTCTCATTAAGGATGAGAGCGAGCAAGGGTGTGGGTTTAAAAGTGCATGTTAATGCTGCACTGAAACAAAAAGTTGAAAGCAGAAATGAGTTCAGATCAGGGGCTCGGAGGGGTTTTTTCGGTGGCGGTGGTGGAGGCAAGGCTTCAGGGCAAGCGTGTCGTCTGCTAAGCGCTTGGTGCATTGAGCCAGAAGTCCCCTGCCCAAGCTTGACATTTAGAGTGATTTGGAGCAGATTAAGGCCGCATTAGTGCCGTGGCCTGTCAAAGGGCCGTTAATGAGGTGTGGGGGGGCGTCCGGACTCAAACGATGGTCCCGGATTCGGGGATGCACTGATGCTCTGTAGTCGGTGGAACCGATCAATAAATCCAGGCCGCACGCATCACAGCGGGCCCAGAGAGTTTCTCAGAGGATAACTGGACTGCTGTGACGCTCCTGCCAAAGTCTCTGGCTCGTCTCATTGGAGAGTGTCCTTCTAAACCTGCTTAGCTCAGCCAGCCAGAGAAAGACCCTGCGAATGACGGCAGTGTGTTACCCGCACCAGTGGCTGTCCACAAATATCCATATTTAAATTAAAATTAGAAAAACAAAATGTATTCCGAGCGCCGGATTTGGCAGGAGTTGTGGCATCTTAAAAGGCAAAGCGAACTCTACAAGACAAAAGCAGGGTCACCATGTGCATTTTGTTGTTGTTGCTGTTGTTTTTTTACACTTTACCCAAATAATTGCATACTAGATCATTCTGAGAACAACTGATTGACACCCTATTGAATTCTATGGTTTTATGTATCAGGATGTAATAAAAAAAATCATCTGGTCCTTGGCAGGTCTTAAAAATTAGGTAAATACAACCTCAGATGGACAACAACACATGACATATTACACCGTGTCATTATTTATTTATTTATTCTGTGTGATTTGAAGCTTTGGTTGTAGACTCATTTCACACCTAAAATGACAATAACAAACTTATAGACAGCTTAAAGTCATAATTTTATTACCATGGTGATTGATGACATTTTTTACATTTTAATCAGCATCATGATTTCAGGTTAAATTTGTGATTATTTTTATATTTTAACAATATTTTTGAATATATTTTATTAACTGTAGCTTGGGCACAATTTCTTTAAAGTTGATAACAAATAATGAAAAATAAAGTATACAAAGAATTATAGAAACCAATGATCATCAGTTCATTGTAGATGCTTCTGCAGTTAAAATATACATAAAATAAAAGTACAAATACTTCAAAGTATGACAATTCTTCAATAGTATGTTTATGGAAATGTAATGTATAAAGATTATTATTATTAAATAAACTAAAAAACATCGACAGAATTAAAAATTGCAAAGATATACAGTACATGACACGTTGCAGGACATGTATAATAGACTACTACCCATAAGTTTAGTATTATCCCAGACTCATGGGTTTGGTGCGTAATAATGAACATTTAGCATGAAATGCATACATTAGCTGCGAAATCAAAACACTGACCATTTTGCATTGTTTTAGCATGTGCAAATGAAGGTTGCAGGTGTCATGCTGTCGCTGAAGAAATGCTTTATGATGATAATGAGAAGTTGGGTTCATTTTCAGTCTCTGCCATCAAGCGTGAGAAGTTCACAGACCCGCTGTTCAACGGCGCCCAAACGGGGCCACTGCGCAGATAACGAACGGGTGACGATGTCACGTGCCAGTGGCGGTGGTCAATTACAGAGACAATTGAAACCGTGAGCTAAATGAATCATTCAGACAGCATATCAAACGCAACCGCCACAGACTGGCATGTTGGACGTGTGCGTGTGTATGTGCGCGTGTGTTCATTTAAAAGATAAACAAAAGAGCAATCTACAATCCACTGTCATTAAAGAGCCGGGGAGATTTATGTATTTGACCCTAGTCATATTTAAATGGCAGCATAAATAAAGTTCTCTTGAATTGTGGCTGGATGATGGCAGTGTATCTGCAAGGCTTGACTAAATGCTGCTGTTGCAGAAGCTACTTTAACACTGGAGCTTGTCATGGTATAAGCTACTCGTGATTTTAAGATAAAAATATAAAAGCCGCTAACAATATTGAAGCTATTGTACTGTTGCATGAATGTACTTATTACTTATACCCACCCCCCAAACGCTTTAATGTAGTTAGCAGTTTAGTAGCAGAAGAAGGAATAAATGAATTGCTTGTATTGTAGCATTTTTTTCCTATTGGTATGACTGTAC
This sequence comes from Gobio gobio, assembly GCF_949357685.1. Lineage (NCBI taxonomy): Eukaryota > Metazoa > Chordata > Actinopteri > Cypriniformes > Gobionidae > Gobio > Gobio gobio. The sequence goes on along the minus strand of NC_137108.1, from coordinate 41,697,906 downwards.
AGTAGTTAATGACTCAAGACAGCATTGAGCACAAGTAATACACATTTCATTAAATAAATATGATATACAGTCAACCCAATATTTATTCAGACACCTTCTTTTTCTCACATTATCACAGTTTATTCGCCATAGTTTAGAAAATGGTAATAAACTATGACAAGAGTTAAATTGTCAGAACAAATTCATCTTGGTAATGTCAGATAACTTTGATAGAAAGGCATGTCATGGATTCCAATCAACCAATCAGCTGTCAGTCAGCTGTTAAATTTAAGTACACAATTAGATCATACCAATTTAGGTCAAGCAATTACAAAGCAATGCTTAATTTTGTTCAGTCTGTGGTGTAAAAGGTCGCATTAGCAATTAAAGAATAAACACTTGAGCAAAACATGGTCAGGTCAAAGTGTCTGAATCATTTTGGTCCCAAATCTTTATCAATTTTACTGATAGTCCACTGTATGAAGAATGTATGGGTATAATATGTCACAGTTTACTTTATTTTGCTATCCTCACTTACAAAAATGAACTATAGTGTCCTGCACCCACTAGTAAAAAATGATATATGGTGTCTGAATAATTTTTGGTTTGACTGTAATAATATAAGAGTCTGACAGGCTAGCTGATTTAATGCCAAAATACATAATTTTGTACAAGAATATGTAAAATATATAAGGTGTAAATTTGAAATATTAAGTTGTCTGCACCAGATTAATAAACAAACAAATAAATAGATAAAAAAATTATATAAATTATTTTTGTGCAAAATATTATCATTATTATTGTTGTTGTTGATATTATTATTATTAATTTTTTAGCAAAATATACAATAATATTACAACATTTCAGTAGCCATATATAAATTATATTTATATAATATAAATTTAAAGGAACTGTCAGTAAGAAATGTATTTCAATTAATCATAAAATCGCCCTGATATGTCACTAGACATTAAGAAATCGTGTTAATTTCAAATATTTATATCACTGACAACAGTTGTCCGGCCAAAAGTGAAGTTGCAGCCCTCAACTGATGTTGATGTTGACATGTTGTGTTTTGGCCTGAAGCGCCACCCTCCACCTTTCTAACAATCACAAAGTCAGTAGTGTTTCGGCATCTGGGTTGCCAGCTCTGCTCTAGTTAACACAGCTGCAGCTAAAAAACTTTTTGGATAAAAAATAAAACTTTACGAAACCTAAAAGACCTCGTTATGAATCAGAAAAACGTTCTGACAATGATATAACAAAGAACTTGCTGTGTAGGACTCGCCACTTGCCATTGGAAGCTCCTTGTAGCAGCCTTCGTTCCTGCTGGATCCTGCAGCCTATCTGGCAACCTCGAGTCAGAGGGAGGGGGAGAGGGGATACATCGCTCTACAGTCATTTGAAAATGATTGCAGTACCAGTTTTGGCCACAATCTTACATACATTTCCTTTAAAATAAAATCAATAAGATATCATTTAAGAAACCATGACAAAATAATTATATTTTTTTGTTTATTTGTGGTATTTAGGTGAGTTAATTTAAATAAATCATCTGAACAGATTCACTATGAATCAGACTCCGCAATGCAATGTCGTGACGAGCTGTTTGCCCCAAAATGTAGCTAGTTACTGGAAAAGTTACTCTATTTTGAAAACAGTCACTTTACTGAACCATGTAGTTAAATTATAGTAGTATCACTGCGTTTTGTTATTTAAGGCCCGTTCACACCAAGAGCGATTCATTACAAAGATAACAATATTAGCGCCACACCGGCCGACTATTTATTCTGTTCTGTTTATTCTAAGCGTGCTCTGCAGTTTTGTCGTCTACCACTTTAAATGCTCGACCTCTTTAAAGCAGGATGGATTCTGATTGGCTGTCAAATACATTTTTATCGCTCATCTGCTGGAAAAATCGTTCTAAAAGTGATTCCAAAAATATCGTTTCTCTGTGCTATCATCGTCATTGTGATGTGGGCTATTCTTTTATATTTACAACTATATATTTATCGTTATCTTTATAGTTATCGACCTTAGTGTGAACGGGCCTTTACTCCCCAACACTGATCAGTGACGTTTGTGCAGACAGCATGATGGTGGAAGTGAGGTAATGGACATCATAAAATTGAGTTGTACAAGGTGTGCTGCACATTTCACAGTTTTTTTTCCCACCCTCGTTTCCTCTCCTTCTTTATGTGGAGGGAATAAAAGCCATCGGAAGAGACTTTCATCTCCGTAGGCCCAATACGACAGCTAATCTTTCCCTCCTCTGCAACAACATTTCCACTCCAGTTCCTATCCACTCCAGATGTATTTGCTCTCCGCACCTGCTCGTGTCCCGTTAAGATTTAAACGGCAAACACAGAATGCCCAAGATAACCTGCACGCAGGGGCTTTTGGAGACACTTTACTCCCTCGACATTATTTTAAAAGAGCAGATCTGAGCTCTCCGCCGGCGCTCGAGAGAGACGCGATTATCTGTTGCGATCCCTCTGCAACGCACCAAGGCCATTCATCTCTCTCTCTCTCTCACGCACACACATGCAAAGGCCTGATCTGAATTTAAGGATTTTGGCAGGTGTGACTTTAGCGTCTGCCTTGTGACACTCTCATTCTGTCCTTCCTCTGATGAATTGCTCTCTGCCGTATGGAATCCTGCAAATCCTGCTCTTCGTCAAAGGCATGACTGTATATCACTGCACCCTTTTAATGCAGCACATGCATGTCTGCTTTCTTTCTAACGAGGTCTGGAAACATACTTAGGGTCAATGAATATAGACACATCACTTATATATTTTTTTTCTTTTTCCTCAGCTCTTTCATAACACAGGGGATATAATTGAGTTCTCAGTTATGTTTCAATCAATAAAGTATCAGCCTTTGTATGATTTGTTTCTCCTAAAATTCCTTTGGAGAAACCTAAATAGACACAACTGAATTAATTGTTGACATTTAAGAAAAGTGTAGAGTTTTAATGTAGCAGCTCATTTAGACTGATGTTTGAGGTCACATAGGGATCTGACTTTTGATCGCAGACGTTAGTGTGTTGGCAAAACTGAGCTCATTTTGGGACATTTGGCCTTTTTTTCTCAGGATACAAATGTTAGAAACAAGACGTCAGAAGTCTCCATTTGATCTAGTTGCTGACAGGAAGAAACAATACAGATAATAAAGATCATTTGGAATTTTTCTTATATATAGGAACATAATACATAATACATACACTCTAAAAAAAAAAGGTTCTATATGGCACCAAAAATGGTTCTTGGCTCGTAATCATAGGGGAACCTTTTTAAGTGCTATATAGCACCAATTTTGGTGCTTCAGTGGTTCTTCAGCAGTTCTTCAGTGGTTCTTCAGCAGTTCTTCAGAGGTTCTTCACCAGTTCTTTGACTGAGGTGCTATATAGCACCACTACCATATACAGAACATGTTAAGATATGGTGCTCTATAGCACCAAAAGTGGTTCCTCTATTATTACGACGAAGAACCATTTTTGGTGCCATATAGAACCTTTTTTTTTAGAGTGTATACACTACCATTCAAAATACAATTTTTTATGTTTTTGAAAGTCTCTTATGCTCTCCTTAAACTAGCATTTATGTGGTTAAAAAATACAGTAAAACAGAAATATTGTGAAATATTATTACAATTTGAAAGAGCTGTTCTCTATTTGAATACATTTGAAAGTGTAATTTATTCCTGTGATGTAAAGCTGAATTTTCAGCATCATTACTCCAGTCTTCAGTCACATGATCCTTCAGAAATCATTCTAATATGCTGATTTGCTGCTCAAGAAACATTTATGATTATTATCAATGTTGAACATTGATAATAAAAAATGAACTGCTTAATATTTTTTGTGAAACCATGAAGATTTTTTTCAGGATACTTTGATAAATATATGTGATCTGTGCTGGCAAAATGAGTCGCAATGAGCAAATTTCTTTATAAAAAACCTTCAAAAGGATGTATGATTTGTTTGAATCGGACAAAAAAAGGACTGAGCTACACGCAAGTCGATATAATCAACAAAGTCAGTTTCGAGAAAAATCACGTTTTCTGAAGGTTCCAAAACAAAATCACTAGCAGCCATACCTTAAAATCCCTTGTGATGACACCAAATTTGGCACACACCAAGTCAAAACACATATCTATAGGAAAAAAATATATATTCAACTTTTTTTTCCATGATACCACAATTGTTTGATTAACATTAATGAAACAGACGGTCTAAATATTAAGATCTACCTCACAGATCTAATATAATGTCACACATCAGATGCTTTTCCCCTACAGTTAACCAAACATTCACATAAGACATAACAGATAAAGTTTGTGTGAATACTGGGCCAGACAGATATTTTGAAATACTGTAATTCTGTGTATATCGGGATGAGCGATGTCTTTGTGCGCATGCGTCGGATCTGTCAGTTAGCGTGAGTAAGATCGTTTTCATGGACAAAGGAAAGGTACTCCTCTCAGAAAACGTACATATAAAGATACTTTTAGATGTTTCATTGCTATTTGGAGAATTGGGATCACTAGACGAGGGCTAAATGAACTTATTTTGTGAACCTCAAAATCAAAAATGTTCACTTGTTTATTAGCCTGTGTGCAATTCAACTCATTTTGCCAGCACGGGTCACATATAGAGTTCACTGTGAAACATTACAAATGTCTTTACTGTCACACTTGCCAATAAAAAAAAAAAAAATCTGAGTGACTTTGGTTGCACTAAATGGTATTGCAAAAATAATCATTGTTTTAAGCAGATTTCCTGTGTCATTTGCCAAACAAACTCATAGTCCCGCTCTAAACTCACCCTATTGGTTGAGCCAGTGTTGCTAGTCGGGATGCTCAAACAAACACAGCAATGTTATGATGGTGACCTAGTGTTTACACTTTTCTCTGGGAATCAGTCAACAAATTGCCTACTTATAGTTGTCTGGGACAGGAGAAGTATTTTAACATATTGTTCTTTTACACAAATATATTTCATTTGACCTCTTGATGTAATGACCCTATTTCAGTTCCTCTTGGGCCGGTAAATCTGGGCCCTCATGCGACGGGCTGATGTACCTGTATATTAAACACCGTAACTGTTTGCATTCTGGCTGTCAGGATTCTATTATGGAGCATGCGGCGCTCCTTGTTTTGATACAGTGGTAATTTAAAGAGCGTCTTAATTGACTTGATTTCTCCTGCATGCACCGCAGTGAGCCTTGTTGCTTTATTGGGCCACACACAATGCGCCAAGTTCAATTTTACCATTCATAATGAATGCAGTCGTGCCATTCAAATGCAGCCATAAGCACACAGCAGATAAGAATTTAATTAAATGTAGATTAAAACCAAACAGGAAAACACACTCGCTGATAATTTTTTATCACATCCCCTGGTCATATTTTTTTTCTCCTCCTTCGCACTTTCAACTTGTTCTTCCTTGGGCTACAGAACTCTCTCTCTCTCTCTCTCTCTCTCTCTCTCTCTCTCTCTCTCTCTCTCTCTCTCTCTCTCTCTCTCTCTCTCTCTCTCTCTCTCTCTCTCTCTCTCTCTTTCAGTCTGTCTCTCACTCTCTCTCTCTCTCTCTGTGAAGCTGCAAAAGTGGAAGCACCTTGTGCATCTGGCTTTTGGTGCCCTGAGATTGAATGGTAATGCGAGACGGGGGACGGTCGCAGGTTTAATCAGCGGTGGGAAGGAGAAATGAGGGGCAGGAAGAGGAGGGGTGAATCACAAACTTAACATGGACCGAATTACATGTACAAGCAAAATGTCATAGTGACAAGTGCTTCGATTGGCTGGGGGAAATGCGACCTCTATACATGTAGACACATGAATAAATTGTATAAAGTGTGTTTTACCATATGAAATATTATATGGTTTACACTGATGCACTGCTACATTTTTTTGCAAAATACATATTTATTATGTCGCTTTGACATGAATTCATACAGTGGCTAATATTTTTTATTTTTTCCTAAATTTTTCCTGAACCAGATCTGACAACCAGAAACATTTTGTTTTCATTTTGGTCAACAATAATCAATAATTGAATGCCTAACTTTTTAATGCTAAAACGTTTTTTTGCTTAAAGTCTCCTGTTCCACATGTACACTTATTATAGCCAATAACTGGGTTATAACTAGGTACTATCACTGAACGCACCTCTAAACCTAACCTTAAAGCAGCACTAGGTAGTTTTTGCTCTCGGGGTCCCCCTACAGTTGGGAAACAGTATTGTCCTCTACTACTGTCGTAAACTGTCATTCTACATCAGTGGATGCATCGCACGTGCATTTGTTGACATGACAACTATGATAGCCCTGAACACTGCAAGAGTTCACATGCAGGTGTTCTGCTTGCGTCGCGTGTGAAATGTCTTCATCCCAGGTACAGTGGCATATGTTTCAGCATGTCATATGAATATAATTTCATGGGTTTTATTTTTTTTCAAACGCCAAATGATCGCGATGCTCAAGTTTACAAGCCAGCGTCATTATAGTAGCCTAGTCTATTGGTTCCCGTTTTTACAGAATCTATATGATACTTCAATTCAATGTTTGAGTGGTAGGTAATAATAACCATATATCGTCAATATTATAATATCACGCTACCCTAGATGAATCTGCAAATTTGAAAAATCGATTTGCATTATAGCTTGAGGCAAGACAAATACACCAATATCACAGACATGTTAGGTATCCTAAAATATGATTTTGTACGTCTTATCATATGTATTTACTTGCAAGAATGTAGCCCCTCCTCCTTCAGCTCACGCCAACAAGCAAACGCTGGCCCAATGTTGATCCTCGTCCTGCCTTTAATCCCATCACTTTCTCGTTTCCTCTTTTTGCTTTCCTCCGACAAAACCTTTGCTTTCTTATTTTTCTGTGCTGTTTCGGCCATGACTATAACATTGTTATTAACAACACTAATAACAAATTATAGTTTGGCTCGCACGTCCGAATTTAAGGAAGTGGGGGTGGTGGTAGAAGTGACGTATATGCCGTAAAGCAGTCGAATTTTGTAGTTTTTTTTTTCTCGGGTTACTACCCGAAACCCGAAGTTTAAAAGTACGATTAAAAACGATACAGACCCCGTCAGGCTATGGCAGACGTGTCATTCAACCTATTGTAAGTCGATGTATCATCACAAGAGGTTTGAAAATATATTATAAAGGTTGAAAAGTTACCTAGTGCTGCTTTAACCCATGTAGAAACCTTATATTACCAGTACTTTTTTGGATAACTACACTGTAAGTACACATACTGTAAAATAAAGTGTAACCAATAACGCTTGGTTTGATATTTCGTTATATAATGCAATGATTCAGCTGGAGCCACTGTATATGAAGCAAATAATGACAGTAATTTATAATAAATTGTAATTTATTTTTTGAATAACATATTAATCATTGTTTTTTTGTGCTGCTAAAAAGATTAAATCTGTATAAATATGATGAAATGTTGTGTAGAAGTGGTTCACTGGACTAGCACGAGGAGTTTAGCAGATGTTTTGCGCTCATTAAAATGTTCCTGTATTCAGCATATCCTGAACTACAGAGTATGTTTGCATCTGAAAAAAAGCAGAGCGGTCCCCATCTGGCACATTTATCCCTGTAAATATTTTCAGGATATATTTGGGTTTGTTTTTGACACCTTCCCAAACTCTTTTGCCATTTTGTGTCATTTTCCAAAGTGTGCTGCGAAGTGAAGCCTTTCAAGGCATATCGAGAAGTTTTAATGATGCTGTAGACATCAGCGGGAAGGGTTTTCATTTCAAAACAGTCCCTTTACTCGCTTTATTTCTTCTCCTGGGATCACGGTCTTGCCGCACACACACACACACCAGCTGAAGTGGGCACACCCTGGCACACAGCGTTCCCACCAGTGCCCGTTCCACGTTTGCTGTGGATGCCAGGGCTGGTGTGTGCTGCGGCGAGACCCAGCGAATCTGTTCCACTCTATTACCCTCGTGCCTGCCGCCCACCTTTGCTGTGGGGAAAAGAGCAATTTCCTGTCGCAGTCTGTTTGATCAAGTGCTAAACCCTTATGATCAATAGAGAGACAGATGTCAGCTCCAGATGGCCGTATGGCAGTACCTGGGGCAGTGGACGGGCCGTGCCAGGACGACAGCATGGCACTGTGCAAGGGCAGCAGTGTCCTCCCTCCGCACCAGCCGACAAACGCAATTAGATCCTTTAGCCGCTGAATGTTTATTTCAGATGCTCGAAGCGACGGAGGACGTAATTAGCCTACGCTTTGCGCAATATGTGGAATTACAGAAGGGTTACGGTGCAAGCAGTCCGGATTTCTCAGGTACACTGAGAAAATATGGTGTACAAGCAGTTTTCAGTCAGAAATTGCTTGTAAATTTCACAAACCATTACAAAGAAACAGCAAGTAACACTGAAAAGCCCGGGGGGGAAATCTGCTTATTTGCAAAAAAAAAAAGGCATAATGTTATCTAATTTGATGATGCTGAGTTCAGAAAAATTATAAAAAATTGTCCAAAACGGTCTTTTTGTTTTTCTAATGATATGTATGTAATGCGCAAAATAGCAAAAGCTGTCAAAAGTTTTAGAATTCAATACATAATTTAACTACAAACTGCAAAGTACTTCAAATACTTCATTTAATGTCCATTAAAGTCCATAAATAAGTGATTTTCACAAAATATTGTCATTTTCTGTCGCTGTTTGGAGGCAGTAAAACATCCACAGATGTAGCGGAAACATCTGGGTCATGTTTGCATTTTCTTCTGTCACTGGCCATAATTCTAACCTTGAAAATTAGGATTAGGCATAAAATAATGTGATGCATGTGAAAATTGTCTGAGAATTGATCAAATAGTTGTGAAGTGAGGAATAATATGTCCGTGCCTGTTTTTTTCTGGTGATTTAGGGTATAATACAAGCATCTTTAAATATTCTTGCACATAATATTGGCGTGTAATATTTTGTGAGAATGTGTGAATCAGCACTCCAAAATTAGAAAGCAACAAGTAAAGTATTTTTTTTACAGTGTAGGATTGTAGATGATGTCACCATTAGCATTACAAAACTATAATAATTTGCCTTCAAACACTCCTCGTCCACCATTATTCGGACAAACAAAGTCTCTATTGTTTACTGTATTAATATCATAAAAAGTGATACGCCGTATACTTAAACGGTCCTTTTTTCCCAGAATGCACGTCCACTGTGAGACATCTTTGTCAGGCTCTCTTCCTGCGATTTGTCCATGTCACAGCAATCCTTCATCTTCCAAAATGGTTGACAGGTGCATCAATCTGGCTCAATCTCCCACGAAAAAACGTCATTGCCAGACGGCCCTAGTCGAGGTTTCCAAAGAGGAGAAGGAGCCATTTTTGCAGGCCGTGCATTTGCATGAGGGCAAGCGTCCACGGGCCCATGTGGCACGGGGACGGAGCCATGTTGGAAGAGAGCGGTCCCGCTGGAGCCCGGCCGTTCACCTGCTCCCCAGCGTGGAGCATGCTGGGAAGGGGACGCGGGCCACCGACCACAGCTGGGGGTCTGCCGCGCAACTCAACACTACCGCTCCCCGATGCCACGAAGGCGTGACGTCCCATTAACGCTGATGGTCAAGACGGGTGGCATGTGTGTGTCCCTCCCAGCGGGGGCCGCAGTAAACACATGTCGACTAGCCGCAACCAATACGCAGTAACCTGACGAAGTGAGCCCTGCTCTCGGTGAGAATGTTTGCTCAACACTCTCGTTTACCCGAGAGTATTTCAAATCTGTGTTCGGAATATTAACACGATTTTTCACGTCGAGTGAGCTAATGATGAAAAGTAGATCGAAATCTATTTTTATTTTTTCATTTTTAAAAGCCCGTAGGAAAAAGTGTACTTTCAAGCCAAATATATATTCTTTTCCCACTGCGGGATGCTTGCTTTTCATCCATAAATGCTTTTTTAACATTCATGTGATGTGTGAACAAAGTTTGGGTTTGGCGTTAAACTGATGAGCGGGTGTGTTTTTATAATGCTAATTCACATCACAGCTGTTGCTGTAAACACTAAATTAAAGCTTTTGTCAGTGTGATTCTCAAATCTGCAAATGAAAAGTACTTCTAAAGGGATTTGTCAAAATCAGCTTTTAATCATTAAATAAACATCACATTTTGACTATTATAAATCATTCAGTATTATACACACATTTCTCGATCTGATTGGAGGTCCAAATGTAATATCGAGAACAAATTTGACTTGCTATACTGTACCATAAAGTCCACTATTGCGCATATTTCACACCACAACATAGTAGTGTACTGCACTACATTACACAGTGCTATACTAAATGGTTTATTTTGATACAGTCACTACTGTCATTTTATTTTCTTGAACTCTTCCACAAATGTGTCATGTGCAAAGAATGGAAACAAGGCATTTATGTTACAGAAAATACTGCAAATAAGGCAATAGTTGAAATGCTTACAAAATGAGTAAACTGTCTTTTAAGAGGAACAAGGAAGGGACAAGTAGCTGTGCGTCTGTGATTCATCTCGTGTGGTTTTGCGATGAGCAGAGAGACTTCTGATAGGTCAGATCTGTATTACAGTATGCAAACAGTGCCCCCTTATGGCCATACGCAGTGATTGTTGACATTGAGACAGAATCATATCAGTGTGATCAGTGTGATGGCTTGTCAGGAACAGAGACTTGCTGTACTGGTTAGTTTTATAATTGATGAGGTTCAAACTAAGTGTGCACTCACTCACACAGAGAAAAAGGGTGTCAAAATTGTACCTTTGGGGGTACAACAGCTTGCCGCTGGGGGAATACTCTTAAAATGACATTGTTGTACCTTTTTTACTCCTAAAAGTTGTATATTAGTACCTTTTATTATAAAAGGGGCATATTAGTACAAATACGTACCTTACACAGAAGCTAAAAAAGGTACAAATATGTCCTTTTAAGGGGACTGCCCCAGCGACAAGCTGTTATAGCCTTTTTCTCTGTGTGCATGTACACTCTCTGAAAAAAGGTACAAAAGCTGTCACTGGGGTGGTACCTTTTCTTTTTACCTAAAGAGAGCATATTAGTCTCTCAAACGTGGTATCAAACGTGTACATATTAGTACCTAAATGGTACATATTAGACCTTTTTGAAGGGTACAGTCCCAGTGACCGCATTTATACCTTTTTTTTCTGAGAGTGTAGCTCAACTGTTAGCAAGCACTGGCTATATGAACATCTTTCTACTTAGTTCAGTCTTGTTCAAAGTCCATTTTACTTCCATTATCTGATGTTTTTTCCAAATAAAACAATACTCAACTAGAAAGAAAGTAGGGAGGGGTTCATGTGATCTATTTGGGAATTGATTGAATTAGAAACGACTGCATGAATGTCGTTAAGACCAGGAATATGCATAAAGAAATTTTGTCACTTTAGCATCTCTATATTAAAAAAAATTTCTGAGGACAGAGCAAAATGAGCAACTGTTTCCTGTTTGTTGGCATTCGATTATTTTTCAGCCCCTTATTCTGAGAAAGTCTTTGTGGTTTTTAACATTTTTTCCTTCACACTTTACTATTAGCAGCTATTCTGCTACTATTCTGCCTGCTAGTATAGAGTTGTGAGAAGCATTTAATCTCCTTTTCATAGCTGATGCCTTTGCACAATTATTTTATTGGCATTTACAAGAATTGCTCACTTATTTGTTTTTTATTAGCCTAATGATAGAAACACAGAGGAACAGAAAGTCATAATTGCATGTTGTTCCTTATGCAGACATATAACAGAAATGAATGAAGGTCTGAAGGTAAAAGCCACCTGATCTTTCTGGAAAGATGACATGCAATTTACACATCAAATACACCATTATTGACACAAAATATAAAGGAGGCATTTGCCTTCCTTTGCCCCAGATTAGTTTTTTGGCAGTGCTGTTTTTGGCGTAGCGTTGAGGTTTGTGCTCCACGCTTCCGTTACGGCCTGTAATGCAGACTTTTGTCTGGACAGATGGGAGAAACAAACACAGATATGTTTAACTATGCATTTTACAGCAAACTATTAAAGTCTTCTACTGTTTACACATGCAAACATTTGAGTAGCTGTCCTCCGGCCAGTTCATTAGCCAAACCCTTCTGTCGGCTTTTGCCACAAAAAGACAGAAAGAGAAAGCAAACGAGTGCTAGAAAGGCTTGTTTTGTGCTTTTACAACATGGCCGATCTTTTAAAGTGATCATTCAAAGTGCCCGTGCCCTGCCTTTGAGGGACGCCGCCGCGGTTTCCGTCTACGGCTCATCCTGGTGTGTTTGATTAGAGCGGCATGGACTTACACATGTAATTGCATCATTTTGAACCCCCCTGTAATTCCTTTATGTGAACATCTTTAAGTAAGTGTTTAAAAGCATCATTAGTGCGAACGAGGGGGGAGTTTGGGCCGCGAGGACGAGCCCGCGCTAGAGGATTCTATACTGAGAGATTGTATGAAAAGAACCTTTTTTTAAAGTTATCTGGACTATGTACAGGATACCGGGTTTTGATTGTTTTAATGAAGCAGCTGGCGTATTGTGTGTCCTTAATTCCTCCATTGTTTTTGGAATATGTCATAGTTCTTTATTCTTTTATCAGGTGCGCTGCAGGAGGAGGGAGACAATAGGCTTCATTGCGACTGCGTTGGCCGCGGCACAAAGGCCTTCTGCCGCAGACAGCTCACGGGCGAAAGCAGCACCGCGCTGGCTACGCTTTTCAGCAAGGGTCCCGTGTCTCTCACTTTAGGGCTGGCCGTCGACCTGTGTATTTCAGTGTGTGAACTTGCAGTGGCACAGACAGGAAGTCTCCATCTGAACTGTGGTTGTTCTTTAAGTTTGACTTTTTGACCCTGCGAGCACCTTGAGTTGAGGGGGAGAATCAGCTGGAAAAGCTGGCTTGACCTCCCATACGGTCCCTAGGCTTCGAGCAAGCTTTTTGTCATCACTGCATGATGAAGTTAAGCTTTGTTTGACAGGGAATGGTAGAATACAACTCTTACTGTTGCTGCTATATTAAGCAGACATACAAGCAGTATACAACAGTCACAGTATCCATCAATGCATAGTGCTCAATTTAAAACGGCCATTTCCAGTGTGATGGACACAGTGTGTGCTGCCAAAACATGTTTCACAACATTGGATTAAAATTGCAACGCTTTTATTTCCAAGATGATAACGGGCCGCAGTGTGTTTTTAATTAGTAGGTTGCAAGTATATTCTTCTGATAGGGTCACACGGGGAAAACTATGCTAAATGTATAATCATGTAATAGCAAAATAAACATTTAATAAATATTAATAAATATACTTTTTTTTTGTTGGTCAAAGGTAAAGTATTTAGAATCAAAGTCATTAGCTGCTGATCGCATGAAAACTTCAAAATGTTGAGAAATGTGGGAACAAAATTTTGATTTTAAATACCGGTAATAAATACATTTCATATTTTAATATGATATATATATTATATTCTTATTGTATTTGTTTTAAATTATCATGCCATTTTTATCATTTGTTGTCTATGCAATTCATGGTAATAATAATCTCATAATTTGTTTTTATTTAAAAAATAAAAAAAATTAAATTTTTGGAGCATATTCTTAGTTTTGTATGATATAGTATTTTTATTCACTGAAACTAAAAATTATAAAAATCGTTTTAATTCATTGAAAAAAGCTGCATAAAATAAATAAATATATATATATATATATATATATATATATATATATATATATATATATATATATATATATGTATACACTCACCTAAAGGATTATTAGGAACACCATACTAATACTGTGTTTGACCCCCTTTCACCTTCAGAATTGCCTTAATTCTACGTGGCATTGATTCAACAAGGTGCTGAAAGCATTCTTTAGAAATGTTGGCCCATATTGATAGGATAGCATCTTGCAGTTGATGGAGATTTGTGGGATGCACATCCAGGGCACGAAGCTCCCGTTCCACCACATCCCAAAGATGCTCTATTGGGTTGAGATCTGGTGACTGTGGGGGCCATTTTAGTACAGTGAACTCATTGTCATGTTCAAGAAACCAATTTGAAATGATTCGAGCTTTGTGACATGGTGGAAGTAGCCATCAGAGGATGGGTACATGGTGGTCATAAAGGGATGGACATGGTCAGAAACAATGCTCAGGTAGGCCGTGGCATTTAAACGATGCCCAATTGGCACTAAGGGGCCTAAAGTGTGCCAAGAAAACATCCCCACACCATTACACCACCGCCACCAGCCTGCACAGTGGTAACAAGGCATGATGGATCCATGTTCTCATTCTGTTTACGCCAAATTCTGACTCTACCATCTGAATGTCTCAACAGAAATCGAGACTCATCAGACCAGGCAACATTTTTCCAGTCTTCAACTGTCCAATTTTGGGGAGCTCGTGCAAATTGTAGCCTCTTTTTCCTATTTGTAGTGGAGATGAGTGTTACCCGGTGGGGTCTTCTGCTGTTGTAGCCCATCCGCCTCAAGGTTGTGCGTGTTGTGGCTTCACAAATGCTTTGCTGCATATCTCGGTTGTAACGAGTGGTTATTTCAGTCAAAGTTACTCTTCTATCAGCTTGAATCAGTCGGCCCATTCTCCTCTGACCTCTAGCATTAACAAGGCATTTTCACCCACAGGACTGCCGCATACTGGATGTTTTTCCCTTTCCACACCATTCTTTGTAAACCCTAGAAATGGTTGTGCGTGAAAATCCCAGTAACTGAGCAGATTGTGAAATACTCAGACCGGCCCGTCTGGCACCAACAACCATGCCACGCTCAAAATTGCTTAAATCACTTTTCTTTCCCATTCTGACATTCAGTTTGGAGTTCAGGAGATTGTCTTGACCAGGACCACACCCCTAAATGCATTGAAGCAACTGCCATGTGATTGGTTGATTAGATAATTGCATTAATGAGAAATTGAACAGGTGTTCCTAATAATCCTTTAGGTGGGTGTATGTATATATATATATGTGCGTGTTCCAGGTGAAGTACTAAAATGTAGTCAAGTCACCTTCATTTATATAGCGCTTTTGCAACACAGATTGCTTCAAAGCAGCTTTACAGTGATGATAGGAAATTAATTTTGTTTTTGAAGAAAAGTTTTGATTAATTTCTGTTGTAAAAGCTGATTAGTTATTTAATTTGGTGCCATTTAAACAACACATCCTCAATTAAAACAGAAAAACCCCAATCCGTTCCGGACCCCATCCGCACGGCAACAGCATTTGGTGGCCAGAGAACACAAACCATGAAATATGTTTGAAATAGTTTTGAAACTTCCCCTCGCAACCCATAAAAAGGTGATTCCGTGAAAATGGTGACGGCTTGTACGCAAGCATTACGTTTTCAGCCTTTAGGCAAGCGCGTTTGGATACGTATGTGTGCATATGTGTTTTTATCTGTATAGAGGGAAAGGGAAAGGAAGGAGGCCTTCACAGGAAGTGTCTATTTGACAATTACTAAAGCTAAAAATTACTAAAGCTAAAACTGAAATAAAAATAAATTAAAGCTTAATTCATTTGTTTTAATTACAAAAGCATATAACATTACTAAAAATTATTTAAAATTAAAATAAAAACTAAAACTTAATTACTCAAACTAAAACTGAATATATATATATGTAAAAGCTCATTCAAAAATATGAATAAATACTAAACTGTTTGAAAACCACTACTGTAAACCATAACCTTACAGCCTCAAAAACATCTGCATCGGAGAAGGACACGACTGTACCACTAATATCTTTCTGATTCTTATTACACCTTATTTCTGGGCAGTCAAAGTTTGTCAGTGATTCGCTTTGAGATGTTAACTCACTGGCCATCCCACAACGCCGCAGCAGTTGTGGCACCCTGCATACATCACATTCTGGCTTCTTTTCTAGTGTAAGTAATGAGTTCTTCATGCAACTTCCAGCAGTATTGAGCAGGCAGAGGTGACCTGCGCCCTCCTGCTGTTGCAGGTGACAGTTTTGATCTGCGCTGATGGCGACGGCAGTTTTTGTTATTTTAATTAGGAGATAAGGAACGAGAGAGCCTCTCCAGGCAGTGTGTGGTGTGTGACAGGATCCCGCTGATGAAGAGGACCCGTCTGAAGAGCGTGTCTCCCCGCTGCAGATTCACACGTTGATAAGCTGCTCTTTCTGGCAGCAGTCGTGCATTTTTTTAACACACTGAAGCTTTCGCAGTCGGTGCCTGTATTAGAAAGCCATTTTATTCACTAACTTTATTTCTTTAATATATCTGATCTGATTGTGTGATATATTTCATTTTTGAGCACCCCTGAAAAATAGAAAATTACAGTGATTGATTATTCAATCATTTGACTGTTTACTGTATGACCTAAGATTCAACTTGTACTAAAACCAGTACTAACATTTCTACTGATTAGCAGAGTTGGGGAAAGTAACTTTTAAAAGTAATGCAGTACAATATTGCGTTTCTCTCTCTCATCTGGGGTCCGTTCTTCGTACGTCGCTAACTCAGTTAGCTGGATTTGATTGTTGACGATTTGTCATGAATTTGGATTGTTTGGTTCTTCGAAGCTCATCCTGGACTTGCTGTCATAGCAACAGGTCCGTAAGCTTAAACGGTTACTTCAGCGATGTAGCATTAAGCTTTGTATCAGTAGAAACCCGGTAGATCATGCTTCTCCCCCTCATATCCCCCTGAGACAAGAGATGTATGTATTTTATGTCTGGAAAAAAAGCCTCCGATGACGGAAATATCGCCATTTTTGTGTCATCGGAGGCTTTTTTGGCCAGAGGCTAAAGACTACAGCTAGTAGTAGGAGCTAGTTCCGCATGTTTTCAACCCGCCCATAGGGGGGGCCGCACGGACATTCATAACGGGGCGGGGCGGAGCAAAGCGAGTGTTCTCAATGAATTCCTATGAAAGTTAAGCTTCCATAGGCATGAACTGAAAACGCGTCAGACTGGACACGCATCGTGAATGACTGTGAGGCCGTGAATGAATGCAGGTCTGCCATGCTCATTTTTGTTTCGGTTTAAAATTAGCGCCGATTCGGGGGCGGTTTGCTTGAATTGTGGGTTCATGAAAACACAACAACAAAACGGTACAATGACAAACTCACTTAAATAAGCGCATTTGGCTTTGAAACCAAATCTTCCGCGATCATCTGGTCTGTCAGCTCCTCACTCTCGTGATGAATGAAATCTGACTCCTGCTGCTGGTCTGTGCTGAGATTTGGCTCGTGCTGTATTGAGCAAACACGTTCAGTTTTTAATTGTAGTGTCTGTTCTCTAACTGAACTAAATGATTTTATTACTATAAAAATCGAAACGACGGTGGGGCGGTGGGCAAGAGATGTAACCAGTAGGCGTGGCTTGGGAGTGGCCTCATAGGCAGCAAAGCAAGTGTATTCTGGGAGTTGTTGTCTTCATTCCACACGAGACAAAAATACATTTTCTGGCTTTTCTCAGTCTAGAAGGCACCAACTTCTAAAATAATTTCACATTTCTACTACATAAATGACCTAATTTAAATACACATTCATCTTTCCAGCGGTGACGTACCCCTTTAAACCTGCTCGGGAGCCGGCTTATTTCATGTAAACAGGATTAGATTGCATCTTTTAAGCAGCGTTGATACTTAAAATCTGTCTCAGCCACTGCTACTTTATTATAAAAGTTCCTTACTGAACCAGAGGCAATAATAATTTTAAATAATAATAATATAAAAATGTACATTAATAAAAAAAAAAGTTTCATTTTTGGCAAATGTAAAGGCTCTTTTACACCAAAAGTGAAATGCGTAAGCTTTAAGCTGAAGGACATGCAGATCCACGCCTGTACAGTAGAGGGCGCAGCTCAAACAAACCTTTCAGCTGTGCGGCCATTCTGGATGAAAAAAGAAGAAGAAATGGTATTATCCCTGTACATCTTTCGATTCACTATACATTCGTGTTGTGGACATTATATGCACTTGTGCGCCGATTGCCAACAAAACAAAGACATTTGATGCAGATTCACTCACCGCCTGCAGTTTCGACTCATGACCAGGATCAAACAAACACACTTCCAGAAGTTGCTACTCTGGAAAAACAAACTGCATCCTCTGTTTCCTTAACACTGGGTTGTTTAGGAAGCTGAACAAGGTTATCTTTCCCACACAACCAAAAACACACTTCTTTAGTGACACTGTTGATTTCGTGGTCTAGAAACAAAATGACAGCGCTGCCAACGGCTCCTGTAACCTGAACGAAGCTCGTTGATTTGTGTGCTCTTGCTCTCGCTCGGGTTGATGCGCGCACACGTTCATACGGGAGAAGTGCCTATACAAGGAATTCTACCCTGTATGACGTCATACAGGGCCATATTCAGGGAAAAAAAACTTTCCGAAACTTGTTCGAATCCTGAACGAGTATTTGGCACAGAAATACTGTCATACATCCAACTCATTTTTTGAAACTTTGGCCATATTTAGCATGAGAATCCAACTCAATGCTAATGTTTGCCTTTTGTACATTTTCCTAAATTCAGGAATTACATTCCCTTGCTGTTTTTCCCTCATTACCTTCCCTCCCAACAGCTGGTCTGAAAGCGCAGCTCATCTTCCCCTCTGAAGCTCCGTCAGTCAGTGTGTTTGAGAGCTCAGAGCTTTAATTAATTGTCCAGCTTCCCTACTGAAACAATGTCCTAATTCTGCCATTTAGCATCTGCATATCATAGTTTGTTGTTATCTCGGAAGCCAGATTTTTTGTAAATAGTCATATTTAAAACTTTAATCACTTGAATGGGAAATGAAGTGTGGCTGAAATCCTTCCGTGTGTGAAGATAAATGCTATCTGAGCTTAAACCCTTCCACTGACTTCCCATCTATCCCTCCCCCCTTTTCTTTTCCTGTCAGAGTATATTTAAAATCTCAAGCAGAATGTTTGATCTGAACTCCAAATGTTAGATGTGCAGTAGACCTTAAATATATACCATCCCTTAAAGCAACATGATTAAAGCTAAAGTGTGTAACATCACCACCCAAACTGCAAAGAGAGTGATTTTTTTTTAAAACCCAATCCTCAATCTTCCATTAATTAGACAGATTGTTCCTCCCCATTTTACCCAGTTTTGGGTAATTATTTGATTAATAGAAAGTTCAAAAGAACAACATTTATTTGAAACAGAAATCTTTTGCAACAGAATGAAGTCTTTACTGTCATCAACTGTGGATAAATTTAATGTGCCCTTGCTAAATAAAAGTCTTAATAATAAAATAAATCATACTGACCCTAAACTTTTAAATGGTAGTGTATATTTAAAAATAAAAGAAAAATTTAAAGAAAGAAAAAGTATTAGGTCAAGTTAAATAAATAATAGTTTGTTCAATGAACTTACATTAAGGAAACCGTTTCCACACAATTAGTTTAGGTTGGTACAACAAGAAAACAAATATTTTGTTGGACCAGCTTAATAAATGTAAGTTCCTATGTCATACTAACTAGCAAAAGCATGTTAGCATGCTAGAGACAACCTTGTTAATCATTATATACAACATAAAGGAGAGCAAGTAAGAAGAGACTGATCTCAAAATTTGCTCATTGAGTGAAAGAACCCACATCATGGTCTTTCAGACCCTTGCATAGCATGATGGGAACTAAAGGTCCACTGCCCAATGTTATATCAATAAAAATTATTAATGTAGTCCCAACACAAAATGATCATCTTCCATTTTACTATTTTAATTGGATTTAACAATGCAATTAATTTGTGACAATATGTTCAATTATTTGAACAAGCAGCAAAAATCTTTCATTTAAATGCATCATAAAAATGATCAACCCTTACAGGGAAAACCTTTGCATACATTTTAAACTGAAGTGGCTAAATGCGGCAGTAATGATGTGTCGTTTATTCTCTGTCACACACAGGTGGTCAGTTGTGGTGCACCACGACAAAGAACATGATGGAAGGTGAGGAGCTGGTGGCATTCGCAGTGGACTTTGACTCTCGATTGCAGGCGGTCAATCACATGTCTCTCAGTGAGGGCATGTACCCAGCACGCCTCCTGGACACCATCCAACTCCTGCCCCAGCAAGCTGCCATGGCCTCCATATTACCTACAGCTATAGTCAACAGTAAGTATAGTCAACTCTTTCTGTTTGCTCACAAACTCTACTGTCCACAGGCATCATAAACATGTATGCAGTGAATCAAGACTAATAACTGTCAATGTACTTGTACAATAAAGCTGTACGGTTTTGTCTTGCCGTAAAACTTGGCCCCAATATTGCTGCATATGGGGTCTCACCTGTTCCCATGGCTGCTCCGTTAAACACTCCAACCAGTCATTTGAGCCAGTTCAGAGCGTGTTACACATGCACATACTACACTGAAAACAAGTAGTTATTCAAAGATTAACCTCTACTGGAGGAACATGATGTTCTGCCCTTCAGTTTAGGGGTACAGTAAACATGTCTGGACTCTGACCAACCTTGTAATTGCAAAATTCAAGCCATTTGCAAATACTTTGTTTGTTGACTTTATCAGTGAGGTCTAGAGTTCAGCTTGACACAGAGGATGCTGCTAGCAGATGGTGCAGTGTTTTCATTTGCCCTTGAGGAAAGGGCACGAGCCTACTGGAATCATCTCTGTTGCCATGCAACATCACAGCAGAATTGTTATTTAAAACCATTTTATTAGACTCTTTGAGTAACTTATCCATCTTCTTCCATCAGCCGTGAATGTGAACCGACATACAGCCGTCCCAACCACTCCTAATGCCCCTTCTGATTTATCCCCTATAGAGATGGGATTAAGGAAATGCACAATTCTACTTCTGAAAAATAAATTTTGTTCATAAATATAATTGCCAATAACTATATATTAAATTACATTAGGCAAACAATAAAAACATTTTATTAATTCATATATTTTTACAAAATATTGACAAAACTATTGACAACCTTTAAGACTTAAGCGCAGCACAACTGTTGATGAACAGTTTGTAGTTTTGCCTTCACAATCTTGTATCTGTGTTTCAGAGGACATCTTCCCCTGTAAAGCATGTGGGATATGGTACAGGAGTGAGAGGAACCTTCAGGCCCACCTGATGTATTACTGCAGCGGGCGGCAGAGGGAACCCGATAATGTCCCAGAAGATGCTGACGCCAATTCCCACCAAACTCCCAATATCTGCCCTTTCCCACAATGCAACAAGAGCTTCAGCAACCCTCGGGCTCTGGAGATGCACTTGAGCTCACACAGTGAGTATAGAGTATGATGTTATCATAATTAAAGTACATTTTGACAGTAAAAAAAGATACTTCTAACAATAAGGATTTGATCGCACAAGTAACTGTTTAATTGTTCATTTAGTTTACTCATCACCCATTCCTATTTTGTACTCATTTAGCAAATCATCAGCAGAATCCAGCCAACCTGAACATTTAATGAGGATGATGATTAATTATATAAATAATATTATATATTAATATTGCTTAGTTTCACAAAATGTTTAGGAAATAAACACAAACAGATCTACAGCAGACACAATGTTAAACTGACAAAAAACAACTGTCTTTTTCCTTTCTCATAGGTGTCAAAATGGAGGAGTCTCTTCCCCCAGGCACCAGTTTGAAATGCACAATCTGCAACTTCACAGCAGATTCACTCCTTACATTCCAGCACCACATCCTTTCACACCTGTCACAGGCAGCCTTCAGATGCAATCACTGCCACATCAGCTTCCAGAACCATAGGGAACTGCTGCAGCATCAAGACTTACATGGACACTCTGGGAAGATTCACAGGGAGAGTGACAGTGAAAACTCCCCAAGAGGAGGCGAGGAAAGTCTGCTGGCGGTACGAGCAGAACTGTCAGGCAGGAAGGATGTAGTCATGCAAAGTCCCAAAAGCACACCCCACAAGGCCAACAGTCCTGATGGAGAACTTGAAAGACCTGAGAAAAAACCTACCCTACTGCAGAAGGGGGAAAATCACCCCGGCAGCAAGGCTAGTTTCTCCTACACCAGAATCAAGTCGGAACCCTCTAGTCCACGGCTAGCCTCCTCTCCTGTCCAGCACAACATGGGCCCAACCTTCCCCATGGGTCCGTTTTTGTCGCAGTTTGCATTCTCCCAGGACATTTCTGTGGTACCACAAGCATCTGAGATTCTAGCAAAAATGTCAGAGCTTGTGCATCGAAGGCTACGCCATGGGGGTAACAGCTACCCTCCTGTCATCTACAGTCCTCTAATGCCCAAAGGAGCGACCTGCTTTGAATGCAACATCACCTTCAATAATCTAGATAACTACTTAGTTCATAAGAAGCACTACTGCAACAGTCGCTGGCAGCACATGGCTAAATCTCCAGATTTCTCTAGCGTTCCGGACAAGGTTTCCGATGCCATAAGTCCAAACAGTGGCCACACCTCAGTTGGTATGCTCCCCGGATGCCTTCCATCAGAGACAGACAGTCATCTCGTGACAACAGCTTGCTTGAATTCGTCTGTCCTGGATATTATGAACGCTAGTGGGAAAGTGCCTGAAAAAGACCTCACGGGGCAAGTAAAGAAGGTTACTACACCGACAGGAGTTGAGGAAAGGCTTGGTGGAAAACAGCCTGAGGTGAAGAGTCCCAGCACATCTTTGGTGGAAAGTGACAACGACCCAAACAAGACCACATGTGAAGCATGTAACATCACCTTCAGCCGGCATGAAACGTACATGGTTCACAAGCAGTACTACTGCGCCACTCGCCACGACCCACCTATGAAACGGATGTCCGCGAAGGTGCCTGCCATGCAGCGGACCATGAGGACGCGCAAACGGAGGAAGATGTACGAGATGTGTCTACCCGACCAAGAACAACGCCAGGCCATGGGGCCACAGCCGGGATTCTTGGGTTTGCCTACTCTTGGAAATCCCTGTACATCCCAGGAGACGGTAGAAAGTCTGGCTGACCGCTTCCATCCAAGGTGTGACATTTTTCCAGGCCTCGTCCCGAAACACTTAGATGCTTCTCTAAATGTCTCCAAGCCCATCCTTGCCCCAAAAGGAAACACTATTGCAGACCCACAGGAACTAGATGCTCCAATAGATCTCAGCAAAAAGTGCTCACCTCTTCCTGACAAGTCGTGTAACTCCCCTAAAAGATTGCTGGACTATCACGAATGTACCGTCTGCAAGATAAGTTTTAACAAAGTGGAGAATTACCTAGCACATAAACAGAACTTTTGTCCCGTCACAGCTGCTCAGCATGGTGAGCTCAGCAATCTGGAGCAGCCGATGTTCCAGGGCATTAAGAGCGAAGGCAATAATTCGGATGACATCTATGACAAGAGTTCTGTCAAATGCGAGAAAAACGGTGGCAACAAGTTGATGGTGCAAAACGGAGGCATGTTCCCACCACACCTCGGGCCGGCACCGGATCTGAAAGCTTTCAGTGACGCACAGCTCATGACCTCGAAAGATGAGAAGAACATGTTTTTGCCTCACTGTCTCTATCCTGGAGCAATAAAGAAGGTGAAAGGTACAGAGCAAATATCGCCATATTTCGGGATAAAGAGCGGTGACTACATGGCAGGGAGTCTCGCAATGCAGGGCGATGCGGCCGAACAGGAGCAAAGCAGCAATGGCGCAGGAGAGACGGGCACAGAACCCCCTGCGGCCAATGGCTGTCCCCATCCCAGCAAGGAGCCGCTGCCCCTGCTGCCCAAAAACAGGGGCATGGTGATTGTCAACGGTGGTCACAAAGAGGATCGCCAGACACCAGCAACTCCCCAGCAAGAGAATCAGCCTCACAACGCCTCATCACCAGAGGAACAAACATCTCCCACGTGGGGAGGCGAGAACCCTCCCGACCCGAACGAGAATGTATCGCCCACTTCTAAATCACCCATGGAGGAATCCGCACCTGCCGGGAAAGGTATAAATGGGTCGGCGCCGCCGGCAGGCAGTGGGAAGTACTGCCGCCTCTGTGACATCCAGTTCAATAACTTGTCAAACTTTATCACTCACAAGAAGTTTTACTGCTCGTCACATGCCGCCGAGCATGTGAAATGAAATGATGCTCTTCTTCCCTTGTTCTTCCCTCTTACTTTGGGTACACGATCGTGTCTGAATTAGTGCATCATGCAGTTTTACATACTGCTTGTGGACAATCAAGAGAAGCTTCTTTTTTCGTTATTTGAAGACTTAATGCAAAATGATGAAAAAAAAAATCCAAGTGTAATATTGGTGCCACTTTCACATTTTATTTATTTTACAATCAGTATTAATAGGAGTAGTGCTCTTAATTTAAATTCAAAGAAAGTTTATATCAGAGTTGTTTGTAATGTTAATGTATAGTCATTCTTGTGTAGCAGACATATTGTTTACAATGTACGTTAGGTTCAAGGAGACAATAGGCACAAGATACAAAACTGAAATGCGTTTTAGACCCAACAATAGCTACTGGAGCACTTGTGTATTCTTATTTGCTGGTACAGTTTTTTGTATATGTCAAAATGTCACTTGCAGTATGATTCTCTTGACTTCAGCCTTAAAACTGTTTGGAGGGATAACCAGGCAAAACGCTGCAGCTTATGTTTTGGCATATACTGTACACATGGCTTTGCATATACATGTTGCTGTTTGTCTGTGTCTTTTCTTCGACTCAGAAGTGGATGTTTTAATGAGGATGGCAGCATTCTTGTATAGTACTTGTATTTCTGTTTGCTGATACACCTTGTTCTCCCTTTTTAAAAATTTGCTCTCAGCGCAATACTTTGTAAAAAAAACGAGAAAAAAAGGAGGGCGGGGACATTACGGAAAGCAGTATTATAAAGGGAGAAAAGCAGCTATTTCTTACTCCTGGAGAAAAGAAAAAAAAATGAAATTGTACAAAGAGCAGGTTTATCAATGGTGAATATTGATGGGTGGGACGAGATAAGGGAATACTGTAAAAATGATCATTCCAATGTCCTTATGTAAGAAAAATATTTCTTAAAAATGTTGTTGCTATGCATGTATATGGATGGAATAAAATTCCAGATCTGTTGGAAATTTTTATTTTGATGTGGTGTCAATTAAACTTCAATCCTCAGGATAAACCGACCATTTTATTGTCTTCTTTCAGGATCATAAAAATGGTGGGGAAATTTGTCATTCACCATGGTGATTCTCAAATTAATAATAAATCAACCTACCACAGTAATGAGAATATGGAGTAACATTTTGGGGAAGAATAGTTTACAAATATTCAATGTAAAAAAAAAAAACAGTCCTTTTTAAAGGGTTATTTCACCCAAAAATGAAGAATTCTTTCATTTTGCTAAATCTAATTTCCAATGTCTTTTAAGGTGAAATATGACAGACATATTCTTGACAGGTGTCTTTTAATTCAACTGCATTCATAAAAAGGCATTTTGCTCAACAAACAAACCACAGATTTCGGTTTCCTTTGTGAGCAGAAATGATGCTGTTATTTGCATCATTGAAGAGAGTATGTGACAACTTCAGGGATGTAACTTATTGAACTGTTGTTTTCTGAAGCGTCTCACTGCCGCTGTTGGTTGGACTGTCTTTGAGACACAAGCTTATGCAAATGTTTGATAACCGAGGATGGATTTTTGTAGATCATGTGACGATCCGCCCCACGAATTTGAATGTGATTGGCACTGGGATAAGAGCGCTCCAAAAACTTGCTCTGAAGTTCAGCAACCACCTGACGTGGCGAGATGACAGTTAATGAGACGTTCAGCAAAGGATTTGCCTCTGATTAAAACTAACTAAAGTTCAGAAGTGAAGGTAGA
The DNA here is from genome assembly GCF_949357685.1 of Gobio gobio. Taxonomy (NCBI): domain Eukaryota; kingdom Metazoa; phylum Chordata; class Actinopteri; order Cypriniformes; family Gobionidae; genus Gobio; species Gobio gobio. The sequence goes on along the minus strand of NC_137108.1, from coordinate 41,672,167 downwards.
AAGTGGGGCTGACACTCACTTGGTTGAGATCTGAAGGAAGCTGATGATCAAACGATTCCCCAGTGATCACATGCACAGATGTCTTGCTAGAGAGAGGCTTATATCTGGAGATCTCCCTAAAAAGTCAAGGACATGCAAACAGCAGCGGAAATTATGCCACTGCACCACTAGACTAGAAACCACCGTTAAGATGTTTTTTTTTCTTATACCTAAACTCTATGACTACATTCTACTTAAGTTATTATTATTAATAATAATGCACATTATGAATTTATTGTTGATCTTGTTAGTAATAATTCTTAAAGGGTTAGTTCACCCAAAAGTGAAAATAATGTCATTTATTACTCACCCTCATGCCGTTCCACACCCGTAAGACCTCCATTCATCTTCGGAACACAAATGAAGATATTTGTGTTGAAATCCGATGGCTCAGTGAGGCCTGCATAGCCAGCAATGACATTTACGCTCTCAAGATCCATTAATGAACTAAAAACATATTTAAATCAGTTTATGTGAGTCTAGTGGTTTAATATTAATATTATAAAGCGACAAGAATATTTTTGGTGCGCCAAAAAACCTAAATAACGACTTGTATAGTGATGGCCAATTTCAAAACACTGCTTCATGAAGCTTCGGAGCGTTATGAATCAGCGTATCGAGTCAGCAGCTCGGAGCGCCAAAGTCACGTGATTTCAGCAGTTTGGCGGTTTGACACGCGATCTGAATCATGATTCGACTCGCTAATTCGATACACTCCGAAGCTTCATGAAACAGTGTTTTGAAATCGGCCATCACTATACAAGTCATTATTTAGGGTTTTTTTGGCGCAACAAAAATATTCTCGTCGCTTTAAAATATTAATATTGAACCATTGTACTCACATGGACTGATTTAAATATGTTTTTAGTACATTAATGGATCCTGAGAGTGTAAATGTCATTGCTGGCTATGCAGGCCTCACTGAGCCATCGGATTTCAACACAAATATCTTCATTTGTGTTCCAAAGATGAACGGAGGTCTTACGGGTGTGGAACGGCATGAGGGTGAGTAATAAATGACATCATGTTCATTAAAGGGTTAGTTCACCCAAAAATGAAAATAATGATATAATGGTACAGGGCTCGACATTAACGCTTGTCCGGGACAAGTGGATTTTTTTGAAGGGGCAAGTGAAAGAGAATTTTGCTTGCCCGACGGACAAGTATCCTGATTAAAACGTCAATAACAAAAAAATAACTAGGTAATCACCAAAATGCAATAATGTGCATTCAATTAGTGTAAGTGGCGATCGATGGTGGATATAATGTAGAACTTACTGACGGTAACTAGGTTGTGCTGTTGATGCTCGCGCAGCCTCTCGAGGAGAAAATCGAAAACGAATGAGCGCCGCTCACACAGAGCAACTCAGTTAACATACACGGTTAAAAGTACAAATTGTGTTTTTATATTTATGACATATGATAGAGTTAAGCAACATCACAGAACCAAGAGTGCTGTTTTCCTGAATACCATCACGACTGAACATGACATTAATTTTATACGCCAGCTCCATAAACAATTATTTAACATCAAGTCACTTACATTTTAGATGCAATATTGACTGTTTTTGTTCTATTTCAGCAGCAAAAATAGTTCCAAACAAAGATCACAGCAGAACCATAACGCATCTCACAGCAACAGTGTGTTACTGAATGATTCAGCGTTTGGTTGAATCAAAGATTCAATGACCTATTCATAAACGACTGCCTCATTCCTGAACGAATCAGCCGTTTCACTGAATCGACTCAATGACTCGCTCATAGACGGTCACCTGCGCCCCCTACTGGCGGTTTAGTTTCATGCTTAAACATTCTTTCCAACATTTCTTATTCGTATATTCAAAAATATTTAAAATAATCTCATTACATTATTTAATGCAGTTAAAATTTTTCAGTTTAAATTATTTTATTTAATTGAAAACAGCCCTACAGTGTCTCATTCTAATTTAATTTATAGATCAAATTTAAAAATATAAAATGAAAGCTGAAGCATAGCCTATATTTAATAAGATTATTGAAAAAATGCCCTTTATAAAAAGGTAAAAATATCACAAATATGCGGATTTAAATATGTCAAAGCTGATTGAAAACTGGTCAGAATATTGCTTCAGAATAAATTAAATTTAAAACAAAAAAATAACAAAAAAACATTTCCGGACAAGCAAATGTTTTACTTGGACGAGTGACAGATTTACTTCCCCGAAGGAGAAGCTTAATGTCGAGCCCTGTGGTAATCCACCCACTCTTTGTTTTATATTCCCCATAAATCGCCTCAAAATAGGTAGCTCCTCCCCTGAGTGAGCTGTACACAGTCCACCATGTTTATCTCTAGTGAAACACAAGAATGTCTCAGCTAAGTGATAATGTAAATGTTCTGTTATTTGCTGTATCAAACACAGAACACTTTTTTCCATTTCATAGCGCTATTTTTCCATTGCTTTTCTATGTAAACATGCTAGGTGGACATGCTTGCCATACCGTTACGCTCGCGTTTCATATATATTTTTTTTTTTACAGCTTCTCAGGCAGGAAACAGTGTTCTATAAACGAAGAAGGTTCACTTTTTAAAAAAACGTGTCTCAAAACTTTCCACTGCCCATGTCTCGCATTTTTAGAAGCATATACGCATTGTGTGTGGATTACCCCAAAAGGGAGGGGAAAAAAATATGCGATTCATAATAGTCCTTTAAGATTGTTCCTTGTCAGACTGTACGAACATGTCACACTGTAAGATCTCAGTTGTCATTAATGTCAGACTGTACGATAGTCAATGCGCGTTAAAAACGGACGCACGCAAGAAAACTTGTCCGGAGTTTTATATCATCAATCAATGACGCGTTCGGTGACAGTGAGCTGCATACATGCAGGATTGAAATGGTGGCTACAAAGAAATCTCTAGTGCTCATTTTGGTCATAGTTCGTCGTAGGAGAAGTCACACTGCAGTATCGTGCGCCAAATCTTCTGACACCGATCAAATTTGACCTCAGACGGAATTCTGGCACAGCGGTCATTAATCGGCAGTCGTGAACATGTCAAACTAACAATCAAAGACTTCAGATTTTAGCCTAGGATCAGAGGCATCTTTTAGGATTTGCAAAATTTGTCTCAGATGGCCAAATCGTGGCCAAAAATCGCACAATGTGCACCCTGCTTAAGAAAATAATGGAAAATCACCACAGAGAAATGCAAAAAAAGTATTCTGGAGAAATGGCCCCATACTGTTTCTCCTATTTTGTTGTTGTCTGAGTATCCGAGGCACTAACTGTAAAGGCACAGCCCTCTTCTTGAAAGGGGTTGGGGAGAAGCAGCTCATTTGCATTTAAAGATACACAGATTAAAATGACTTGTTTTTGCTTGCACTCAAAAAAGGGGGCATTTTGGCATGCTATAATAAATGATCTGTGGGGTATTTTGAGCTGAAACTTCAGACACATTTTACATCTTGTAAAAAGAGGCATAATAGGTCCCCTTTAAAGTCTTACCTGACTTGAGATGCACTCTCGTTGAGAAAGAAATGCTCGTCTACTGCAGCGCTCTGGTGGGCAGGGTTACACAGGAGATATTTCTGACAGGAGGGGGGGGGGGGTCACAACAAGCATTAATTATATATATAACACTATTCTATACAAAACACACAAGTCAGCCAAAATAAACATTCAAATCTCACTTCATAGCTGAGACAAATGCATTTTACGCACACATATTATGCCAGGACTGTTGGAGATGGTTCGAGTTGTTCAAATATTTCATTATCACTCTTTGGTCATTATAATAGACATGCAGATGTAAAACTCTCTTGGTGACCTCAGACAGACGCACTTGAAAGCGTCAAGCCAACACGAGTCAATAGCACGAGGGGAGCAGACCCTCTCATGAAGAACAATCCTCCATTCTGAGAGACAGAGCAGTCAAATTAAATGTCGACAAGCATTTCAAGGGCCACAATTCCTCTATGTTGAACATGAAAGCTCCATGTAACCACTAATTGCTATTTGATTGTCTGTGCTCTTGTGTAAAGAAGTCGTATGTGAATACAGTGTAAGCATTGACGACACCTTTTCCTTTATTTCTTTAAATAGTCACATCCGTTGACGAGTCACTATGGGCGTCTGGGTATTTGGCTTGACATGACCTGCGGTGTGACACGTTATACTGCATTTTGCATTTTTTATAATTATTATGCATGTTTTTTTTGTTAGTTGTAAAACAGAATATTTGCATTTTAAAAATGTATCTCACACTGTAGCATTATTTAAATTGATCTAGAAAAGAAAGAAAAAAAATATTTTTGAAAGAATTCCAAATTGTATTCAGCAAAGACATTAATAATCTTGCAAAAGATTTCAAATTAAAATAGATGCTGGTCTTTTAAACATTCTATTCATCAAACAATCATGAAAAAAACATGTAACGACACTGATTTAAAAAAAAAAAATGTTTTCTGGATTTCTGAAAGATCATGTGACACTGAAGACTGGAGTATTGATGCTGAAAATTCAGCTTTACCATCACAGGAATAAATTACATTTTAGAACTGATTACAACTATTTTTTTTAAAAATCACACAATATTACCGTTTATGAGTCTTGCTCCCAACTGTTGAACAGTAGTGTATCATTATCAATTTTGGGGCTTATTTAAAAAAATGTGGTTGCTTGTTAGGAAAATATAATAAGCAACTATGTTTCTTTACATTTATGGTCGCTGTTTTGTCCAATACATTGACTGACACTCTTCTCACAGCTAATAGCCATTCAGTGCAACGATACAAGTGCTGTAGTAATCCGTCCTCATATATCCCGCCTCCTTCTCCCCCTCATTGAAGAAAAATCACATTCAACGTGCAGGCATATGACGTTATAAATGCACGTAATGATAGTTAGCAGACGTAAATAGACGTATACATTTTTACAAACAATGCTACCATCAGAGATGTAGAGGAAACAGGGAGGAGAGGCACCTAATTTAATTTTTTTAATATTTTATACTGTATTTATCATCACAGGCTATGATAAAAAAAACGAGTATACTAATAATAACAGTAGGTATGGTTCGAATTTATTTCATTATAAATATGTGCCTATAGTGCAGCGCTTCCTTAGTGCTTGCCTGTGTCCCAATGTGCATACTATCCATCCTAAATAGTATGTGACATTATTTAGGGCAGATAGTAAATGCACATGGAGATGCAAGGCTTATCTTTTTCACGGTTTGCAGAGTGTGTGTTCACTACTCACTGCTCCTAATATGTGTGCACTAACTCCGACTTTGGGTTACCATAACTGGCCTTCACCTCACTTTTTCTCTTTTTCCATCTCCAAACCTCTTCTGTTCACAGCTGATCGGTGGATATTGCTTGTCCTTTATTGCAATTTGATGATTTTTGTAAAATCACATCTGTTTTTGCTTTTCAAACTCTGAGACATTTCAGTTTAATATGTCACAGGCTTGTTGATAAAAAATAATAGATCATAAATGATATTGATGATAATAAATAATAATATTGGGCTTGTTTTGAAGCAGCGGTTTAGAGCTGCAACTAACGATTATTTTTTCTGTCGACTAATCTAACGATTATTTTTTCGATTAGTCGACTAATCTAACGATTATTTTTCCAGATTAATCTTATTATTCTTTTTTACTGATTATTGTATTTCAAAGAGGGTAGTGAATTTGTATATTATTTTAACATGAAATCAATGAATGATGACAATATTAATTGTATTTCAGGAAGGGTAGTGTACATAGTGTGCCATTTTATAATGAAATATATGAACAAAAGAAGCTTTTTAAACATAATATATAATGATACTATTCATCATAAAATGTATACAGAGTAGGCCTAATTAGGAAAAGTTGTTTACTATAGTAGTTGAGTATGATTTACTTATTGATTTGTGTCAATAGTAAACGAAAATGCACTTGTATTTATCTGCAAAAGGTTCACATACAGGAGCTTTCAGCATAGTGTCAATGTATAACTAGTCGTCTATTTTGAAGATACATGTGCATAAACAACGACTAAAGCTGCCAGAAGTTTTTGCCCAAACTCCAAAGACACATTTAAATTATTAAAGCTAGAGGCATATCTTAACTTTAATGTTACTTTAATCATGTAAACTACCTATATACAACAAGTTATTATGCATATGTGTTTGGGACAGAGCGGAACCAGGTCGCATTAACAGGAGATATATGCAGCCCATAATAAATAAAAGCACGAGACGTACTGGGGTCGGAGAAGAACACCGGAAAATGTGACCGTATGTTGCAATACACGCGCCACGGTTCAGCTGCGCGAGAGAACACTGGAAGGGTTGCCAGGTTTACACAACAAAACCCACCCATTCGTTACTCAAAACTAGCCCAAAACAAGCCCAACCGCGTTTCGGGGAGGTTCTCTGGTAAACATCGCGTTCGGGGGGTTAAATATGTGTGTTTTTTTGCTTCAACCCGCGGACATGAGACACAGCCCGCGGCAACAGTGTAGAAGTAGCCCAATTCCGCGGAAAAAAGCGGACTTGGCAACACTGACTGCAGTGTGAAAGCTCCCGCTCTCCACGCGCACAGCTTCTGCTCTGCCACTGTGTGCAGTGTGAAACCGGCGTTACAGAGCGAACAAAGCACAGTTTTATTCGGCTTCTGTTTAAAGTACTCCCACACTTTTGAATGTCGCGGTCTGGCTTTATATGATAAATGATCATTTTCACTATGCCCGGGAGCAGAAGCTGCCATTATTCTAAATCTTCTGTTTCATTCTAGAACGTAAATAATGTGCCGCCGACGCGTCGACGCATTTCACGCACGTCGACGTATTTTCGTAGTCGACGTCATCGACGACGTCGACGCGTCGTTGCAGCCCTACAGCGGTTGCTTATTTGTCTCGCAAGAGTTGGCAACACTGTTAGTGGGTTGTGCTGTGAAATAAATCCTAACCTCTCATATAAAACAGCAAGTTTTTGTAACAAGTTGAATGTCAAGGCAAATGTTCATTCAAATCATTATGTCATTAACTTTTACCACACAAAAGCACTTTATTCAGTGGACTGAGGCAACTTCTCCACTGACTTCCATGCAAACGGGTCTCTAAGACAGAAGCTGTTGACGTTAGCATGCATCTGACCTGACGTATACACTTTCATTTAAAAATGCATACTGTAACGTAAAAAAAAACGTGACGTTGACGCATTATGCTTCAACATTTATGCTAACACCACAAGCAAAGTTGTTGTTGTCTCTAGCAAACACGCAGATATTTAAAGCTTGTTTATTCTGTTTTGTTTTGTTGAAATCTACCGTTACAAAGAAACATATTGCTTTCGTTTTATGCTTCTAATCTTTCCAGGACAAATGAGACAGAGGTCTTAAAAACACTGTGTCTGTTTTTATGCAGATAGAGAGGAAGGATGGGCATGTATGAAATAAAGAAAAAAAAATCCACCTAGTCCTCACCACCGTCCTGTTGTGCATTAATTATTTCAACTTCCTTATAAAGGCAAAACATTCCTCTAAATCACCTCTTCCGTTCCTCAGGTCAACCTGCGATTCATGTCGTAAATGGGAATCTGTAGCTTTTTGAGGGGAAGAGGGGCCATTCAAAATTCTAATAAATGTTTTGCATATTCGTGGCCGCATGTTAACTTGCATGAAATTGGGTGGAACTGGAGCGAAGAAAGCGGCCTCGTACCTTGACTGCGCGCGGCTGTTTTGCATCGTGACCTGAGAAACCCTGTCTGAAGGCGTTTCAAAAAGGATCCGCGTCAGTCTGTGTCTGCAGCCTCTCACATTCACACACAGTCCGGGGAAGTTGTTCATCTTAGACAACTGATCATTAAACTGCTTCTCTTGTTCTCCAGAAATCCTGCCCTGCATGTCAACTAGCTCATAGGCACAACTGTAATTTACGCAACAGCACCACCAAGTGGCCATGTTGCAGAACGGTGTTTTTTTTTAGGTCTCAGCACAGTCAGTAAGAATCAACTAACCATTCAATCAACATCAACAAGAAGTTTGTTGAAATCCAAAATTTAAAAAAGTAGATAATAGTAGGTTTTTGGATGGTGGCGTGTAGAAGCACAACTTTGAGTGAAAAACAATGTCATTTTTACTAATGTCAATGAGTACATTAATATAAAGAAATCTGGAGTCTTTGTATATACACATTAAAGTGTGACAACTTACAATGTCTTGCTTTGTTTAAAAAGTTATTGAATGCAATAAAAGAAAAGATTACACTGCCATCAGCCTTCAATACAAAATAAATAATGAAATAAAAATCACAACTATTTAAGTATGTTAATCTTTTTAATAGCTAATACGTATATTTCATTTTAAGTAGAAATTTCTTTTCAACACAAGGTTTAGGTTTTTCAACTTTAACAAATTAAACCAAAAGTAGTTATTTCAAAATTTGGTCTATGAAATTTGCTCAGAGTTTTTTATTGATGTATGGATTTATCTATGTATTGTTTATTTTGTGCACAGCGCTTTACGATGCTTTTAAAGGCATTTAATAAAATACAGCTAATTATTATTATTATTATTGTTAATAATCATAATTAATTATGTAATCTATTGGCAGCTATAGCATGTATTTGTTATTTTAGTTTACATTTATTTTTACATTAATTATACCAAAAGTAATTATTTCAGAACTTCTAAGAAAAAAATTATGAAATTAATTATAATTATTTCAATCTGTTTTTTAAGCTGTTATTTCAGAACTTTTAAGAAAATAATGAAATTAATTGAATAATATGTCTTTTTTTTTTATTTCTTTTATATAGCTTCAACAAGTAAAACCAAAAGTAGTTATTTCAGAACTTCTAAAAAAAACTGAATTAATCGTAATGAACTATTTAACCTATTGACAGCAATTTTTAAAACAATTTTGTTTTATAGGTATAATTTGTAAAAGCAAAAGTAGTTATTTCAGAATCTGAAAGAAACAAAACAAGAAACTAATAAATCAATCTATTCTGACAGCTACTATGGTATTTTTATATCTTTTTATAGGTTTAACAAGTAAAGTACTCTCTGGAGCTTGTTCAAGTGCCCTTTATGGCATTTGTACCACAGTGCCAGTGGCATCATAAGCTTTAGTTGTTTATTTAATCACTGGTCTGCTTAAAAGACACGATTAGCCATCAAACAAAGTTAGCCAGCAAGCTCAGATGAACCCTGTGGACTGACCTGTCGCTGTAGGATTTCCTCTGAGGCATCGTCTCCCTGAATGACCGGCTTCAACACACCCAGAATTATGAGCAGACGACTCAAACCTGCGGCTGCAGAGAACTGCATCATCTGCAGGGATGGGACGAGGTGAGAGTACCTGTCAACATACACAAACATAAGATTTGATCAGATTTTCTTGGAATGAAACCTTAGTGTGACTTTCAGAATGTTGACCAATTTCAAAAAGACCATATATTGAAAATAGTAGCAACAAAAATAGTTGGTTTAATTCAAAGGGCCACAGACAGTGAGGATGTTAAACCCCCGAGCCGCAGCCGTGCCGTATGAATCAGTGACAGCCGTCTCCTGTGATGAACTGCATTAATTGAGCGGTCATTACCAGCGCATGAAGGACTAAATGACTCCTCGCTGTGCAGTCGAATGCTTCACAATGACAGCTCATTTATGAAGAATGAATCAATGACACAGAAACACTGATCAACACTCTCGTGAAGAATATTTAGACACATCACAGAACACTTCATTCACGCCAACACACACACACACACATGACAGGACACTTCTGATGATGCTCTGGAACTTGCTTGAGCATTGCTGGATGGTTTACTAAGGAGCTGCTATAGTGTTCGGAGTGGTTGCTGATTGGTCCAATTCAAAATGAGTCTCTATTCATGTCTCTTAACATGGCTCGGGTCCCTCCTCTCATATGTCTATGAAATTTTTTGTATGTTTTATCATCTGCCAGGAATAAATATAGTTCTTCTGATCACTTAGAAAAATAACAGAACACTTTTTCTCAAGAAGGCCCACATGATAGGTCACTGATTCTTGAGATAAGGGAAAAAAAACATGTCCCACACACAAAAGCACTATTTATGTTAAAAAGTAAGAATTTCAACACAATAAAAATACTTAAAAAGGTACATCTAAGGGGAATTTGTATACTTAAGACATCCGTTGCTTATTCTTTTAAATCATTTATTTAGTATTATTTTAAAAGCACACTCTATACTTGGAAACACATGTAACTTGACCGGTCCTCAGCATGAGGTCACAATGTAAAACTGCCAAACAACGAGTTTAAAAATGCAACAAATGAAAAAATACACAGTTACATTAAAAGGCGGAAATCTTTAAGATATCAAACAATACAAAAAGTAAATATTGAATAATATTTTACATTAAAAAAATAGCTATAAAATTGTGTCCTCACTTTGCGTCAACTGAATAAATCAGGCAGTGCCATGGGCAGCTTTAACTCTGAGGAGCATTTGCCATTTCCTGCTCATTGTGGATCTCACAGTAGGACACAAAGTCCTGGAAGTTATATATATTTGTAATATTTTAAACAGTCTCTGCGGTCACAGCCTTAACATGTCAACTCCGTCATCGCAGTGTAATAGTTTCTGTAAATGGTTGTGGGATAAATCTCGCCATTTTGATATGTTTATTAAGGCAGCTACAACTGAGGAAATAAACTAAACTGCTCCACAGTAGAACACGTGATTAGGGTGGAAAAAATGATGTCAACTCCGTCAGGTTTTATGTCTGAAGATTGACAAGTGCTCTCAAAAAGTCTGTATAATGTGTTTTAATATGTTTTTTGCATATGGGGAATTCTTCTAATGCTGTTTTATGATTCTATTTACATATACTGTATATTTGGCCTCAGCTTGACCTTTGTCAACTCCGTCAGTACTTTACACCGTCAGATGAAGGTTTTTGTTAATTTTGAAAGAAATGTCATTCTTTTTTCAATGTATTATGTAAAAATGTTAAAACATCAATGGAACTACATGATATTATGTCTTAATTACCTAAGAACACTGGTGATATATGTTTAATATTAAAAGGAGGGAGAATTGAGGAATTTAGAAACTGTGTTGATCTTGTATGAAAACAAACAAAAAATAAACAGACAATGTATTTTATGACTTAGCTCCTTTACTGAACACCAACATTACATAACTGAAGACTTTACATTGTTTTTGGATGGATTAAAATAAATTAGCATGCTTTTTAGTGTGTCTGACGGAGTTGACACAAATTAAGTTATAGAGTGAATAAATCTTTTTTAAAATAAGCCTGTTCCCTTACATGGCTCATTATCTGATACCTTTGTCTACAAAAATACACATTTCTAATAATGTAGTGTTATTTTTTAATTTTTAACATCTAAAACGTATTTTGTCCCTTATCACAAGAGTCAGTGAGGTATCATTCATGTCAAGACTGAATCAAAAGCAAGACTGAGACTAAAATTAACAAAATTCTATGAAAAACAAAGTAACATTTATTTACGTTTTAGGGAAAGTTTTGTGCGTGTCCATATGTGGTTTCATCGGATATCATCTCACTTGAACGAGCAAGGAATGGTGAGTAGTGCTTCCAATTCCAATTTTAACATTGTTGGCATGATTAGCATGTTTTAGAACATTGCTAGTATGAATTAACAGCATCATGATTTAGCATGTTGCTAGTATGTTTTACAATGTTGCTAGCATGAATTAGCATGTTCCTAGCATGTCCCAAGCTAGCTTCTAGGATTTGTTAGTGATATATACATGGATGAAGCTTAAATACTCTTTACAGTTATTAAATAAAGTTTTGACCCCCCCTCAATGAAAGTGTATGAGACTTTTCGTAGTTTTGATCGTCCGTTTAACAAAAATCATAAGTGTAATATAATATATGAAATAAAATGTAAAATTTACAAACAGGGAAAGTTTAGGGAAAGTTTTGTGCATTTCCATATGTGGTTTCATCAGATAACATCTAATTTGATAGTAGTGCTTCCAGTTCACAAAAAAATTACTTATGAATAAATTATTTTCAATGAGTCAGTACAAAAACTTGGAGCAACTTTAACAAATCTAGGTAGATAAAACTTGACTAAAACCAAAATATTAGTACACAAAAGTTCAACCTACTCCTGAGTTATCGGTAAAGTCAGTGAATCATTCAGAACTGACTTTTTGTTCATATCATACAACCAAATGTCATTTGGCCCCTAAATGTTTCTGCAATATGAGTAATATGCACCTCAGTTTAATACTTCGGGCCAGATTTACTAAACAGGGCAAATTAGCGTGAGAGCACAATTCCATAAATGCAGTTAGTGTCTGGTAGTGTCAGATTTTTCACTGCGTGTCTTTAGTAAATCCGGCCTTTAGCATTAGGGGTTTGATCAAATAATAGGCTAATATTGATGTAATAAAAATGGTCCAAAACCATTCATCAACAGTGCAGAGTGCAGACAAGTTATACTAAAATTCTCTAGAAAAAAAAAAAATTCCAACCGCTCAACCTTCCATCAAAAGTTTAGCATCGAAAGTTAAAGACTGAGAGTTTGAGCTCATCTTTTTAAATATTCTTTCCCATGTCATTTTACCCCTTTTTCTCCAAACTGTTCTTCCCTGACACTTTTCATCTGTCAGCATTTCCCCCAACTTGGCCCGTATCGAGCCTGACAATTTGATTCGGAGTCAAATCAGTCCGTTCGCTCTGACATTTTATTTCCACCTGTCCTATTCTCTCCATTTCGTCATTCTATCAATTCCTCCGGTGCTAATTCTGCCCGGTAGGTCTGGATTATGCGCAGGAAGGCATGCGTGTCAAAGGGAAATTTTGTGAGGGTAAAGACAGCCCAGATAGGAGGATGAATTAAACAGATAACGGCAGGCAGACGGAGTGAGGAAGTCGTGTCAAGCAAAACGCCTCACCAATGTTGGTCATTTTCCATTCCGTTCTCTCTCTCTCTCTCTCTCTCTCTCTCCTTCCCCCCCTCCTTAAGCATGACAGAAAACTATCTAAATGAATAAAAAAGTGATGAAATGACTTTGGTGCCGTGGACTTTCTGCTCTTTGACTTCCCATCTGGATTAGTGCAGGCTGAATGGAGTCTGTTTCTTTTGTAAGAACCAACACATGAGTCTGTCTGAATGTTTCTCTCTCTTTGACACGCACACACACATTCTGTGCTTGATAAGAGCCATCTGAATTTGCATGGCAAATTATGTCCAGTACGACCACTTGAGCTGCCCAGATGGACGGAGAGACACAAAGGAGAGACACGGTTATGACACAAAGACTCTTTACCTTCACTTGATTCAAACAGATATGACAGGATGGACTATCGGCCTAATACAAACTATTTACTTCTGTTCATATATTGAATTTCACAGTTTGATTAGTCTGAAATACTGCTGAAGCGGTGCAATATAACTGAACAAAAAACAATATCTATGAATGTTAAAAGTGAAATGTATTATTCTGAATCACTAGCATCACCAAATGAATTCGCAAAGACAATCCTGAACATTTGATATTGGTTAGACAAATAGATTTAGAAATAAAAAACACCATCCTTAAACGTTTAGGAAGGGTGCGACAAATGCTCTAATAGAATCTTTAACGTAAACCTCAGACGCAAAAATTAGGTTAGAGTCGAGATTATCTCGGAGTCGGTTCAAACTGTCCATTTTAATAAATTGACTCTAGTTGCTGGCTTCATCACTAAAAACATGCTCACATGAGGCATTGTCAAAAAATGTGGGTAATTATTGCAGTTTAATACTGTGCATTGTTATTATTATCTATAACAATTATTACAAATAATTTGTCCAAAAATAAATGGTTCGAAAATAAGCACTTATTATATTTAACTAGATTTTTTCTGCATTAAATATTTTGAATCTCTTTGAAAACATTATAGCTGTTTGGTCAAATAATGCTTCCTCTGACAAAAAAAAAAAAAAAAAAAAAACTGTTGATGCCTAAAGGGATAGTTCACCCACACATTTAAATTTCTGTCATCATTTACCTCCCCTCAAGTTGTTCCAAATATGTATGAATTTCTTTCTTCTGAACACGAAAGATGATATTTTGAAGAATGTCTGTAACCAAACAGTTGATGTGCCCCATTGGTCCCATTGGTTTTGAATAACTTGAGGGTGAGTAAATACGTTTTTGGGTGAACTATCCCTTTAAGGCTCAAATGTAACTGTGTATAAAGTCTTACATACAGAAACTGGCAGAGGTAGTGAGGTCATTCTGAGTGTGGTCAGAAGGGGGCAGTCATGTCTCACTGTGATACACCGTGTGTGAACAAGAACGGCTGTAAACACAAAGGATAGTGTGGCCTTACTTCATTACGGACAGCAGTTGCTCCAGCACAAACTCAAATTACTTTTAATTGTCATTATAGGAGCCAGTCTCATGTAAATTCCAGATTTACTAAAGAAGAAATGGAAGAAAATGTTACAGACAAGGCCAGCAATTTTTCCAATATGACTTTTTAAACACATACGTGTGAAGTCACAATTATTGAGAAGACTTTATTGACTGCCTGATTGAATTTTTCCATTGACTTGTCTTTCAGAGGTATCTGTGATGAAGGCTTCAGACTGTAAAGTCTTGATACACCTTTTCCTATGAAATGGTTGTTTACAAGACTTATAAGAAAATATTCTACTATTCAAAGGAATTACACCGATCAGGATAACATCATGACCACTGACAGGTGAAGTGAATAACACTGATTATCTCTTCATCACGGCACCTGTTAGTAGGTGGGATAAATTAGGCAGCAAGTGAACATTTGTCCTCAAAGTTGATGTGTTAGAAGCAGGAAAAATGGGCAAGATTTGAGGATTTGAGAGAGTTTGACAAGGGCCAAATTGTGATGGCTAGACGACTGGGTCAGAGCATCTCCAAAACTGCAGCTCTTGTGGGGTGTTCCCGGGTCTGCAGTGATCAGTATCTATCAAAAGTACTCCAAGGAGAGACAGTGGTGAACCGGTGACAGGGTCATGGGCGGCCATGGGTTATTGATGCATATGGAGAGCGAAGGCTGGCCCATGTGGTCCGTTCAAACAGACGAGCTAGTGTAGGCAACACTATATAATTTGCTTAAGAAGTTAATGCTGGTTCTGATAGAAAGGTCTCAGAATACACTGTGCATCGTTTGTTGTGTATGGGGCTGCACCAGTCAGGGTGTCCATGCTGACCTGTGTCCACCGCCGAATGTGCCAACAGTGGGCATGTGAGCATCAGAACTGGACCACAGAGCAATGGAAGAAGGTGGCCTGGTCTGATGAATCACATTTTCTTTTACATCATGTGGATGGCTGGGTGCATGTGCGTCGCTTACCTGGGGAACACATGGTACCATGATGCACTATGGGAAGAAGTTAAGCCAGCGGAGGCAGTGTGATGCTTTGGGCAATGTTCTGCTGGGAAACCTTGGGTCCTGCCATCCATGTGGGGATGTTACTTTGACATGTACCACCTACATAAGCATTGTTGCAGACTATGTACACCCTTTCATGGAAGGGGTATTCCCTGGTGGCTGTGGCCTCTTTCAGCAGGATAATGCGCCCTGCCACAAAGCAAACGTGGTCCAGGAATGGTTTGAGGAGCACAATTAGTTTGAGGTGTTAACTTGGCCTCCAAATTCCCTAGATCTCAATCCAATTGAGCATCTGTGGAATGTGCTGAACAAACAAGTCCGATCCGGAGCACACTTTCAGGGGTCTAGTGGAGTCCATGCCTAGACAGGCCAGGGCTGCAAAAGGGGGACCAACAAAATATTAGGTCATAATGTGATGCCTGATCGGTATATGTATATACACATGTATATATACCCTGGTAAACCCTATGTTATGGGGACAAAGTGTCCCCACACAAGGATGGCAATACCAGACATCTTTGATCTAATGGGGACTGTGTGTTTTTGGAAAATGTAAAAATGCATGAAGTTTTCTGTGATGGGTAGGTTTAGGGGACGTGTTAGTGTAAGCGCATAGAATATCCAGTTTGTACTGTATAAAACCATCATGTCTACGGAAAGTCCCCACAAAGATAGCGGAACAGACGTGTGTGTGTGTGTATAAATATTAGCATTTCCAGATTGTTCAACGGCTTCAGCATCAGCCCCAGTAATTTTATGAGCTTTATTTTGCAGTTTGATAGATGGGATGCACAGACAGAGGACTTTATCTGGGGGGAAATCCTTCTCGAGAAAGACTTTGAAAGTTGACAATTCTGACATGTTTACGTGTAAATGCCAGCATGGGGTTTTCTGACAGCTGCTTCTGTTCCTTCAAAAGCAAAAACACATTCTGTATGGTGTAAACCTCACAGGAACTTAATTCAGCTGTTTTTGGTTTGGTTTGTTTTTTGTCACCACAGCAAAAAAGGCCAAAAAAAGACCATATGTTCCCAAGCAAACATATTCAGATTGGACTAGCAAAACAGCTGAAACCTTTTGCAATGGTAACTGGTTTGTAGCTGGTTTGTTGCTGGTTTGTTGCAAGACAGTCTACTAAGTAGGTAGCCCAGTTAGTTGACCACCTAAACTGTTGCCAAATTCATTTAAAGCTGGATAATAGCTGGATTTTCCAGGATGGGTAGATTCAACTTATTTCACCTCTGAAGTGCCAGATGATTTTCATGATCTGACCATTTTTGAGCAAGTCCCTAACCACACATCAGAGTTCAGTCTCGATAAGAGCTGGGACACTTGTTCTCCAGCGATGGGGAGTGACTCATTTTATTCGGATATAACGGAACTCATTTCAGAGTGCAGCAGTGGTAATGAGACGCCCTTTTGATGTGGAAATCCTGCTGGCATGGGGAAGACGCTGATACCGTCTCCGCTGTCATCCTCAGGTGCAGCGGCTCTCCCTATTGGACACCGGCAGTTTATCTCTTAGTCGTCACACAAGGCTTTTTGAAAGGAAGGAGACGGCAATTACGCAGACTTGTGACCCAATTAAAATGATTCAAAAGAATACAGAGCCGCTCCACTTAGCAAAACAGAGTCTTTTTATTTTGAGTTTACACCTCGTGTAACAGCCTCTCATCGCTCAAAGAATTAATGCTGCTTTTGACACACCCTGGAGACACTTAGTAACATAAAATGAATCACTAAGCAGGAAATGAAGCTAGAAAGTTATGCTAGTCAAAAAGTCCTAAAGGAATATGTACATGATTTCAGAATTTGAATCATTACCGTATATGCAAACCAATACTATTATTTGCTTCCCAAATTTAAGCAAATAATAATCCTCTAAAAATTCAATAAAATAATCATGCAAAAAAATGAATTTCTAATACTGTTTAATATTATTAATCTACTAGGCTTGCTTTAGGACAGTTAACAGAGCTATATGAGTTTTAAAATCTTGAGATATGGCCAGGAATGGGGAGTTTATCCTATTGGGAAACTAATAGTCCTATTGGGAGCTACACTACTGACAACAAGTTTGGGGTCGGTAAGATTTTTTAATGTTTTTGAAAGAAGTCTAATGGTCGGCAAGGCTGCATTTATTTGATTTTTTTTTTAAATGTATATTGTGAAATATAACTACAAATTAAAATACCGGTTTTCTATTTGAATATATTTTAAAATGTAATTTATTCCTGGGATGGCAAAACTAAATTTTCAGGAGAAATATTTCAGTCTTCAGTGTCACATGATCCTTTAGAAATCATTCTAATATGCTGATTTGCTGCTCAAAAAATATTTCTTATTCAATGTTGACAGTTGTGCTGCTTAATATATTAGTGGAAAACGTGATACTTTTGTTTTTTTCAGGATTTGCAGAACAGCATTTATTTGAAAAAAAATCTTTTGTTACAATTTAAAAGTCTTTACTGTCACTTTTGATCTATTTAATATGTCCTTGCTGAATAAACGTATTAATTTCTTTCTTTCTTTTTTTTATCGTCACCCTTAAATTTGAACGGTAGTGTATGCGTCATAAAATATCTAGTTTTTTTGTGTTCAAATGGAATAGCATAAGAAAATTCCCATTCAAATATTTTAGGATCAGTTTCAAATTACAATATTAGTTCCAATGGGAATCTTATTTATACATATAATAAAAGTACATTGTAGAAAATTCTATGGATTACTCCAGCCTGCAAAGCTGTTTTAAAATAAAAAGAGTATTCAGTATTTATATGGATTACTCCAGCCTGCAAAGCTGTTTTAAAATAAAAAGAGTATTCAGTATTTATATTGCAGATATCGCATAATCTCAAGCAGAAGTGGTTAATACATCTTCAGCATCTTTAATTTAAACCAGAAGCACTTATGACTTAAGCAAGATCAGTAATAAAACTTGTGCGATACGGATATTAACTTAAGCCCTGAGTTAATATCCACAACATTTAATTCACTGTCTCCTAAGTAATTGGATTGCATGTACACCGTCTTGCACTCAATAGGTTGAGCATCTATTAATCAAAGCGTAATTGCGCACATTTCCCAGATAAATTGCGCTGCTTCGCATCCAGTCATGTACAAATGAGTCAATCCGGGCATATTCATTTCTTATCTAGCTGAACTCATTCGAGTCGCATAATGGCGATAAATAATAGAGGCAGGAGTTTAAGAAATGGGATATTCCGGGAAGGAGAGCCTTTTAAAAGCAGGGATCTCTGAGGAACTGCGATCATGTCCCTGCTAAATGACTCCAATAGCAGGTAGAACAAGGCCAGGAAATGCGACTATTTCTTACTGACTTCCACTGAAATTCAATAGCTCCAGCATGCTTAACTATGGACACAAACTGCAACTAGCTGTAAATACCCATACAATTGGAGCTGTGCGTGGCTTTGTAAATATTTCATGAGTGCTTATGTGGGCTGTATATTAGTGTCTATGAGCAGCTCAGATTTTTCAGGACTAAACAGAGAAAGTGTAGTACTTGCTCCTTTCAGTTCTGACAAAAGACACTGTAAATGTTAACAGTACGGGAGTAAACTTACAATGATTCAATTTAAATATTTACTAAAATCATTAATGTGGTCACATTTGGTGCAATATACACTCATCTAAAGGATTATTAGTAACACCTGTTCAATTTCTCATTAATGCAATTATCTAATCAACCAATCACATGGCAGTTGCTTCAATGCATTTAGGGGTGTGGTCCTGGTCAAGACAATCTCCTGAACTCCAAACTGAATGCAAGAATGGGAAAGAAAGGTGATAAGCAATTTTGAGCGTGGCATGGTTGTTGGTGCCAGACGGGCCGGTCTGAGTATTTCACAATCTGCTCAGTTACTGGGATTTTCACGCACAACCATTTCTAGGGTTTACAAAGAATGGTGTGGAAAGGGAAAAACATCCAGTATGCGGCAGTCCTGTGGGCGAAAATGCCTTGTTGATGCTAGAGGTCAGAGGAGAATGGGCCGACTGATTCAAGCTGATAGAAGAGCAACTTTGACTGAAATAATCACTCGTTACAACCGAGGTATGCAGCAAAGCATTTGTGAAGCCACAACATGCACAACCTTGAGGTGGACGGGCTACAACAGCAGAAGACCCCACCGGGTACCACTCATCTCCACTACAAATAGGAAAAAGAGGCTACAATTTGCACAAGCTCACCAAAATTGGACAGTTGAAGACTGGAAAAATGTTGGCTGGTCTGATGAGTCTCGATTTCTGTTGAGACATTCAGATGGTAGAGTCAGAATTTGGCGTAAACAGAATGAGAACATGGATCCATCATGCCTTGTTACCACTGTGCAGGCTGCTGGTGGTGGTGTAATGGTGTGGGGGATGTTTTCTTGGCATACTTTTGGCCCCTTAGTGCCAATTGGGCATCGTTTAAATGCCACGGCCTACCTGAGCATTGTTTCTGACCATGTCCATCCCTTTATGACCACCATGTACCCATCCTCTGATGGCTACTTCCAGCAGGATAATGCACCATGTCACAAAGCTCGAATCATTTCAAATTGGTTTCTTGAACATGACAATGAGTTCACTGTACTAAAATGGCCCCCACAGTCACCAGATCTCAACCCAATAGAGCATCTTTGGGATGTGGTGGAACGGGAGCTTCGTGCCCTGGATGTGCATCCCACAAATCTCCATCAACTGCAAGATGCTATCCTATCAATATGGGCCAACATTTCTAAAGAATGCTTTCAGCACCTTGTTGAATCAATGCCCCGTAGAATTAAGGCAATTCTGAAGGCGAAAGGGGGTCAAACACAGTAGTAGTATGGTGTTCCTAATAATCCTTTAGGTGAGTTTTATGTTGATGCGATTAATCGATTTTACAGCCCTACACTGAACTGAAATACCATGACATTTAAAAATATAAAGATATTTAAAAAAAAAACTGGATTCAATAGTATTTTATGAAATATTAATATTATATAAATATCTGTTTAATGTCTGTTTAATCATATATTTCTGTGTGTATCAATGAATACAAATTAAATGCACAGGTATGATTTGATCCATTAATTATTGTCCCGTAAAAAAAAAAAAAAGTTAAAGGAGAAGTGTGTAATTTATTTGCCACTGGCATAACCAAACTTAATTGCCAAAATAATGATTGTTTTCATTATGTCTGGCTAATCGAAATGATAAAACAAACAGAGTAATGTGTTGATACAGCTACAGTCGGTATGCTTTTTGGGGAAATCAACCTCTGAATGGCTTACTTAAAGCAAGAGAAAGCATTTCAACATCCTAAAAAAATGACACACTTCACATAGCTGGTATAAGTGCCTCACACACTCTCTCTCTCGGCTGATGACTCACCAGAACTGCTGCCACTTCTCCTCTTCGAAGACATCCTCTGGGATAGGATCGATCAGCACCAGGTCAGACACTTGCCTGAAGAGACAGAGAGAGAGTGAAAAGACTACACAGAAGATGTTTCAAGAGCTCAGATGAGACCTCACAGCGCACACACCGAGCTCGTCCTGTAACCAGGGGGAAATGAACAGTGTCTATCGAGTGAGATGAATGGCCTCAGAGCCACAGTAGGGACAATATTTTCAGTCCTTGGGCATAACAGGGCTGACACAGCTGAATATATGGGTCTTAAAGATGCACATCAGAGCAGATGAAACGTTAAATCTGTCAGATGGAGGGTTGGGTGAATGTTTGCCGAAAGGTCAGCCCCATTATGCCCTAATGGATCTTATGGTCATGGTAGGTATTAGGGGTGTGACATCAAAATGTGACGAGAAATTTCGGAAGTGAGATAGAAGGGTGAAGTTAGGATAGAATATGCCACGGCAATGTTTACATTACGACTACACTGTGTTTATGCTTTTTATTTTAATTCCAGTGGATAACGGTCGGTTCAATTCCATCACTGATCACGTGACGAGAAGACAGGACCATGACGGCTGAGACATTTTCATGCCTCAAGTACATTTCTTTCACCGCTGAGGTCTACAATGAAAGCGCAGGTATTGGAGGGCATTCTTTTCGTACGTTTAAATAAGCAGTACGGACTTTAATCTCAAATAGACTGATTTAGGCTAGTTTATGGATTCCGTTTAAGCCTATCCAAGTAGGTTACTAGCATCTATCAAACATTTTTCCTATAGTCTTTCAGATTGCCAATACAGGACAGGTCAATGTTTTCTATATAGACGGTTGATGCTTTGTATTAAATGGTATGTTATATTGCATTAAATGATCAAGCTTTATTAGCTGACTGAATTTGATTATGTGATGCAAGGACGTGTTGCGCAGTGTTTGCTTTGAAATTACCAGTTGACGGTGCATTAAAAGAGCAATGGTTATCCAGTTTATTTATTCTTTATTCATGCAATTTTTTAAACAAGTCGTGTTGAAAAAAAGGTATGTACAAAGAATGTTATCACTCTTTTGAAAAGAATTAACGTTAGGCATATAGAGAGCCACTTTCGATTGTCTAACGCTCCATTAAAACAGGTCAATATTTGTCCCGCTGTTTATGCTTTGTAATTAATGCATGTATTTCTGTTGTGGTTTTAAAAATGTTATGAAATAAATATTCAAGTTTAATTACCATGCGTTATATTATTATTGAGTGAAAATAAGTCTATTTATACATATTTGTTTAAAGTATAGGCTAAATTAAAATAACGTTATTAACCGGTATTTTTTTTAATCAAACCGTTTTCGGAACAGTAATGTTTAATAATGAGGAACGCAAAAACGGAAACGCTATAATATCGATTCTGCTCGGAGTGAACCGATTGATATTTTTTTCAGTTTTTAAGCCCTGCTTAGCTCTGTATCATGCTTGAAGAAAAATGTGTTCTCTATTTGCACTTTGAATATTGAGAATAGTATTTTGATTATGGTTGCACTTATTGTTTGCACTTAATATCTATGATCAATTTGTGGAAAGGAGTTCCGTTAGGAGGTCAAAAGTTGTAGAAGCTCATAAATCATGTGCAGTTCTAAGGTCTGAAGAGACAATCATACAGGAGAGAAGCCAGTCAGTTGAGTTTGTGACTAAACCTTTTACAGTGCTTGAGTATTGTTGTCTTTTACTGCATATGATAATTCATATTCAGAAAGTAGAACTGAAATTACATTTAGTTGATTAGTTAAAGGGGTGATGAATTGAGAAAAACTTTCCCTTGAGCCTTTGATATATAAAAGTTAATCGTAGGGCTGTAACAATTTGGCCAAAAATAACAACCTCGATTAATTGAACATTTTACCTCGATTATGATTAATGAACGATTATTTTGCTCTTTTTTTTTGCTTTCCATTTTTTGCCCTCATAAGGTTTTTGAGTAAGTTCCTGATAAGGTTTTTCCTGTAAATATGTTCTACTACATATTACTCATACATTTCTATTCATTATGAAGCTGTGGTTTGTACTTAGCCTACTTCGAAGGTATTAAAATATATGCCTATAACGGTTGAGTTTCTAAGCTTAAGTTACTTTAGTGACTTTAGTCACAGGACGGTGTTGACACTGCGTTTCTGCGCTGCTCTCTGTGCGCGATCTTCGATGTGCGAGCTTCTGTCTAAGTGTTCGTTTGTCACAATATATCAGACATTAGTTCAACATACACATCTGATGGTCTAAAATCGCTGTAATGTTCAAATTGGCAGGCCTTAAAACACACACAACTGACAAAGCTTTGTGCGGACGCAGATGAAAGAGGTTTGCCTTCAGGGCACGCGCTCGTTGTCAGAGACGCGACACGGCTCGGCTCTCTGTCACAGAAAAAAGCTAAGCACTGAACGGATTTCCGTATTGTTGTTTTTGAATAGTGCACAATCGTTTTAAATGTTCAAATCTTTAAACGCATTTACTTGACAAACTTTATAAGGACGAAAGTGAAAGCGATCTGGCTTCGGGGCTTGCACGCGCCGTCTAGCTGTGTGTGTGTGTGTGTGTGTGTGTGTGTGTGTGTGTGTGTGTGTGTGTGTGTGTGTGTTGGCAGCGCGTAGGCTATAAGAACGGCAATTAACTTACCTGTATAAAACTGTAAAACATGCAGTTACTATTGAAGATCGAAATTTTATTGTTTAATGTTATTTTTATTTAGTATTATTATGTTTGATTATTTTTCACAATTATTTGTATAATGTACAATGTAAAGTCAGACTGTGTTGAACATTGTGTCCCAAGGAGAGACTTGGATGAGCTATATCTGTTACAGGAATGTGCATACTTATAGAACATGTTTCCACTGATGCACACAGTAGCATGCATCTGTTCATAATGTATTGTAAACTGATTCTTTATAAGGAAAGTGGATTGTGCAACTGATGTAAGCATGATGTATACGCTCTATTTTAAACATAGGACGCATGTTTCTCTTCCTTCTAAGGAAGTCTCTTCCTAGTGAGATCCTCTGTTAGTAGTATATATAATATCCAAATTGAGTGTTCGGCCTCAGACGGGACGAGACAAGACGAGACGAGATGGGAGAGAGAGACGGGAGACAGGACAAGAGAGGATGAAGAAGGGAGAGGGGAGAGAAATGGAGGAATGGAGAAACATACAGCTGGCATGAGACAATAACTTTTCAATGTCTCAACTATGTCTGATATATAAAATAATAAAGAGAGATCTCTTGGCAAATTACTGGTATCCGGTCCTGTGATTCAATCATAACGGGGACAAAAGCTGAATTTTCAGATCTACACTATAGTGATTATGGGCATCTATAAACAAAGATAACTGCTCCTGCATCTCTCTGTGTTCCTGCAAACTGCACTTGATGTGACTGACGGGGCGGAGTCAAGTGACTAAAACCGAAATAACCGACATGGGGAAAAAAACGTTGGTTAGAGGTTCTGAATTTCGGTTTCAATTATTTTTCGATTAATCGTACAGCCCTAGTTCATCGTGATATAAGAATATCCTGTAAGTTTCGGAGCTGAAAACTTTCCTTGTTAGTCAAAAGCTTTTATTGACACCAGACCCAGAAAACGCTCGATCTCAGATTATGTCGACCCTTGACATCATCATATGCTGGCCTCAACAGATAAATATGTACGCCTGCTTCTGTAGCCACGCCCACCGACTTGTGGAGCTAAACGGATTACGTTACCGAACAAAAAACATGCCATTGAGGATTACAAAATATTGTGCAGTGCCTGGGCTCAAAAGTAGTGCAATATGTAAGTAACTGTGTTCATTCTAATGCCTGACCTGAAATATGATGATTCATAGTCAAATGTTCAGTAAATCAAACCAGTGACTAAACGTCAACTTGCGATGTTTCTCTTAGTAGGATGAAAATAATCTGTTATTTAACAGTGATTAAATTCTACAACCCCAAATCAGAAAAAGTTGGGACAGTATGGAAAACGCAAAAAAAAGAAAAAAGAAGTGATTTCTAAATTTACTTTGACTTGTATTTCATTGCAGACAATATGAACACAAAATATTTCATGTTTTGTCTGGTCAACTTCATGTCATTTGTAAATATGCATCCTTTCCTGTCATTCAGACCTGCAACATTTCAAAAAAAGTTGCGACAGGAGCAATTTAGAGCTAGTAATGAGGTAAAATGGTTAAATAATGATGTGATTTGAAACAGGTGATGTCAACAGGTGATTGTAATTATGATTTGGTACAAAAGCAGCATCCAAGAAAGGTCTAATCCTTTAGGAGCAAAGATGGGCCGAGGATCGCCAGTTTGCCAACAAATTTGTGAGAAAATTATTGAAATGTTTAAAAACAATGTTCCTCAAAGAAAGATAGGAAGAGATTTGGATATTTCACATTCAACAGTGCATAACATAATTAAAAGATTCAAGGAATCTGGAGGAATTTCAGTGCGTAAAGGACAAGGGCGCAAGCCTAAGCTGAACAACCGTGATCTCCGATCCCTCAGGCGGCACTGCATCAAGAATCGTCATTCATCTATAAGCGATATCACCACATGGTCTCAGGACTACTTTGGCAAACCTTTGTCAAGTACCACAATACGTAGTTACATCCACAAATGCCAGTTAAAACTGTACTGTGCCAAAAGGAAGCCCTATGTTAACAGTGTCCAGAAGCACCGTCGACTTCTCTGGGCTCGGAGGCATCTGGGATGGACCATCACACAGTGGAAACGTGTACTGTGGTCAGATGAATCAGTATTTCAGGTATTTTTGGGGAGGAATGGACGCCGTGTGCTCCAGACCAAAGAAGAAAAGGATCATCCAGACTGTTACCAGTAACAAGTCCAAAAGCCAGGGTCTGTCATGGTGTGGAGTTGTGTCAGTGCCCTTGGCAAAGGTAACTTGCACTTCTGTGAAGGCACCATTAATGCTGAAAAGTACATAGAGATTTTGGAGCATAATATGCTGCCTTCAAGAAGACATCTTTTCCAGGGACGTCCATGCATATTTCAACAAGACAATGCAAAACCACATTCTGCACACATTACGAAGTCCTGGCTGCGGAGGAAGAGGGTACGGGTCAGGGCTCCAGACTAACTTTTTTCACTAGGAGCACAGTGGCCCCCAACTGAAAATTTTAGGGGCACAACCAGAAATTTTAGGGGCGCACACCGTAAATCAACATGCTAACCAAATCTACTAATTTCCACTGTATTACTAATAGGGATCGGTATCGTTAAGGTTTTAATGGTATTACTACTCTTACCCATACTGCTTATCGATCCGGTACTTTAACAGTATTCTTACCGGTTCTTTTTATTATACTTTTTTTTTTTATATATAAAAAAAAACATAATTAAGAACATAATTAACATGGCTTTATAATCTGAAAAGTAAAATATATATAGCAAAAGAAACCGCAAAGTTTGAACAAAAATATAAAACATCCATTTGTAAATGGACCAGTGTGCAGGCATTCGGAAGTTCTGCTAACATTAATATTACAGTAAAGAACAAACCTACAAAGAAATCTAATAAAGTAATGAAATGTAAAATAACACTGCATAGTTTTCACTGTATAAATTGATAGATTAATGCTTATAAAAGCTAAAGTTATTAATTCAAGAGATGTGAATATTTTCTATTTGCCTTTTGTTCGATTCGAATCAATGGCTCAATCGTCAGCAGGTTTATTAGACGCTGCCCCTTTAAGACCGATCGAATGTAGAACTAATAATATCGTATTCTCCTATTTCTCCAAACTATTTACGCCCATTTAAGATATAAACTGTTAAAATAACTACTCTCCAATCCGGTCAATTTGACAACGGCTATTTGTTGTTTATTTGATGGTTTAGACGCGCACACGAAGCCTCTCGCTCGCTTTCTCTCTCTCTCTCTCTTCTGGATTGCGAATGGCAAAAATGCATAACGGACAAATTATTTAATATTATCTCATATAGAAACGGCTGGCAAAGATAGAATTTGCCAGACATAACGTCTATCAATTATAATTAGTAAGTGTATTTTCTTAATTTCTCCAGTACCGACAGCAGGCAAATTTACTGGTCGCACATGTGCGACTGGACGTAAAATTCAGTCACACACTCAAATTTTAGTCTCAAAATGCGACCATTTAGTCGCACTCTGGAGCCCTGCGGGTACTTGACTGGCCTGCCTGCAGTCCCGACCTGTCTCCAATAGAGAATGTGTGGCGCATTTTGAAGCGCAAAATGCGACAACGAAGACCCCCGTACTGTTGCCTACCTTAAGACTTGTTTGCAGGAAGAATGGGACAAAATTACACCTGAAACACTTCATCACTTGGTGTCTTCAGTCCCTAAACGTCTTTTAAGTGTTGTGAAAAGGAATGGCAACATTACAAAGTGGTAAATGCTTGACTGTCCCAACTTTTTTTTAAATGTGTTCCAGGTCTGAATGACAGGAAAGGATGCATATTTACAAATGACATGAAGTTGACCAGACAAAACATGAAATATTTTTTGTTCATATTGTCTGTAATGAAAAACAAGTCAAAGTAAATTTAGAAATCACTTCTTTTTTTTATTTATTTGCGTTTTCCATACTGACCCAACTTTTTCTGAGTTGCAATGACGAGATCGCTGCTTTCATGCGCTCAGCATGTGTGTGATCGGCTACAATGATCATCACTGCAACCTTTCATGCCACAATCTAAATATAATGCCATAGATCTAAATATAACGCAACACTTTTCGCGATTAGTTAACCATGAGAGCTGTAATATTAAAACCTGCTAAAAGAGAGGGTAAAACTACTTCAAATGGAAAGACGTTAGCCAATTGCAGCAGTGGGTGTTTACACTGAACTCACACAGCAGACACGCCTCTTAAAACAGAGCGTTCAGAGCAGAGGCTAAAATCAGGGTAGGAAAAATTAGCCTGGATGCCAGCCGAACTTAGCCCCGCCCACAACATTTTTACTCGGGCAGTTCGGTCTGGAATTGATCGGTAGAGAAGTAATTATGCCCGAACAGAAACTGTTCGGACCAATGAAATTGTCAGGGCGGGCTTTAGACGATGATGGACAGATGATAAACAGTAACGTAATCATCACGTCATCAAAAGCCGCTTGGGTTGAGTTTGTTCTAATCCTAAACGGAGAACTTGTTCGTGTGCATTCACCTTTACTATTTCTCTCAGAAATGATGATCGTGTTGGTAAGTACTCTGTGTATCCTTAAATTATTTTTTTTACAACACCGGCAAAGATCGTACACTAATCTTGTTCTTCTAACGTTAGGCTACTTATTCCAGCGTGCGTGCAGACAGGGTTGCCAAGTTTTTACAACAAAACCCGCCCAATTGCTAACGTTCCTCAAAACTAGCCAAAAACAAGCCCAATAGCTTTCCAGGGGGGGTTCTCCGGGAAAAAAAAGGCATTTGGGGGGTAAAATATGTGTTATTTTGGCAGGGCTGGCAGCTAAAAATCGCATTCCTGGGTTTGTATATCACATAATTGGGGTCACTTCAACCCGCGGACATGGCAACACAGTGCAGTTGAGTTCTGTTGACATTTGACAACTAACGTTGTGCGTCGCTCCGTTGCTCTGATTGGTTGTAGGTCTATCCAATTGAGATCTTTCCTGGTTCGGTTGAAACACGCCCCATAATCACAGCCCAACGGAGCGGTCTCAGACTCATATTCTGACTAGAATTGAGTATGACGACGTCAGGCTAAGGAAAAATGCCTTTTATTTATAAATTATGACCATTTTTGATGTATAAAAGCATTCCAACATTACAAGTGCACCCCAGGAAACATGATAAACCAATAAAACAACGCAGTTCATATGACTAGAAAAATATTCTGCAGGTGCATTTTTAAATGTTTTAAAGGGGTCTTTCATCATTGAGGATTTCTTAAAAATACTATGTAAAAATCTCGTCTCTTCTCGTTCTTGTGAACCCAATCTCGTGTCTCATCTTGTGAGCTAAGTGTCTCGTCACACCCCTAGTAGGTAAAAATGCCTGGAAGAAAATCCCTGTTAGGCCTATTCAATACAGTTCACCAATGTATTGCACATACTGAACATGCATTCTGTGGTGGAAAAAACTTCCTGATTGTTACCAAACAGAACGAGGTGACTTACGTGTCATGGATGTGGCTGTAGAATCTGCCATTGAGTGTGCCCAGCTCGGAGCCGATCAGAATGAAGGGTGTGGCTATATCTGCAGCCTTGACCAATCGATGAAGGTCATCCACCATCCTGAAGGATATAAGAGGAGAGATACAGGTCAGGAATGAGTGCAGGTTTGTGGGAGTGAAGTCTAGACATGACTCATCTGACAGTTCATTAATCACCGGGACATATGATGACACACATGTCCGTTCACCTCCAGACGGGACACCCACTGTCCCAGACTCCCGCTCAGATTTTAAAGCGGTCAGTGATGTTACATGAAGGACAAACTGACCTCAAACCAGAGTCTGACACACTAAACTAATAAGCACTGGGTACCATGAGACACTAATGGGTTTTATTTCTGACATCCTCATTAACTAAAAGGCCACGAAGATTCAGTGAGCGCTGAGTGACTTACTGCCATATGTCTGGGATGTCTGGGGGCAAGAAATTGATCAAGAAAAACGAGAGATAAAGATTTTATGTTTAGATCTAATATTTGTTTTATTTATGTTTTTGGAATAATAATAATAATAATAATATTTGTTATTGTTATTATTATCAGTATCATATGTTTTTCTAATTATAGCTATTATAATTATAACAATTATTTATTTTTTATATTAATACAGGTAACGAGTGTAGGACAGAGGAGCCTCTTAAAGAAGAAGGTACAGGTCTGTGCGAGCCAGAAATCTTGCTTTTTTTTTAGTTCACCCAAACATGAAAATTCTGTCATTAATTACTCACCCTCATGTCGTTCGACACCCGTAATACCTCCGTTCATATTCGGAACACAAATGAAGATATTTGAAGAATGAAGATAAGAAAGGCTTCAGACAGGCCTCCATTGGCATTCAGTACATTTACACTCCCAAGACCCATAAAAGGCACTTAAAACGTCGTTACAAAGTCCATCTCACCACAGTGACTCTACAATCATTTTACGATGCGACGACAATAGTTTTTGTGTGCAAAAAAAAAATATCAACATAACACCTTTATCCAACTTGTTATTGCCTTCCGTGTGTGCCTCCACGACGCATGCGCGAGAATATGACGCAGATCCGGCGTTCGGACACATGACCCAGAAGCGATTTGTTTACAAGCAGAGGAAGACGCGAGTGTCTCAGCTGTTGGATTCTACATTGATCGTGCTTTAGGTCTCGGCGTAGTTCTCAAAATGGGGTTAAAGTGTGCATTTCATGGATTCCCGAACGCCGGATCTGCGTCATATTCTCGCACATGCGTCGTGGAGGCACACACGGAAGACAAGAAGAGGTTGAATAAAGTCGTTATTTAGATTTTTTTTGCGCACAAACTATTGTCG
This sequence comes from Gobio gobio, assembly GCF_949357685.1. Lineage (NCBI taxonomy): Eukaryota > Metazoa > Chordata > Actinopteri > Cypriniformes > Gobionidae > Gobio > Gobio gobio. Next base: position 41,641,823 of record NC_137108.1, on the reverse strand, counting down.
TCGCATCGTACAATTATTATAGAGTCACTGTGGTGACTTTGTAACGACGTTTTAAGTGCCTTTTATGGGTCTTGGGAGTGTAAATATACTGAATGCCAATGGAGGCCTATCTGAAGCCTTTCTCAGCCATCAGCTTTCAACAAAAAATTCTTAATTTTTGTTCCGAAGATGAACGGAGGTCTTACGGGTGTCGAACGACATGAGGGTGAGCAATTAATGACAGAATTTTCATTTTTGGGTGAACTAACCCTTTAAGTACACATTTCATAAAGAGATCGTCATATTAATTGAGTGGTTTAGTTTCTAAAGAATTTAGTTTTCTAAAGAAACACAATTGATTTATATGATAAACAGATTTAATTTAGGCTTTAATTTTATTCACATATAGAAATTCATCAACACACACATCAGTTGTGGTAAACGGAAGCTCTAGCATGTTCGCTTGATGTGCGAGAACCAATGAGGTCCATTGTCGTGTGTTACGCATCACGTTTAAGCTTTTGCAAGAACCATTGAGGTTCATTCTCGTTTTACGCATCACGTTTGAGCTTCCGCAAGAACCAATGAGGTTCATTCTCGTTTTACACATCACATTTGAGCTTCCGCATGAATCAATGAGGTTCATTCTCGTTTTATGCATCACGTTTGAGCTTCCGCAAGAACCAATGAGGTTCATTCTCGTTTTAGGCATCACGTTTGAGCTTCCGCAAGAACCAATGAGGTTTGTTCTCGCTCGTCAAGCAGGTTCGGTTGAGCTTCTGTTTATATTCGCTGATCAATGTTTATATGTGCACAAAACCCTAAATTCAGTCTATTCATCATATAAAGCAATAGAGTCTCTTCAGAAAATTTGGACTAAACTGCTCAATTCATATGGATTAGTTTTACAATCTCTTGAACTTTTTGAAGCATCACATTGTCAGTTGCGTAGCTGTCAATGGAGGGACAGAAAGCTCTCAGATTTCATCAAAAAGATCTTCATTTGTGTTCTGAAGATGAACGAAAGTCTTACAGGTTTGGAAAGACATGAGAGTGAGTGATTAATGACAGAAAACATTTTTGGGTAAACTATCCCTTTAAAGTTCAAGTTAAGTTTATTCATTATAAAAATGTTTAATATGGTAGTATGCATAGTCAATAAGTCTAAGAACAAAACAGCAAATGTCCTTCTCAAAAGGAAACTTAGTATTTACTATTGGCTTTCCTTCAACAGCAATTCAAACCAGGTTCCGAATTACAAGGGTTCAAAAAAGGTTTAAATAAAGAACAAAAGGGACGGTCATGAAAACATTTTCGCTCCCCGCTTATTGAACTTTAGTAAAATTGATATCTCTCCTTGAAGCTTGCTGTCCGCCTGCTTCTAGAGGCCAGACAGAGGAGAGAGAAAAAAGACCACTGATAACCAACTCCCCTGTCCTCTCTCCACACATCACTTTAATGCATGAAGAAATGCTACATGTTACAATGTCAACAAGCAACATGATAAGAGTGAATTCAGATGTAGGATGAAAAACCCTAAAGTCAGGACGTCTTGTTGCCAGAGGACAACGACAAAGACATCTCTCTCCTACAACGTTGATTGAATAGTAGAGCGGGTCATTGTCAAGGACATAAGACGCACTGATATCCGCTTGTGGATTAAAACTGTTCATGTGTATCAGGGCTGTTTCTTTGCTTTCAGATTTACTGCACAATATATCCATACAATATGTATGTATTGTGGATAAGTACACTACCGATGGAAATTTTTTTTGTTGAAAGAAATGTATACTGTTGAATAATTGAATGCATCATTGCTGAATAAAAGTGACAGTAAAGACATTTAAAATGTTACAAAATATCTACTTAAAAAAAAATGCTGTTCTTTTCAGCTTTCTATTCAGCACAACGGTTTTCATCATTGATAATAATAAGAAATGTTTCTTGAGCAGCAAATCATCATATTAGAATGATTTCTGAAGGATTTTGTGACTGAAGAAGTAATGATGCTGAAAATTCAGCTTTGACATTACAGGAATAAATTACATTTTAAAATGTAGCAAAATTGAAAACAGTTATTTTAAATTGTAATAATATTCCACAATATTTTTACTGTATTTCAAATATAGTCATGTGAAAATGTTAGGACAACCTATTGAATTCCATGGTTTTGTGGTAATCTGGTCCTTGGCAGGTCTTAATTTGGAAAATAAAACCTCAGATGAACAACAACACATGACATATCATACTGTCTCATTATTTATTTAGCAAAAATAAAGTCAAGATGGAAAAGCCATGGGTGACAAAGTTAGGACACCCTTACTGTTAACATAGGAATTAAGAGGGTAAGTAATGGTCAGGCACTGCTAATCAAATGCCTTTGATTAACTGTTCACCAGCAAGTGTGATCACCTCTATGAGAGCAGAAGTTTTGGCAGTCTGCTGGTCTGGAGCATTCAGGAGTGTGTTAACACAATGCCAAGGAGGAAAGACATCAGCAATGATCTTAAAGAAGCAATTGTTGCTGCCATCAATCTGCGAAGGGTTACAAGGCCATTTCCAAACTATTTGAAGTCCATCATTCTACAGCGAGGAAGATTATTCACAAGTGGAAACATTTCAGACAGATACAAATCTTCCCATGAGTGGACGTCCCAGCAGATTCACCCAAAGGTCAGACTGTGTAATGCTCAGAAAAATTGCAGACAACCCAAGAACTACACCTCACACTCTACAGGCCTCAGTTAACATGTTAAATATTAAAGTTCATGACAGTACAAATAGAAAATGATCAGTCAAGTATGGCATGTTTGGAAAGGTTGCCAGGAGAAAGCCACTTCTCTCTAAAAAAACATGGGAACAAGGCTTAGGTTTGCAAAGTTGCATCGGAACAAACCATAAGACTTCTAGAACAATGTCCTTTGCACAGACAAGACCAAAGTGGAGATGTTTGGCCATAATGCAGCGCCAAGTTTGGTGAAAACCAAAAGAGCATATCAGCACAAACACCTCATACCAAAAGTCAAGCACGCTGGTGGAGGGCTGATGATTTTGGGCTTGTTTTGTAGCCACGGGACCTGGGCACCTCACAGTAGGGCTGCTCGATTATGGAAAAAATCATAATCACGATTATTTTGGTCAATATTGAAATCACGATTATGTAACACGATTATTTCACATGACTTTGGGAATGTGTTGTATTTATTAAAAATACACCTTTCAACAATTCAATTGAAATTGTAACATTTGTTGTACTTTTTGAATTATTAAAATAAATAATATAACATATATTCAAATCAAAGTATAAAAGTATTCACGTAAAAATGATAATCACAAATAAATAAGATCAACAATATGGTTCGGCTAGATATGCTTTTCAGGTACGTCTAACATTAGTTTTCAGGTACAGAAATGTCTCAAATGTAAAATAACATTGCATATTTGAGTTTATAAATTAAAGATGAATCCTATTAAACTTACAAAAGCTATTCAATCCGGATCGGAAATGCGTCGTCTTTATCGACTGTATAAAGTTCACTTAAGGCATATACAGACTATGTCTGCTAGGATACTCATCAAGATGGACATGTTGACATACGTTTTGTGTGAGTTTGTCCGTTCAAGAGCAAGACTTGAAAGAGAACTCAATATTTGCGCGCTGAGAGATGTGTGCGCGCTCTCGGATGAGCGCACAGAGATACATTTTCTCACAGCGCGGCTTCTCATTCGTGTCTTCTGGCACTAAACCCGGGTGATGAGGGGGAAAACGACTGGTCATATTCGAACATACGGCAGCACTCGCATGCATTGAACAAAGTTTACAAAGAGAGAATTATTTGAAAAATATGAGGGGAAAAAAGGACGTTTACACGGCACCCCTGCTCTCGTCAGTTTTTGTTTCTTTATTAGATTGTCATAGGTCACTCTGTTTCATTTTCAAGTGGTTAAACAAATTCGTGGTGTTCCCTTGCGTTGCAGCCACTACCATGTAGCAAATCTTGCACGTAGCATGTTTCTGCTCGTCGTCTGATTCCTCGAAGCCAAACTGTTCCCAGACAACGGAGTTGGTTTTGTCTTTTTTGCTCACCAAACGCTGCTGTAACTGCCCTCCTTCTGCCATCTTTACTCGCGCCGAGTTTTTAAATTCCAGCGGATGATATGCACACGAGACTCACGACCTGAGAAAGTTTGTGGCTTCGGGAGGGGCGGATGAACGCATGCGCGTTTCATTCAGAACGCAAGGCAAATAATCGTTTTTTCTCGATTGTACTATTTTGGTGATCGTTGGGAGGCAAGATCGAAATCGAAATCGAAATTCGATTAATTGCACAGCCCTACCTCACAGTCATTGAGTCGACCATGAACTCCTCTGTATTCTAGAGACAAATGTGAGACTATCTGTCCGACAGCTAAAGCTTGGCCAAAATGTGGTCATGCAACTGGAAAATTATTCAAAGATCACCAGCAAATCTACAACAGATTGGCTGAAAAAGAAAAGAATGAAGGAGATGTAATGGCCCAGTCGAAGTCCAGACCTCATCCTGAATGAAATGCTGTGGCAAGAGCTGTGCATGAACAAATGCCCACAAACCTCAACAAACTGAAGCAATGTTGTAAAGAGTAGACCAAAATTCCTCCAGAATGATGTGAGAGACTGATAAATCATGCAGAAAATTATTACTTCAAGTTATTGTGGATCTAAAAGTGGATCTACAGGCAATTGAATGATAGGGTGTCCAAACTTTGTCACCCATGGTTTTTACATCTTGGCTTTATTTTTGCTAACATATGTGTAATATGATATAATATAATTTGTTGTTCATCCGAGGTTTTATTTTCCCAATTTTAAGACCTGCCAAGCACTAGATGATTTTTTATTATGTCCTGATGTAGAAAACCATGGAATTCAATAGGGTGTCCTAACATTTTCACAAGACTGTACATGAGAGCTCATGATCATGTGTCTTTCAAAACATCTTTCTGTCCTCAAACATTTTAATCGTAGTGTATATAGAATTAGAAAAGTATAAGACTCAAGTGTCAATATTTGACCACTGTTACAGAGTAGACATTTTATAGTGATGTCAATTTCTTGAATTGTGTCAGAAGGTCAACCTTTATTTTATGAACCATTGCGGAGGAACACATAATTTCCCAGAATGCTATAATACATCTCATCAAATGTCAATTTCAAGTTATTTGAAAACAATGCAGTGGACATTTCAGACTAAGACACTTTCATACCTTCCAGTGGTTGATATTCCCCAGACTTTCTCTGTGCCTGTAGTTTCATTCTGCAGGGTTCTTCGGCTAAAACCCAGACCGACTCTGTCATAGGTGCACACCTGAGAAACAACAGATCACAGATCATCAAGTGTCATAAAAATGAGAGCAGGAGAAACCTCAACTGTCACTAAAAAATATCATTAACAAATTCTTTAGGAAACTTAAAGTACAAATAAAGTATGCATTAAAATCACTGCAAAATTTACAAAGCCGCATAATTTCACCATTAAAACCAGTTCATCTTTATCATCAATCATTGCAAATGTTTGTAATGCAGTCACTGTAATGCAGGCCATAGACAGGAATCTCCAGCACTCCACAACTGTAGATTTGAGATGAGAAATAAATGTCTGACAGCACATCACATAAATGCTTCACCACCTCACTGCCTCACCTTACTAGAGTAATACAGGAGCACATGCATTGAAAGCTGAAGTCGTGTAGCTTTGCTGGAGATGAAGAAAAATCAATAATGTCTTTATGGCCTTTATGGTCTCTTTGGACACAAATCAATGAAAACTATGGTGCTGCCTTGTTTATTTAATGTTGTATATGACACAAGTGAAAGGCTTTCTTTTCTCATCTTGTAGATGAAAGAGATTGCATTAGATCATTCGAAACAGAATATATAAGTGTTTTTTGTTTTGGAAATGCAGATATCACTGAAATGGGAGTTGTGAGCTTGTGAATTATGCAGTATGTGACGAGAACAAGACTGGGCAACAATAATGTCATAGTCAACACAGCAAGCATCATGGTTTCTCACACCAAAATAGGTGTGAGACAATTTAGAAGACAAAAACCAAAAAGAGCACTGGGTGAGGTGAATATTTCATGCAAATATTAAAGGCCCGGGTATAGTTCGCGCGCACAGTTGAGCACACAAGCCTTTGGCTGTGAGCATGAAAAGGCACGTTCAGCGCTGTCTAGTCCACAAAGTCACTCGCACATGCGCTGTTGTACGTGCACTGTCCGTGTGGTAGGGATGGCTCGATGATACCACAATTTTGTCTTCGGTACGGTACCACAATCTAATACCGAAGTACCGATATTAAATCGATACCATACAGCAGGCGTGTCCAAACTCGTTTTAAAGGGGGCCGGATTCGATGTTCTGGACATACCCGGGGGCCGGTCCCTTTTCTATTAATATATATATATATATATATTTGACAAAAGCTTGAGCTGACAGTAGAGTAGCTTGATATACAGGAAATTTATAGATATTTAACAATATCTGTAAAACTTTCATCAACCAAAAAGTTTTAATGGGTGAAATTAGAGTTAGAACTCTATTCTTATTTAAATTTAATAAGTGCTCTATTTAGATCACCACAGGTAAAACCACACTACAAAACATGCTTTTCTGACTTGGTATTTCTGTCTTTTTTCCAGTCCAAATATCAAAAAATTATTTTACTAACGAAAATTACATATTTTTTCTTGATTCCTGGGGGGGAGAATCAAAATGAATTGAGTTTTTGCTTGAAACAAACTAAATAATCTGCCAATGGATTAGAAAAATAATCTTCCAAAATCTTCCTTAAAGATTCCAAACAGAAACATAATTTTAGCGGACCAAATTAAAGCGGACCGTCACGGAGCGTGAACAGCTGAAGTATACTTTGAACTTTAGGCTGTATTTACTTACAGTCCATTGTAGAAAACAAAACTTGCAAAGGTCTCCTTTCATTTGTCAGCAAAGCAGTTCTTTTAGGTGCATATTGTAAACGACATTTATGGAGAAGGTTTTCGGTATGACAGGCATGCTCCAATTCATTAATATTAGAAGAACAAATTCATGTGTACACACGCGTCGTGAATTAAGCAGAATCTTTTTCCATAATAAGTGCGTACAAATACGAAATAATCTAAGCAATTATTAGTTAATTGAATACAGATCAGACAAACTCACTTCCTCAGTGAATAGTTCAGTTTACTCCAAATAAGCCAATACCAGCTATGATACTACGGCCCGGTTTCACAGACAAGGCTTAGATTAAGCCAGGATTGTGACATTTACCCCTGGTTTCACAGAAACATAATTTTTCTTACCCCATTGGCAGATATATTTGCTTGTTTTAAACAAAAACTCACTTCAATTAAATTTTATTTTCCAGAAAACAAGAAAAAATATCTAATGTCATTTAACTTCTCGTAACATCTTGATTTAAGAATTTTTAGATATATTTAGACTAGAAACAGGACAAAAATACTAAATGACAGCATTTTTTGCAGTGCACACAAGGCAAAAAGTAATACATACAATATATATATATATATATATATAGAATGGTATTTAGTCTATAGACATAAATACAAATGCACAAAACTGCAAGTTTATGACAAAAAAAATTGTCTGCAATTTGGCCTTTATTACTCATTAATACATGTCTACATTACAAATTAAATAAAATTAGATATTAACCTACATTTCTGACAAATTACCACGGTTACAGGTGTTACCACAGTAAATCCATGATAAATTCGAAATTCGAATTGTTGTTAAATATGATTTTGAATCAGCTCCGCTGATTTGCACGTTAGATGTTGTTAGTCAGCGCTGTTTAACTGGATTTAAATTAAATCAAATCACAGAGAGATTCAGTACCGGAGACCTCAGCGCTGAATTCGAACACTTGTCACGGGCTTCGGATGTTCGGAAGGCTGTTTAGTGGACGCGTGATCGAGACACTCAGCAGGTAAACACATTTGTTCAGAGTCAGAGCTCGAGTTGCGCAGAGCACAAGCAGTAGCGCTGTTTCGTTCTGCTTTGGGCGCTGTTTCCCTGGCCTAAAATCTAGTACTGCCACCTTGCGGTGACATCGTGAAACTGCATGATTTGTAAATGATCCGTGGCGGGCCACATATAATACATGACGCGCTTTTGGCCCGCGGGCCGGACTTTTGACACCCCTGCCATACAGGGTCTGAATTTTGATGCGGGTATTGCGCATATTTTTACTCACTCTCGCAAGTTTTGGGTTTATGAAGCGAGAAATTACTGCAAATGTTTATTATTAAATTAATCAACAAAGATTATCACATCAATCAGTCATTTGGAAACTTTCTTGTAAGTAATTTCAGCGCGTCTCCATTCTCTCAAAATGAGCAAATTGCTTCTGGCTTCAAAAGACATCGCACCTGCACTATAAAAGCAACCTGCACGCTCAGATTCAACACTTTCGCTTCAGTTGCGGGACAGCTGACGGAAATCACTGCCCAGTGCCCAAACCTCGCCAATTTGAACATGCAAGCGATTTTATAGCATTTCGTAATACATATGGGATGAGAGCTCTTTGAGAGAAAGTTTTCTTTGCGCTCATGCCAACAACAAACACGCACACACACACACAAGCCTAAAGAGCTCACGCATTCCAAATTAAGTTGTTTTTCCTCAGTCAAATACACACAAAATTATGTCAAAAATGTCAATCTTTAGTGAGTAACGTTAGTTACATAAACACAGTTGGGTATGTCTTTCGCGGATGTAAATAGTGCAATTTATGCGTGCAAATATTATGAGGTCTAAACATCACTGGTTGAAACGAACGCTGGATATTAATTTAAACTATACGATCTTATGTATGTGCGTTAATCAGTGTTAAAAGAAAAATGTCTATATTAGATCGTTAGAATTATGCACTCACCTGTCGATCTCTTAATGTCTTACAAGTCAGGAATTAAGTGACCGATGCTTGGCAAGGTTTGATGGTTCTTCAGCAGTTTTATAAGCAAAGTAATTCCAAATTTCACGTCTACTCCTCTCTTTATTAATGAGATTTGTGCGTGTTGAGTGAGATTCAACTGCTGCATTCATCTTGTTCTGTTGCCACATTTGCCGGTTTCACGTCAGTTTGGGTAGCGCGCTGCCACCTAGTGGTGAACTTCGGAACAGCAGCATATACCGAAATGAGTAAAATCATGATATCGTACTGTTTGAAGTAAAATTTATACCGGTATTTTTCCAGTACCGGTATACCGCGCATCCCTACCGCGTGGTCACAAAATTTGGGCTGTGGACGTCCCCAGACCCTCCTGATGATGAAAATAACATCAAACGGACAGTGAGTGGACCGTCACGGAGCGTGGACAGCTGAAGTATACTTTGAACTTTAGGCTGTATTTACTTACAGTCCATTGTAGAAAACAAAACTTGCAAAGGTCTCCTATCATTTGTCAGCAAAGCAGTTCTTTTGGGTGCATATTGTAAACGACATTTATGGAGAAGGTTTTCGGTATGACAGGCATGCTCCAATTCATTAATATTAGAAGAACAAATTCATGTGTACACACGCGTCGTGAATTAAGCAGAATCTTTTTCCGTAATAAGTGCGTACAAATATGAAATAATCTAAGCAATTATTAGTGAATTGAATACAGATCAGACAAACTCGCTTCCTCAGTGAATAGTTCAGTTTACTCCAAATAAGCCAATACCAGCTATGATACTACGGCCCGGTTTCACAGACAAGGCTTAGATTAAGCCAGGATTGTGACATTTACCCCTGGTTTCACAGACAAGGCCTGAGCCTAGTCCTGGACTAAAATGCATGTTTGAGCTGTTTTAACTGAAAGCAACTTGCACTGAGGTATCTTAAAATACGTCAGTGCCATTGTTTTGTCTCAAGATGCACACCAGTAATGCTCAAAAGCTCAAACATGTATTTTAGTCTGGGACTAACTTAAACCTTGTCTGTGAAACCGGCCATACATGTACTTTTTGAAAGAAAGGTTAAATAGTAAAATCTGTACAGTTATTGAAACTGAAATCAACAGAAATTTCTAAATAACTGATAGTTCACCCAAAAATGAGAATTCCGTCATTAATTACTCACTCTCATGTCGTTCCAAGACCTTCGTTTATCTTCAGAACACAAATTAAGACATTTTTGATGAAATAGAGCTTTCGAAAGCTTTCTGACCCCACATAGACAGCAACACAACAACCACTTTCAAGGGCCAGAAAGGTAGTGAAGAGATGGTTAAAATAGTCCATGTGACTCCAGTGGTTCAAACTTAATGTTATGAAGCGACAATAATTATTTTTATGTGCAAAAGACAAACAAAAATAACGACTATATCTTAATATCTTAATTTGTGTTGCGGAGATGAACAAAGGTCTTATGGGATTGGAACGACATGAGGGTAATTAATGACAGAAATTAAGTAACTAAACCTTTAAAGAAACATATTCATAAATTAACATTATTTTTAATTGTAAGTTTTCAAACGTCCAGTTTTCATGCTGGCAGTTTGTTTAAACTGACCTTTGTTGATAATGAAAGACTTTCTTGCATATGGTACCAAATATCTGAAGACATTCCTGCTGGAGCATCAAGAACAACTGAAACACAAATGAAATATCCCACTGTAAATATTCACTGTGCACAACTGACAATATAAAGATCAAATCTTTCATTTTTGGATGAACTATTAAAGGAACGACTTTTTGGGACTTTAGCTTATTCACCATATCCCCCAGAGTCCATACATACCATTCTCATCTCCGTGCGTGCCATAACTCCTGACGCCCCCACTGCTAGCCTAGCTTAGCACAAAGACTGGAGGTAAATGGTCTCAGCTAGCCTGCTGCTCAATAAGTGACAAAATAACACCAACATTTTCCTATTTACGTGTTGTGATGTGTATAGTTACATCGTGTACTAAGATGGACGGAAAATGAAAAGTTGCGATTTTCTAGACTGATATGGCTAGGAACTATACTCTCATTCCTGCATAATGATCAAGGAACTTTGAGTCGTACCACCATGGGTGCAGCAGCGCAATGATATTACGCAGCGCTGGAAAATCGCAACTTTTAGGTCTTAGTACACGATGTAACTATACACATCACAACATTTAAATAGGAAAATGTTGGCGTTATTTTGTCACTTATGGAGCAATTGGCTAGATGGAGCCGTTTACCTCCAGTCTTTGTGCTAAGCTAGGCTAGCGGTGGGTGCATCAGGCAGAGTTATGGCACACACGGAGTTGACAATTGTATGTATTGACTTATCTAACTCAGGGATACAGTGAATAATCTAAAGTGCCCAAAAGTTGGCGTGTTCCTTTAAGAATATAACCTACCAACTGGTCTTCCATATCCTTTGCACAACAGATGGATACTTTGGCCGAGTCCGATATCAATCAGCTGGGCACCTGCAAATAGTAAGAAATATTAATACAAATGAGCTGAAAACTTAAGTTACCACATGATCCTAAAGTCTTTCTGAAGAGATGATGAGGTCTCACCTGTGGGTGACAGCGCCTGTCCCTCTCTCTGCAGTGAGGCGTAGTTCAGGAAAGCTGGAGTGAAGATAATGAAGAGCAGAACCTTCATCCAGAAGAATACAACAGACCAGCAGCTCCTCTGAGAGACAGTCACATTAGGAACACCTGAGTCCTCTGATGTCTGTGGGTAGGCAGTTCACATGACATGAAGTGTCTAAAACTACTTCCAAATGCAGTTTTATGCCGATACTAATAAATTGACCATTTCGAGATTTTCTGCATCATCTGATCACCCTTCTATCAGTTTCAAAATCTAACAACAGCCTTGGCAACATTCATTTCGTTTAATTTTGCAAACATCAACCACAGTTTCTAATTCTTATTACCTTTTAATTTCTTCATTATTTTTATTATGTATTATTATTTGTTACTTATTATTATTAAGAATGACATATGAAAATCATCCAGAGCAGTGAATTTACCAAAAAATGGGATGGTAATGAGATGGTATCAAATAGTAATACCATGATTCTTTCATTTACACCGTGGCGACAGTATTCACAGGGTACTTCAAAATATACCATGGTAATACCAAAGTACAAAAACATGGCGTTACCATGGCACCATATCAAAATAAAACTTTGTAACTTACTACAGTAAAAACATACATTCAGCCCATGAGTTACAAAATTAATGTGTTTCATCACCTTCTTTCTATCAGGTTTGACACTGTCCGCGTCTTCTCGTCCATTTGTCTTTCTGCGCAACATCTTCTGATAGTTTTTCACTCATATAAAAAGATAATGGATGATATTATATTTGTATGAATGAGCGTCAAATACGGCATGCAGATACTTCCGCATTGACGGGGTCCCATGAGGAGCCAAACGCGTAACGCGTTTCGTTAAAGCTTGTCAGCGATGAGAGGATTTCAACTTAAGAAAATATATGTAATGTATGCTATTCAATTCGGTACTAAACTACTATATTACCGCATGTTTTTGTGTATAATCATATTATTTTACACTGAGCGTTTTTAATTAGTTAGTTATTAATTTGTCAAAATGTAGAAATAAAACAATTAAAATTGTTGCTTATTAGTTAGACACATAAAATTAAAATCAATATCATTATGGAAAAGAGGGAGTCATTTCTTTTAATGATTATTTTATTTAAATGTAGCTACATTTATTAATTTTGCAGATGCTTGATTCACAAATGAGGGGCATCCAAATAAATAATTTAAAATGTATTGAATATTCTATAACAATATTCATACAATAAAAATATTTGTAGTATATCCTTCATATATATTTATTTTCCCCAAAATATTTTTCCAACGCGTTTTCTGTGTAAAATATTTTTTAATTAAATGTATCCTATTTGTTTACCTTTTTGACTTAACATGAATAAATGCATGCATAACATTTTGCATGTTAGGCTACAAATAAATGCATGTATAAAATTGAAACTGATGTCCATGTTTTCTATAACACTGTTTGTAATTGACATCCATCTACACAGGCTGGTTTACAGACATATAGTAGAATTTCAAATTTTCTTTTGTAGCATATCATTACAGTTTGAGACACATACTAAAATAAAACACACACATAATGAAATAGCAAATATAAAAGATGAAAGCATTGTAATGCCAGTTTGAATGTGACTTTCATTACAAATGGATGCCTTTTTATCCCACTTAAGGCTTAGATGAATCCACAGGTTCTGGGATGCATCACTTTAATATACGAAGGGTCCTGCAATGTAACATCTGTCCTGTAAGAGGTGCTGTGCGACATTTCAGTTTCTGACTGTCAGTTGATCCATTACACAATAACCATCTTAAACCACATTTCATGTCACACTAGCAGAAGGACATACAAGATCATTTGAGGCAGAGCTGCACTATAAAATAATATTTAGTGTGGCAGCAAAAATAAAGGTCATTATAAAGGTCAGCACTGCACGGTTTTACATGAGTGTGAGTGAATTTAACATACGCCACAGGACACTGACCCTTTTCAGGTCCTGTATAGGTCCAATTCAGAGTTTAATTATGTATACAGTGCTGGTAGTCATTCTAAGGGCAATGCTTCTGTCGCAGATGTAATGTATGTAAATTATGATTTTATGCATCCTTGCTCTCACTGCAGGTTTACGTCAGAGTCCAGCATCCATATTGAACAGACTCTGAAGCCTGTGAGCAACCTCAGTTTGTGTCGGTTCCTTTTTTCTAGACGAGGTAGGCCATGCTAAACTGAACAAATGTAAATGTCCAAGGCTCTTCTCTGCAGGAACCCTGAGGAAAATAAAACAACAATGACATCAAGTGCCAGGAAATCTAAGACTTCACGCTGTGCCTCAGACAGCAGGTGTACTGTCATGTGATCGCAAGCGTGGCTCTCTGCCTGTCATTCACAGCAATCTCTGAAAGATACAACTACCGCCAAACACAGCAAAAGGGTGATTTTTTTTTCTTCACAGAGTGTCAATCATCACAATCTGTTCAAACATGCCTTTGCCACAGTCAAAGACAGTAATGCCAGAAGTGTCATGCCCGTTCAAAAAGAGGGAGCACATGTGATTTTAAAGGCAATTCATATGTGAGTCATTCTATACTTAGGGTACAAAAGTAAAAACAATATGGGGTCAATTTTCCTTGAGCTTTTGACATATAAGAGGTTATATCAAGTAAGTTTCAGAACTGAAAACGTCCTTGTTAGTCCAAAAACAGCTTTTATTGAGAACGGTTCGTTGTGGAATGTGCCTAGATAGGTGAAAGACCGTCTCTGCAGAAGAAGATCAACGCCTACTTCATCATTGCAACTTTGGCACCGCCCACTGGCGTGTTAGTGAGATGACGAGGAGAGAAGAGATACAGGATCACTGGACTAAATATAACATTACCTTCCAAAGGATCCTAATGTAAGTATTTATTTTCAACAATGTGAATGTCTCAGTTGAGCATTTTTTATTTGTATTCGGTATATTTCACTGTGAATTCTTTGGTGAATCAGTTGCATTTCGGCTCAGGCTTTGCAATCTGACTTTTACAATATGTAAATTGTAAAAGTCTTATATGTGAATATGTAAATTGCCCGGGGCGTGGTCTTCAGATTATGACGCGTGTCGCTCTGTCTCTATGGCAGACTATGTACTGCTCACTGAGGGCGGGGTCTATGCTAATAAGGCAGAGTCCATTACCAGTCGTGGGCGGGGCCTGTGCAATGTGAAGTCACATCGCATAGAAGCTGCAAGCGGCTTATTATAAGACACTGCTTATGATTTATGGGGATTAAAAAAAGTGGGTGGATTTTTACCATTATAGGCCACTGCCACTGCCGACACATTTATGTTCAAACGTGAAAAGGTGAATTTTGCATTGTAGGATATGCCTACAGTACTATTATATTTCCATAATTTTGATGAAATTACAGCTTGATTGGAAATGACACTCTAAAAATATTAACTAAAACAATAAAATCTGCACACAAAAGGTGAAAAGTAGTAATGTAATAATGTGAAAAGTTTTTTGTGTTCAGTTGAAATAATTATGTATACAAATGAACTATACCCTACTATACTATGTATACTGTGTTATCATTGAGTTGCATAGCCCAGAGGTTAAAGGTTTTGCCTCTCAATCTGGATCCATTTTTCTGAGTAGGCCCTGCACACTCTTTGTTCACAGCATACCGTTCAGACCAAGGAAAACAGTAAGGGGAGTATCACTGTCCATATTGTAATGAATGTTAAGTAGTTTAAACTATATGAACTATATACTTCTATGAAGTTTATTGTGGTCCTTGGTACAAAGGTATTACATGTGCTATTACAATCGCCCCCGCATGTGGGGACAGATGTAACATGTGACTTCTAATGTTTCAATCAATATTGTGACTCTGTTCTACCATACACCATCAGTGATGATCCCGGGGTCAACAGGTGTTTCGGGTCTTTAATCAACAGACACCCTCGCCTGGGTGACCCTGCCGGGGGTGATCAGTCCCCGGCCTGTGCCCGAGTGGCATGCTACTCCACGGATCACCCCTCCGGATCCACAGCCACCGTGAGGCTTTTTCAGCAGCCTCTGAGATGTTCTTTATGGCTCGTCTACACAGTTGTCCTTTAACTCCAAGGAGTTTGAGTGTTCGGAGCAACGACTGTCCAGCAAAGCCCCTACAACCGACCTCCACTGGCTCACTGCATACTTTCCAGCCGCAGGTTGGATGGACTAGGTAGAAGGTCGTACTCCGAACTGACGAGGAACTTGATGCGCAGTGGTTCAGAGTTCCACAACTCTGCCCAGGTGATCTTGCGCAGCTCTGCGTTCTCCCACCTAGTCCAGGCGCCTTGCTGCTGCATACCAACCATCTTGGTCAGGCGGTCTTCCTCCACCTCTGCCCGCACCTTGTCCTGCACCAACTGACGCTTCTCCCTCCCTCTTGCTTTATCGTAGCATGGCTTAAGAAAACTGCCCAGGCCTGCACGTCCCACCGCCATGTTACCAACCAGGACACCATGCCTCAGCCGTGCCTCCGCTCTGTCCACCGCTTCCTGTGCCTGCCACTTCCTTCCAGTCTTAAGGCAGATTCCAGCTGAGGAGACTTTGGCATCTGAGGAATCTCTGTACATCAAGACCTCCCGGGCACGTGTGACCTTGAACTGCTGATGGGAAGCTGCAGCTTGGTAGAATGACTCTAAAATTGTTTGTAAAAACATTTGTTGACTGTTAAAGGGTTAGTTCACCCAAAAATACACCCGTAAGACCTTTGTACATCTTCGGAACACAAATGAAGATATTTTAGTTGAAATCCGATGGCTCAAAAAGGCCTCCATTGGCACAATGCTCTTTACACTCTCAAGACCCATAAAAGGTACTATTCTCCATCTCAAAATCTCAAATTTTTGAAAGTCCATCTCACTACAGTGGTTCTACAATAACTTTATGAAGTGACAAGAATAGTTTTTGTGTGCAAAAAAACCCTAAATAACGACTTATATAGTGATGACCGATTTCAAAACACGCCATCGTGTAGAGTCGATTCAGCGGTTTGGATCACCAAAGTCCCGTGATTTCAGCAGTTTGGCGGTTTGACACGCGATCCGAATCATGATTCGACTCGCTGATTCATAACGCTTCGAAGCTTAATGATGCAGTGTTTTGAAATCGGTCATCACTATATAAGTCGTTATTTAGGGTTTTTTGCGCACAAAAACTACTCTTGTCGCTTCATAAAGTTATTGTAGAACCTGCACTGTAGTGAGATGGACTTTGTAAAGATGTCTTTAGTATCTTTTATGGGTCTTGAGAGTGTACAGTACATTGTGCCAATGGAGGCCTTTCTGAGCCATCGGATTTCAACTAAAATATCTTCATTTGTGTTCCGAAGATGAACAGAGGTCTTACGGGTGTCGAACAACATGAGGGTAAGAAATTAATGACAACATTTTTGGCTGAACTAACCCTTTAACAAGTAGAACACAGATACAAGTTACCAACATAAAAATGTTATCCAAATATTTCAAAAGGTTTTCGAGCAATGACAACATGACCAAACTTTGTTACAATTGCCCCCGGCCTCTAGACTGGGTAAACCCAGCCTGATCTGCCAGCGATTTGATTTCGCCCAGCAACTCAGTCTGGAAACCCGTACATTCATTTCTACTGATTCTGTTACACTTTTGCGGGAACCAATCACAGACTGGCTTATCCACCTGGCCCGCTATTGGAGGGATTATCACGATGACGGATAGAGAAGCGATGGGTCGTTGCCCATTGATCACGCCTCTTGTGGTCTGATTGTTTGAAGGACTATCCAATTGTCATTTAATTTATGCGCGTCTATGCTCGCGTGTGCAGTAGAAAATACAGAGCAGACTCCCCAGGCCAATGTTCAATCTTAAATTGAGCTTGGTCTGGTGATAGCCAGACAACCCGGTCTCCCCTTCATGTATGCATTTGGCAGATGCTTTTGTCAGTTCAATTTATATATTTTGTATCAAGATTTGTGTTGGGAATTGAGCCCTTGACCTTGTAGGCCCCTACTCTACCAGAAGAAACGATATTTAACCTGCAGGATGCATTCAGAACCAACCCCTTAAACATAAACCGAAGCTGTGGAGGAAACTCACAGTAAATGGATGGAGGAGGTCCGAGACTGCAGGCCTGCATTAGATTCATTGCAGTAATTAAATGAAAGCAGGCAGATATGGATGATAAATGGCAGTTATTGACGGGACTGTCAAGTAGCGTGGGTGTCAGATATTTTTAAACAGCGGCGTTGAGGCTCGGCGGAGGGTTGCTTTTCCAGAGGCTGCCGTGAGCTCAACCTCCTGCAGCTGTTTCTGTCTGGCCTAATTAAACTCTGGGACGACTGATCTCATTAAATTCAAACCGTACAGACGACAGAACAGAATTTGACCATTATTATCCAGAGGCTCAAGCCATTATGTAATTAGCTGGAAAATGTTATTGTTTGTATTTTGGAAGTATAGAGAATTGTGTTGAAGTCTAATGAATGTAATCAGCATTTGCCATGTGTTGTCGGCACAGACATAATCAAGATTTTACCAGCATAAAATCTGAACGTGAATGGAAGAATGTATAACTGATTTTTACATTTTTACAAAATTGTACTTTATTTGTAATGTAGTTGTCCTGTGCATTTTTACCAATGAGTATGTTTCAGAATCACGATAGGGTCTGCTGAAGGATGTCTTTACAGAAAATCTTTTATAGGTTTATTTTAGCACCTGAGATATGTTAATACATTAATTCCAGAAGCAGTAAATCGATTGAAATTATATCATGTCTGTCTGCAATTAAGGAAGAGGCTGTTTATGAACACAATTTCAGTGAGTAGCCTAATCATCATTGATTTTAAATAATTAGCCAAGGAAATAGGAACATGTTGGAGGGTTGCAATAAACTACATTTTTCATCAACCTTTTTGTGTCATTAAGGAACAGGTTAACACAAAGATTTCAGTTTTGCCATTCACAGTATAGCTAATTGTTCACTCAAACACAAAGCTATGACTTTAGAAGACTGAATGACTTTAGCAAAAATTGTGCTGGATAATATTCCTCACCTCAAAGAGTTCACAAACACTGCATAGTGTGTGACGCAAAATAAAACAACGAGAAGCTGTCAGACGTCCTGTCAATCATCCTAAAGCCAACAACTCTTGTCTACAGAAATCTTACTGGTTCTCTGAGGTAGACAATGCATTTTTAATGAACCATTTAAAGGGTATAAACTCTGGCATACTAGACACACCATTTGGGAATGAAGAGTAATTCTGCATACTGACACCGCTGGAATATTTCTATGTCCATATTTGCAATACTCATAAATAAGACATTTTAGAGTTGGTCTTCGTGTTGAGTTGAATTTGCTTTAGCGTGAGCTTACATAAATATCATACTTTTTTTACAATCAAAACAGATTCATTCATAGCCCTACCCAGAATAGCCTATTTGCTGATAACCAATGGCATTCCACAAGACACTTCAATAGGGGAAATATGGTCCTGCACTTTATTTTTCCTTTGTTATCAGGATGAAAAAAGAGTTGTGAGTATATGCTTTCCTCCGTTTGCATCTCTGTGTGCAGAAACATATTGTGAGATGTATTTTAGTTCGTTCAAACAGTTCAGAAAGCTTTCACCATGAGAAATGTTCATGTGTGATTCATTTTAGTGAAACGGTCATTTCAGACATTTCAGAGGGAAGAGTGATTCATTTGAATGAATCTGTTCCTTGAGACTGTTCTAAAACCTTGAAGGAAGTGTGATTCACTTAAGTGAATCGGCTCCTTCAGACTGTGAGGGAAGTGTGAGAGTGTGAATCATTTTAGTAAATTGCATCGTTCGCTCAGTTCAAAAACCATATTTTGAAATAGTTCTGTTTCCATCACTGTTTTTATCTAAGTTTATAAATTAGATGAATTAGATTGTTTTTAGTTTTATTTTTGAATGTACTATTATAGGCTATATTAAAGCATAATGTAATCAATGTCTTTTTGCCAGATAAACACGGCTCTGATTGAGAAAATAGCCTACATTTTTTTTTAAATATATTCAGATTCGTGTATTCAGTTCTGAACTGATAGTCCATGAAGATGGGAATATAAGGTACAATAGGGCTCCCTAATGCCAAATTGCACTTTGGGGCTCTTGGATGTCCTTGGCTGCTGGTGTCCATGTTTGTCATTTGTTGTTGGGTTGCCTGTGTGGGGATCAAAAATTGGCACACAACAGATTGTGGATCAGACTCTGAGAAATGGGTCGGAGTGTCAAATCCTACATGCTTTCAGTAGCAAGCAGGACTGATCCCTGGCTTCAGATACAGCATTCAATGAATGTGATTGCTTTTCCCTATAATGATTAAATAGAGATATGGTGTAATAACACATAACCTTTTACCTCACTGTCTGGTTATGTGTAGCTGAAGCATTGCACCATGTTGAGGCACCACTCTGACACTTCTCTGAACATTAAAATGTCCAGTTTATAAAATATATATAAATATAATAGTTTTTTTGTGTGTGTGTGAACATTGAGGGAACATTCAATTTTTTCATTTGCAAACATTATGGGAACATTACTTTTAAATGATCTTTTAACATTATGAAACATTTGAAATATTTTTTATTTGAAATTAAAATATTTTGTGACATTATACCAAATCATCATAGTACAATGATTTCTGAAAGATCATGTGTCACTGAAGACTAATGATGCTGAAATTTCAGCTTTGCCATTGCAGGAATAAATTCCATTTAAATATTCGAATAGAATAAAGTTATATTAAAATGTAATAATATTTTGCTGTTTTTACTGTGTTTTTGATTAACTAAATGCAGCCTTGGTAAGCATAAAAAACTTCTTTCAAAAACATTTTAAAAATCAGAATTATTCGGAATGTGTACTGGAAGTAGCTAAATATCCACAAATCATTTTCTATGCAGATGCTCGTTTCATTTATGCAGTCTGTGACCTTCTGGCAGCAAAATAGAAGAGCTCCTCTGTAAAACTCCAGCAGTGCAGCATCTCCTTGACATCTTTCTTGACATTTCCACTGTGTCTTCAGCCATTTTTCTGGATGTTTCTTCCCAACTTTTCCCAGAGACACTGTTTCTCCCAGCTGGATTTTGAATACTGTATACTGCTCTCAACAAACTCACATGCAAAATTATGTATACTAAGTTCTTATTCAGAGAAGCACAATCCTATGGAAGCTTATGGGTAGCGATATTCAATCTGAAATGTAATATGCAAAATTACTATGCAATATGTAAAATGACAAGGGGCCATATTTTAACGATCCAAGCGCATGCATGGTCTGAAGCGCATGGTGCAGGTGCACTTAGGGCGTGTCCAAATCCACTTTTGCATGTTTAACGGGATAGGAAAAATGGTCGTTGCGCGGTTTAAAAGGGTTGTCCCTGTACTCTTAATGAGTCATGGTAAATTGACTGCATTTATATAGCGCTTTCAACAGACCCATGGCCATCCAAAGTGCTTTACATATTGCCTCACATTCACACACTGACGGCGGTGTCAGCCATGCAAGGTCAGTCCAGCTCGATGGGAACAGCTGGGGTTAGGTGTCTTGCTCATGGACACCTCGACACTTGGTCAGGTGGAACCGGGGATTGAACCACCAACCTTCTGGTTTGTAGACAACCTACATGAACCACTGAGCCACTGCCGCCCAATATTCATGGCTGTGTTTTGGACGTAACGTGCAGTAAACCAATCAGAGTCTCATCTCCCATTCCCTTTAAAAGCCAGTTGCGCTTGCACCATAGCATATTCGCTACATGGCGGAATTTGTGAGCAGAAAGACTCTCCAGAGAGGATTCCTTTAATTTTTCATATTTAAAAATGTTTGTGTGCTGCTGCGCATCCCTGTGTGTGTAATAAGCAGAGTGTACGCGCGTTGTGGACGCACCTATAGGCGCATATTACCAACATGCCATTTAAATAACACAAAAATATTTTCAGTTCCCTCAAAATAGCAACATGCCAACAATGCGCCTGAACACACCTTGTTTTCAGACCAGCACACCCACGGGTGCACAAATGGGGCGTGAGTGCATTTGCTATTTAAACTGCATCGGGCTGAAACTTGCTAAAAACACTTACACATTGCGCCAGGTGAATGATAGGGCCCAAGGTATTTCTATATTTAAATTTACATTTTCCATGCCAAATGTGCAACGTTTGGAGAAAAATGCTAATTCAAATTCAATAATATAATTTACATTTTCTATTTCCTACACTAGTTTTGTCACTGAGCCACTAGGGACGGCAAGGTTGGTGGTTCAATCCCCGGTTCCACCTTACCAAGTGTCGAGGTGTCCATGAGCAAGACACCTAACCCCAGCTGCTCCCGACGAGCTGGATGGTACCTTGCATGGCTGACACCGCCATCGGTGTATGAATGGGGGAATGTGAATATGTAAAGCGCTTTGGACGGCCATGGGTCTGTTGAAAGCGCTAGATGCAGTCCATTTACCATCATATAATTTAATACGTTTTATGAGTTGCAAAATTAAAATGTATTACAGAAATTACTAGATATGTTTAACATATTTAAGCAAAAATTGTTGCAAAAGGATCATTTAAATGTTATTTTTCTTAATTGCATTTACACTAATAGTTAAAGGGATAGTTTTCCCAAAAATGAAAAATACTCACCCTCAAGTTGTTCCAAACCTGTATGAATTTCTTTCTTCCGCTGAACACAAAAGAAGATATTTGGAAGAAATCAGTAACCAAACAGTTGATGGTCCCCATTGACTACCATAGTATTTTTTCCTCATACTATGGAAGTCAATGGGGCTCATCAACTGTTTACTTAACCATGTTCTTCAAAATATCTTCTCTTGTGTTCATGGAAGAAAGAAATTGAGCGTGAGTAAATGATGACTGATTTTTCATTTTTGGGTGAACTATACCTTTAAGACACTTGCGATTGCATTTTCATTAAATGTCCCACAATGAATGTAACAAAATCTAATGTGGAATTGAAAATGCATCAAGGCGGGGTCAGGTGTTGGAAACATTGCGGAAATATGGCAAAGATGGGTTTAAACATCAGAATTATTTTTTTCTATTAATAATAATATCAATTATTATTATTATTTGTATTATTATTATTTGGCCTATTATTAGCATTTGGCTATTAACAGTGATACATTTACTGTCAGATGACGTGGAGCAAGAACAGAGAAATGTCAACTGTCCCTGAAGATGAATATCGCTACCCATAAGCTTCCATACAATCCAACACTGCATTTATCCTACAAATGTGCCCTACTTCATTTCTAGGCCTGAAGAAATACAGGCAGAAGAGAAAGATTTATTCTCAATAACAGCCTAATCTGAAGCCAGAACTGAATTTCAGCACACGTTTTCCAGCGGCCGTGTGAGATGTAGCTGTAATTGAGATAACAAAAGCGTTCATGAAAACCCATTTCCCATTTGTGGTATCTGTTCATCAGATATGCCGGGTTCACAGGAAACCGTATCGGCAGTGAGGGAGTCGTATCTCTGATGGGCATCATTGGCCTCTGCTGGGCGCTCAAAGCAAACGGCCAGTGCTCATATCTCCCCCACCTGATTTCCTGCCAATATTAATTTTGCCCTCAACATGTCCATCCAATGGCTCGGGGGATTTTCAACTCAATATAGACTCCGCCGTCTCAAATATTCTCTCCAAATGTAATGAAAAACTTCAAAGCCCTCCATCATTTCTCTTTTAAATCGTTTATCAGATGTGATTTGAATCGTTCACTGCTTGAGTTTCACAAATGCTGCATAAGAATTCATTCAAGCAAGTGTAGAATTCATTCATCCGAGATCTGAGAGAGTTATTGTTGTATACAGGTTAATATGTCCTGAAAAAAATTGAGTTATGCTGGTATCCCATAAATGATTTGCTCATTTGCAATAAATTATATAATAAATATATAAAATATTTTTAATAAGAGAAATATCTATAATAAATAATTGGGTGTGTATGCCCCTTAAATGGATTTTACACCTCCATTTAGGTGAAAATTGATATTTGATTCATTGTAAAAAATTATTCATTCATTTTCATTGCCAAAAACATTTTCTTTGAATGCAGTACTTTTATTTCATGAAGCATTACCTAAAATGTTGATACTCAGGAAGTGACATAATTTGGACCCTTTCTGGGCTGCGTTCCAGTTCGTTTTTATTATGCCCTTCATTCGCTAACTTCCCTCGTTCACTCGGATGTGCTTTATTGCTTTCTTAGCATGAGTGCCCACTATAGGCAGAACCTTTGCAATGGGCTGAATTGGAACGTCCTGAGTGGAATCCACTATGGAGTTGATTTATTATTTCTTTTTTCCCTTATGCAGAATTCTATATGTATGTTTGGGTTGTTTTAAATATTAATTTTTTTAAAATGATATCATAAGCCCCGTTTTGTCCAGACCTGCTGCTGTCTGCGTTTCCATCGCGGTCTAAAGTATCGTGAAGATTTGTCCAGTGACATAGGACTGCGCACGACTTTTCAGAGAAGAGCCCACTCGATTTCGTCCTCCGAAAATAAACGTAATAAAGCCTGAACCTTGTCATTGGTCCATCTGTCGTATTTTTTAAACCCCATTGTTGATTCAAATAGCAAACAACTCTTAATGCACGCACCGCAAGAGACTTTTAGGTTTAAATTAAATGCTGCACAAACTCAACCAATCAGCATGTTCAGGGCCCAAGTCCCACCCCCGAAAGTTCCTGAACTTTGAAAAAGTACTACCTTGCAAGCAGGGCCGTTTTGAAGAGGAAATTTTTAGCCGGAACTTTATTTAGACTGGTTCCTGCGGTCGAAGCACACTGAAGACCACCCCAAAGTCCATAGTTTCTGGGGAAAGTTCCTGCGATGGAAACGCGGCTATAGATTTGTTTGTGGTGGGGTAGATTAAACGTGATATGCTTTGACGTCACAATCGTGTTGCATTGTGGTATATAGAGCTGCCTGAAGTGTACATATGAAGTAGACTCACTTCCTCAGGGTGCATTCACACTTGTCAAGTTTGGTTCGATTAAAACGAACCCTGGTGTGATTGCTCGGTTGCGGTTCATTTGAACATAATGTGAACGCTGCCATCCGAACCCTGGTGCACACCAAACAAGTGGACAGAGACTGCTAAAAAGATGGGTCTCGGTCCGCTTCCAGACGAACTCTGGTGCGGTTTGATTGATATATGAATGCAACACGGACCAAAGACATGTAAACGAACCAAAAACAGGACGTGCTGTCACAAGATGTGATGCTACAAGTCAGCTGATTTGACGACGCGGAAAGATTGGTGTATACAATATGAGTAGAGGGCAAACGTGGAGCAACGAGGAGGTAAAGTGCCTCATCAATATATGCAGATCTTCGTTTCTGCATACAACGGAGGAAATCCTGCTGCTGTTTTGAACATTTTATGAGCTCTTCGTGAGTTCTCAGCTGGTAAAAATAAAACCATATGTACACGCATAAAATGATGGCGTTTAATCCAGCACACAGCATTGTTTTGAATGTTCGGTAAGCAAGCTCCGTCACGAAATATACGTCATAAAAGCTGACCAATCAGGTTGTGACCGTATCCCTATGCTTTTGGTTCGGTAACTTTAGGTTCGCGGTTAAAAATGCCAGTGTGAACGCTAAGCGGACCAGGACTATATGTTTTGTTTTTGTTTTTTGGTCCGGACCAAACGAACCGAACTACAAGTGTGAACGCACCCTTAGTCAAAAATTTTGACAGAGGGAGCGAGGGTCTGTCCATATAAACTTCCCTCGTCTAGTTCACGAAGTGGAACGCACTTCAAAATAGCGGCAGGGATTCCCCAGAGTGGAAGTGATTAGGGAAGTTTGCAAGTGCGTGTCAAGGTGGAGTGGAACGCAGCCCTGAAAGGCATGAGGAGGTGGAGGCTAGGCCCCCTCATATTTCTGATTATTTCAAATAAAAATGCTGTCTTTTGAACAGGAATTGGTGGATTCTGCTGACATCATGGACATTTTTTATAATTTTGATAATAGAGGTAACACATATCAATAGGTGAGAATGGCTTATCAAAATTCACCCCAGGGACTAAAGTGTTGTATCTGCTTCAGAAAAGAAAGTAAACAATGTGAAAATTGGAGGGGAAAATCTCTTGTGTGCTTCATGACTGTATGCAAGCACTGAAATGTACATTTTCTCTTAGCAAGCCATTATCACATTCATGAGAATCCTGACATTTGTGAATATGTTGCCCTTTCTCATGCAAATAGCGCTATTTCTTGCTTTCTTCCCTAATATGTGGATATGAGAATCATGTGACTGCCTCTGTATCTGATAGACGTGTGAAAAGGGGGCACTAGCATCTGAGACAGTTTCTGCTGAAGGTCATCGGTTCCTGTGGCTGCCATCTCAACCCTGCTGTTCTGCTGTCAGTCTTTTCATATAGATAATGATGACCTCTCAGACATCAGTACATGTAGATAAAAGGGGATACGGACCCTCTTACAAAAACGTATGATATGGGCTGTATGATATGCTTCAGTTTTGTATCGAAGCACAAGCTGTAAGGGCTCCGCCCTCTTTTGGCCAGGAACATCAGCTAATTTGCAATTAAAGGGACACACACAAAAACAGCATGCTTTTGCTCACAAATTTGACAAGCTATAATAAATTATCTGAACTGAACTGAGTATTTTGAACTGAAACTTCCCACACTCATTCTGGAGACACCAGAGACTTATCTTGTGAAAAGGGGCATAATAGGTCCCCTTTAAATATACCGTAAAATACATAAAATTATCATAATGCGGAACCTCTTTAAGGTTTAGAACACTTTATGGTTCTTAGAACCTTTTCTTCTAAGAGTGTATAGGGTATGCACGTGACATCACCGTTGTCCGGAGTGACTGTGGTTATGGCTACTGAGTGGCAGCATTGTTTTCAGTGTGAATGCAACGACAAAACACACAAAACACAGCTAAAAGGCAAAGAGCTTTGATATTGACTGTACAAATATAGAGGTATATTTTTTGCCTAAAGCAACAGAAAAGAGAAGCAAATGTATCTGCATTTCACAGAAACAACTGGACTCAAGACAGCGAAACACGGATTTGCAGTTATCATTTTGTGTCAATATGTTGAATTTTGGGGTATAAATCATCCCTATATATTGTATTGTTATATATTGTATTGACAACTCATCAGTTACATTTTTACCTTACTTACCTTATATTCTTCATGATTGGATATTTGTAAATAAACTATAGGCTACAAATTTAAGGGCTGGATGAAATTACGATATATATAACATTGATATAAGTGATCACCCGGATTTAGACCTACCTAATTTATTTAAAGCGTTCACAGGCAAATTTACTTGACGTATTTCCCCGGTTGAAATCAGGCTCATATAAATGTCAGGAAACATGATTCCTGGCTGCGTGTCAATATCCATGGATCACTGGACGTTGGGTAAGTTGTAAGAAACACTATATGTAGTCCAAACTTTAGTTTAAACTGATAATCGTTTGTTTTACTCAGGTTTTCGCAGTTTCCACTATTAAATCCATTTATGCAGCAGCTCTTCTGCCACTCAGTCCAGCTGAGGGGACATGTTCCGAAAGGAAAGTGACATCAATGCTTATACCCTATAGTGCCCAAAATCATACTGCGGTGTATACAAGCAGCTATTTGTTCAGGTATCTTCCCATGTATAGATGCAGAGTGTGTGTGAAGGATGCTAACACAATTAATCGCTGGTTCAAATCTCTCTCTGGCTACCCACTGACTCTCTGACTTATTTATGAGAGCCCACCAGGGTGTTCATGGGAAGGCATCAGAGGCATCCGTCACAGCTCTCTTGGTATCCACGCAGCACCCATCGATTTCCACCTCTTGCGGCGGACACTCGCCATCAATCAATATGGTAACAAGTCTTCATTTCTGCTGGGAAAACCCAGCCTTCAACTACTGATGACAACAGAGAATGGAAAACATTTTAAAGGGGTGGTAAACCACGATTTCACTTTTCTAACTTTAGCTAGTGTGTAATGTTGCTGTTTGAGCATAAACAACATCTGCAAAGTTACAACGTTCAAAGTTTAAAGCAAAGGGAGATATCTGCTTTTAAAGAAATCAATTTCTAAGGACTAAAGCAAACGGCCAGTAGGGACTACTATACATTCCTCCAGGGTTGCTGACATCCCCAGCCCCAATATTTACATAAACCCCTCCTCCGAGAATATTAAATAAGGGGGGGCGAGGCTATTTTGTATCGCTGCTTCCCCGCAGCTCCGTTGTTGTGGTATAGTTAGTAGGCTGGAGTGTTGTTGCGGCAATGCCGACGACACACTGTTATTTTCATCCGGATTGCAGGTCCACTTTGTTCAGCCTTCCTAGGGACGGGGGTGCGTTGCAGTGCGTTTAACATACAACATGTTATTTGCATGTGTGTATCAGACAGAGGGGAACAGGTCGTATTTGCAGCAGATATATGCTGCCCATCATAACTCAAAGCACGAGACAGACAGGGGTCGGAGGAGAAGACCGGAAAATGTGACATAATGGACAATATTCGTCTGTATTTGCAATACACGAGCCGCGGTTCAGCTGCGCGAGACAAACACTGCCAGTGTGAATGCACAACAGGGGCGCGCGGCTCCCGCTGCACATTTCACGGAGGAAAGCTTCCACAATCTTCGTGAGTTCAATGCAGGATTCGCACAACGGCTTGTCCTGAAAGACGGATTTAAAAACAGAAGCTGTTTACGGGCCACAACCTGTAAGTATGATTTATTTTTCGTCAATGTGTTTACCTTTAATAGTTTGTATTGTTAATTGTACGTTGTAGCAAGGAAGTAGGCTACACAGATGACAATGCTCATTCATACTTTCATACCGAAAAACACCTAACGTTACAAACTTTTTTTTAAAATCTCAACAGCGAGCTTGGCATTAGTGTAAATTATTCTTTGATTAGAGCTTTTATTGTTTATCTACAGGCATGCTAAACATGGTTCTGTGTTTGATTTGGCTACTAGTAAAGCCAATAGTGTTCGTTTTGGGTTAATAGTTCTTGTGACAGATATTTGGCTATAATCGTTCTAAAAATACAAAAGTAACAGTGCCATTCAGTAGCGATCACTATAGATCCGCAGTCTTTACTCTTGAGGACTGAACAGGTTGAACAGGTTCTGCTCGATCATCTTCACTAAAATGTTCTGGGTCCGATTCGGGCTAAAATTGGTATGATTTTATTGACGCCATTGTTTCTAATACTACCCAAAGCACAGTCTACCGGTAAAGGTAAGGGGCGTGACGTTTCCGACAAACGTGCACTAGGCGGATAGCGAATCACAACACACTGGGCCAGCTAACCAATCTGAGCCCATCGCGTATTTTTGAGGGACCGGCTTCATACAACCAGGAAACCATCAGACCGTTTTTACAAGGAGGGACAGAGCAGTGTAGAATAAAAGTAAAATATATGAAAAATAATGCAATTTAAAAAAAAACGAAGCATGAACACGTTACAGTGCACCCCACAAACACAATCAAGCCTTCAAAAGAATGTGTTTTACCACCCCTTTAAAATGAAAACTGAGAAAATTAGCAAACTAGAATTTACTTTCAAATTACAGTTGATAACAAATTATTGTATTTGTGTTTAATTACAGCAATAAAATATGCATTTGATTTTGCTTAAATTAAAAAACAATTATCTGTTGCTTTCATTTTATGTAAAAATGTAAATATCTCAACCATGTAAACACTCAAATCACTCATTATGGTACTTATCTCAGAACTGACATATGAATGCAAGCAATTTTGACCTTAAAAACACAGAGATAATCTTTAGATCTGACATTCAATTTAATTTTAGACCCATATCAGTTTAACATGGTTTCATCGATTCCAGCTCTGAACAGCAAGTGGATCGACAACAGATTATATTACTGCATTAAAACACATTATATAACATGTCTACCA
Organism: Gobio gobio; assembly: GCF_949357685.1. Lineage (NCBI taxonomy): Eukaryota > Metazoa > Chordata > Actinopteri > Cypriniformes > Gobionidae > Gobio > Gobio gobio. The sequence continues at coordinate 41,612,296 of NC_137108.1, read as the reverse complement.
GCCATATTCATGTCAGAAAAGGGTGAAAATGAAAGCTGCAGTTTGCATTGCAATGTACAGATTAGATAACTGTAATATAGAGCCAGCGAGTGGACAACTGTCAGAAATCATGGGGTTTTCAAGAACACTTCAATGTACTTGTACACACGCACACACACACACACACACACACACACACACACACACACACACACACACACACACACACACACACACACACACACACACACACACACACACACACACACACACACACACACACACACACACACACACACACACACACACACACACACACACACACACACACACACACACACACACACACACACACACACACACACACACGTCTGGTTTACTATCTTTGTGGGGACTCTCCATAAACATAATGTTTTTATACTGTACAAAAACTGTATATTTTATCCCCTTATTCCAACCATGTCCCTAAACCTACCCATCACACAAAACTTTCTGCATTTTTACATTTTCAAAAAAACCTCATTCTATTATGATTTAAAACACGAGTCCCCATGAGTCTGTGTGCATTCAGGTTGATATTTATGTATACTATTGCTGTCAAATTGATTAATCGCATCTAACAAAAGATTTTTGTTTACATAATATATGTGTGTGTGTGTGCATATATATTATATATATATATATATATATATATATATATATATATATATATATATATATATATATATATATATATATATATATATATATATATATATATATATACACACACATGCATGAATATATTTAAGAACAATTTGTTATATTTATATACAACATATTTATAATTATAAATAATAATATATTATATAAATATTCAGTATACACATGCAAATATTTCTTAAATATTTACATGAATGTGTGTGTATTTATATATACATTATAATTGTACACAGTACACACACACACATACAGTATATTATGTGAACACAAACTTTTATTTTGGATGCAATTAATCATAATGAATCGATTTGACAGCACTAATTATTATATTACTATTTTGTATGTGTGTGTGTGTGTGTGTGTGTGTGTGTGTGTGTGTGTGTGTGTGTGTGTGTGTGTGTGTTTCTTTTTGTGATTTATGTTTCACAAATTTGTATAATGACATTGGTATTACACTGGTATTATGACGTAAAAATGAAATATGAGGACATTTCATAATGTAAGGATATTTCATAATGTTTATTTCAAAATGTAAAAATGCAGAATGTTTCTTGTGATGGGTAGGTTTAGGAGTAGGGGGATAGAATATACAGTTTGTTCAGTATAAAAACCATTACGCCTATGGAATGTCCTCACTTATATATCAAAACAAACCTGTGTGTGTATAAAGCCACCGTATTCTATTTGTTTATATAACGCAATAATATTTGGATACTTTTGTGTGTTTTTTTCTTATACACGAATAACTGACTTGCTGGTTTAAAAAAAGAAACATTAATTCCCTGTGTGTGACATACATGATTTGGTATGATCCATTCCTCCCCCTTTCTCAGTGGTTCGGTCTGTATTTAGAAGGTCAGATTACTCTGCTTATGTCTCATCCTGCGCACAGAAGCACGTGTGACTGGCTGCATAAACTCATCACAAACATCCCTGCACGAGAGACCTGGGACATGGAGAGAGCTTCATCTTAAAGAGTGAGTCCCATCATTTTTCTCTTCTCTGACTCTTGCATGTTTAGGGAAAGATGCTGCATCCCCTGCATGCAGGTGTTCAAAGACATGGAAAGTCTTTGAACACTTGGATGATACGAGATTTAATGCATGCTAATATTTATGTATAAAAGACTGATGCATTTATAGAGACTGTTGGGTGTTGTGGGGTGTGCATGATGTTCAGATACTGAACGCACAGGAGTCACTGTCTATCGTTTGAGTTTGCTTCTAATCTTCTTCTGAGTTTTACTAGTGTTGCAACTCAGTGTCAGTTAGTTAAAAATTAGGGATAAAGGAATGTTTTTTTTTCTCTTTAATTGATTTAACAATGTAACTGATAAAAAACAAATATTATATGTGATATTATTATTGTTTTTAGTTATTCTTGTTCTTGTTTTGTTTTTAATTATTCTACTTTTGATTTATGCTACAAAAAAGATCTTTCATACAGAAACAGAGCATCTTTACCTTAAGCAATATTTTAAAATAAGTCTCACAATTGTTTAAGAATACTGTAGTTCACTTCAAAAATTGATGCCCTGAATTGTCTTCAGTGTAGGAATGATTTTCCCTGAGAGCGGCTCTGTGACCGAAACCAGAGATGAGCACTGACTCAACCCTGGTTGAGAATAGAATTGCACTGTTTTATTTCTTAAGGACTTTTAAAACTTCTTTAATCAGTATAAATGATTTTCAAAAGTGTTTCAAAATTACTTTATACAACCATCATAATGCAAAAGTCATTGCTGAATGTTCTGAGTTCAGAAATATTTTTAATATGTCATTGTGTTGAGAAACAAAAGTTAAAGTCCTTCAATTAAAGGGATAGTTCAACCAAAAATGAAGATTAGCCCATGATTTAGGCTACTCTCCCTCAAGTCATCCTAGGTGTGTATGACATTCTTCTTTTAGACGAATACAATCGGAGTTATATTAAAAAAGTCCTGGCTCTTCCAAGCTTTATAGACTAAAAGAATTAGCTTCCAGTGGTCAGCGGTACGCAAATTGACTTATGGCGAAATAGTAACCCTGATGCTATGTATAGAAGTGCAAGCTTTGCCGCCGCTCTGGGATAGTGCTGGGCAACAAACTCAAGCCCCTCTTCTCTTATATCGAAATTCTCCACCATTTCTCTTTAAAAATTCTTGTTTTAGACTTCTAATTCATGACCGGTGTTTTGTTTTGTTCTATCCTCTGCTCTTCTGTGTTCGTCAATACCATAGACTGTTCAAAAATATGGATGTAGTGTCCGTGACGTCACCCATAGGATTCTGAAGAGAGTTTTTGAAGCCTCAAAGTCGGTTTTTGCCATCTTGGCAGCGTGTTCACCGCGCATCACTCCTGGATAACTGAAAATGGGCAAATAGGCGGGACGTGGCTGGAGCTGAGGTGACGTGATGACTAACAGACAGCAGACAAACGGCTATCCACCTGTCACTCAAAGTGGCCACGCCCTTAATTATGCAGACCTTTAAGGCTTTATATAATGTAAACGAATGAGTTATAAAAAAAATCCTCACAGTTGTCATGAAGGGCAAAATTAGCTGTATAGAGCACAATTTGTACCAGGCTGTAAACATGTTTTTTTCTGCTGTAAATTTGGGCATTTTAACATGGGGCTCAATGAGATTCTGCTCCCTTCTGGAGCCTGTCTCTAGCGGCCAGTCGATGAATTGTATGTACAGTTATAGGACACTACATGAAACTGGTGTTCATTTAGTCAATGGTCTGAACAGAAAGAGCTTTTGACAAAATTACTTTGTTTGAATTTCAAAACACTGCTGCATGAAGCTTCGGAGTGTATCGAATCAGCGAGTCACTTCCGTATTGGCTTCAAGAGAAACTTGGGGAGGTTGCCACTTGGTCAATACGCATGCGTCAAGGGTTCAAGGGTCAAGGGTTACTCTTTCGCCATAAGTCGACTTGCGTACCGCTGACCACCGGAAGCTAGTTATTGTAGTCTTTAAAGTTTTAAATATGGATATAAACGCGGCACTTTGCTTCAGAAGGCCTTTATTAACCCCCCGGAGCCATGTGGAGCAGTTATATGATGGATGGATGCACTTTTATGGACTTCAAAAACAAAGCAACAAGTCATTGCCATTGTAAAGCTTGGAAAAGCCAGGACTTTTTAATATAACTCTGATTGTATTTGTCTGACAGAAAAATGGCATATACACCTAGGATGAATTGAGGGAGAGTAAATCATGGGCTAATTTTCTTTTTTGTGTGAACTATCCCTTTAAAGAAGGACATGTGTGTAATCCACCTCATACTCTAGGGGGAGCTCTCTATCATAGATTTGCTTCTAGAAAACTTTTTGAGTTTGGAGAGAGAATCAAAAGGCAGCCTGAGACCTTCGATCAGTTTTATTTTTATTTTTTTCATAGACAAAATATTGAACAAGCTGTCCTGAGTGAGGAGTTTAAATGCATCTGATATGTATAAAACATTGAATTATTTTAAGTGCGGAAAAAACTCTGAATAGAAAATGCTTTTTGCTCTGAAGCGGTCTTTGGAGATTTTTTTTTTTTAATAAATCTTTTTAGGACAGACTCATACCTGACACATCATTCACATGATTGTTGAGAACCCATGGTAAAATCAATGTAAAGCGTGTCCTGTGAATATTAAGCGATACAGTTTAATATTCTTTGACATACGAGTTATTATATTAAATATTCAGAATAAGATATTCAGATTAAATATTCAGAGAAGCGCAAGCCCCACCAGAGGATTTGATTTATCTATAATGAACATATCCTTCCCTTTACTCCTCAGTTCCTATAACAGACTCTCTGACTGTCATGTTTCAGATAATACATTTCACTCTTAATAAGAGGCCTTGGAGTAGAACAGCAATCAAAGGTGCTCTTTTTATAGCTAAATTTAAAGGTATAAATCTGTATAAAACTGTTCAAGGCTACAGTGTCATTTGCTTCACTGTCTGGAAGATAAATTTTGAGATTTCCTGTAAAAATTTGGAGTCTCCCTTCTTTATGTGACATAAGACGTATGTAGCTATCCATATTTATTGTTTAAAAATAATTCATATAATTAATTTATTATAAAGATATTCATAATATTCATTTTAAGGACACTTAATTATCTTTACATTTAATGCTGTTATTAAAATATAAGTGTTTTTAAATATTAACTTTGAGTATTACATGATGGCAAAATTACTGCAAATATAAACATGGGAAATATTAGCACGCACAATTAAATTTCAAATTAAATATCTAATATCCAGAATAATATCATATCAGTATTATAATATAAATGTGTGTTTCCGAGTACAGGTCTTTCTACTGCCAATAACATACAATAAATAAGATGTGTAATTGATTCAGCTATAGGGTACAACAGCATAACGATTTTTTATTTTATGTTCTCCCACAATACTTATTACTAACACATTTTTCAAATTTTTTTATAAAACAAGTTTAAATTGGCTTGTTTGGTTGGTAAGATTTTTTTGTAAGATTTTTGAAAGACATTGCTGTTTATTGCAATTTAAAATAGTTATTTTCTATTTTAATAAAAAAAAAAAAAATGTAATTTACACATGATCCTTCAGAAATCATTCTAATATGCTGATTTGATCAATGCATTCTTGCTGAATAAAATGCTTTCTTTCTTTCTTCCTTCCCTTTATTGTATTATTAAATCAATGTCGACTATCAAATCCACTTTTGTTCTGGTTTCAGATGCCAAAAGCTTAAAAAGCTTGAAATTCATATTCATGTGATAACTGTCATCATGTCCTCGCACACCATTTATTTTCTATTTCGCTAATTGAACAGTGGACATTTTATCATCTCTTAGTGAAATTAAAATTCAGCTTTATTCTCTTTGAAAGACTGAACACGATGACAGCTTGTCTCTCTCAGATTCATTCACAATGAAGGATTCACTTCAGTTTTGACGGAAAAAATAAATAACCTAAAATAAAAAAATCTAATTAAAACTATGGCTCTGTTCCAACACCGAGCTGCCTTGCAAGAAGACATTTCTCTCTCACTCCGCCCTCTTGGATACATTGGCTGTGTCCGAAAGCTTAAAAGCGCTGCCTTCGGAGGGTGCATTCCAAGGTAGGAAGGCATCAAGGCATATTTGTTTGTAAATGTACGTTTTCCACTTCTGATTTCATTTCCAGTGAGAAACCTTAGTGAGCATACCTTAAAAAAAAAAGTGTTTTTCACTATTCCCAAGGTGTACCAATGCAGAAAAAAATATGTTTGTGTTGAACATTTATGGAGCAACTGATTTTGCCTGAAAATAAATAATAAAAGTGGTTTATTTTGATTAAAAATTTTATAAATGTATGAGGTGGTGAGGGGGACCTTAATAATCCCTTTAGCAAAGTTTGCACTATTTTCTGTTTATTTTGATTAATAAAATAATTCATTTGAGTTCAATAACTACACTGTCATTAAAATATGGAAATATATTTTAAAAATGCATACAATTATTTTAAAAAGTAAAGATTCAGAAAGCATTGCATGAGATTCCATAATAATTTAATATAGATTTACAGTAGTAACATTCAATTATATTTTATTATACGATATGATTAATATCATATTTTTTAAATATGGTTTTATTATAAATATTGTGATCATCATTAAGGTGGACACCCAACTTAATATATGATATTTACACTCTAAAAAATGCTGGGTTGAAAATGGACTAACCTAGCAATTGGGTTGTTTTAAGCAAACATTTAACCCAACCGCTGGGTTAAAACGACCCATTCACTGGGTTAAAACAACCCAATTGCGGGGTTTCAACCCAACTTGGGTTGTTTTTAACCCAACATTTTTTAGAGTGTAGCCTACCATCTGAATCGAACCATGTCATGTCAACAAATGGAAAAGTCAGCCAGATATGTATTATCATGTTAAATATGGTGCCTTTTTACCCATACCATACTTTTACATATTCTTCTGTTATGGAAAAACTGTTGCTTTAATTAGCTTGAACAAAATCATTAAGAAGACCTTTGTCTCAAAATATATTCTATAATTTTAGCGATTCTCATTTGCTACTTAAATCTACAGCATTTGAAAAAACATCAAATTTAAGTTTTCAGATGTAGCCTTTATTAAAGAGCTTGCCGCAATGCATTCTGGGATTGTCATCCCTATGAAAGATGCATAGGCTACAATGCTGCCTTTTATAATGTGGCTAAAATAAAGGATCGTAATCATGCTACCTATGTTTTGGAACAGACTTAAAATGCTACCTGTATAGTCCGCTCACTAGGTTTTGGAACAGAATCAATGTGTTTGAACACAGCAACAAACGTTTTTTTTTTCTGTCTCCAGCATTATAGTCAGCTCATGCTCTTGTGTAACAGTGTAAATCCTAAATCCAAAGAAGCCTGCCAGAGTCCTCCAGGTGGTTGGAGCTTTGCAGGTTCAGTCTACAGTGATGTATCATAGAGCCACACTTCATTTATGAATTAATAGTGCGCTTACGCAAACTAGTCAATGATTTATGGGGCAGACGGAAAAGGCTGATATATCTAGACTTTATAGATGGATGTTGTGGGGGACTGCATAAAAATGTATTAGGTACGTTTCTTTTTCATGAGGAGTAAATGTCTAAGCTCTAATATCACTATCAGTTTGTGAGTGATAGCAATGCTAACTAATGCAGTAAATATTTTTGTAGTGTCCTTGCACTTCTCATTTGGTTGCATTGTGTATTTTTGTGGATGTTTGAATGATGTTGCTGCTATTTTGTACCTAATTTCCCCTCAGCATTCAATAAAATACTGTATCTCTGTCTGTCTTTCTAAAACTTAAAACAATAAGCCATCAGACATGCATTGCAATTGTTTTATCAAGGAATTCGGCATGATGTGAAGCCTTAAGTGGTAAAATATTTGTAACATATGGCATTAAAGTGGCATGTTGCTTTTATGAAACATCTGCAACAATATTCAATAAATAAATAAATGTACTAATGATTGGAATGACACCATGGTTCACTAGCCTCTAATGTTGTTTTAATTCAAATACATTTTGTGTCAAGAGCGACCTTGAAAATGAGCGGATTTCTTAAATACTAAAAGCACACTGGACATTAGTTCACAATTTGAAAGGCTATTAACACACAGTTTTCAGATTGCATAATATTTAATAGCTATGTTGATCAGTTTACGTTGCTAGAGGTCCAGTAAAAGCTTTGAATCCGCAGTGTAAACAGAAGTGAAGTGCCGGCTGTAGATTAGGGAGGGATTTGCTCTTTTAAGCCCTGGTAACACAGTGACCGACCCCATGACCCCATGCAGCCTGGGCTGCCATGTATTACTCACATAGATAAAATAGTCCAAATCATAATAGCATTTGAGAGACGAGTGACTAATTTTGACCAGTTTTCCGCCCAGTTATAGAGACATATAGGTTGCTTATCTGCTGTTTTTGATGTTTCCCTGAAAAAATGTGAGGAAACAAATTGCCTTAAACCCCTTAGTTTCCAAAAATCCACTCAAATACTTGTATGTAGCTCAAACCTAAGTTGCATAAAACCACTAAATTACTTTGACTCAAATATTTTGCAGTTACTTGCTAACAATCTAGCTAGCAATAGCACAAACACTACATGTCCTAATATAATGTTCTTTGGCCCATCCACAACCAACAGAACCCCCCGCCCCCCCCCCCCCCCCCCCCGCCAAAAAAACCCCCCAACAGAAACCAGTTTAAATCTCAACATAACAGAAAATTAAACACGAACATATCTCTCCTATATTAAAGATATGCTATACTTTTGTCTCTCTAGCTTTTAAAAAACTAAACTGCATGCATTTTACAGTGGTTTGGTGGTGCTTCGGCTCTATGTGACACTGTGGACGAATATGGTTATCCTGCTGATAAAACATTCACTAGTAATCTTAAGAGATATAACCAGCTTAGATGGAAAGGATCTCAAGCTGACTAGCTGAAGATGTTACGGTAGCTTTACTCATTTGAAAATACATTCCAGCACAGCGCCAACAACCATAATGAAATGACTGAAGGGCTGGAACTAACAATTCTTTTTTCAATCAATTAATCTATCAATTATTGGATAATCTAATGATTTTTTTCCCGGTTAATCTATTGTTTATTTTCTGAATAGTCGATTAATTATTTGGTTGATTTACCAATAAATAATAACTGTAACTAATCTATGTATGAACTTTTACCTAATAATTATTATAGGTTTTTGCAGTGTAGGCCTAATTAGGAAAGGTGTTTACTATGGCTGCGTTCACAGTCACTTTTTTGGGAATTTACAGCAGCAACTGCTTACAAGTGTGAATCCTGAAATGTTATGTTCATCCAGGAGATTAAAGTAGCTGCTTGAATATGTTCATTCAGCTATAGGCTCAAACAGCTGAAGTCACAACCGCATTCAACCGCATTCTGCCCGCGTTCCAGGAAACCCGTGTTTTTCCAACCTTTACCCGTGAAAGTGCACTGGAACAGCAGTCAAACCTGTGACTTACATAACCCGTGAAACAACAATGGCAGCCCCTACGGATGCAGTGTTTATGGAAGTCTTACACAGTTTTCTCCTCTGTTTCCCTCAAATAAGCAAGGAGTAAGCACCTTTGGCGATAGAAATGATTGTAAATGAGCATAAGCCCCGTATAGTCCGCCATGCTTTGTTTACATCTAGCTACTACAGTTCCTTGCGCTCAGGCAGTTTGGCATGACTTTGCCTGGAACGCTGCAAAGTTGTGAGTCGTGGTTTGAATTCATGACTTACGGGCTCAAAAACCTACCTGGAACGCAGCATAACTATAGCGGTAACAATGGCGACAGTGTCAAACATGGCGGCGGTGTCCATAAAACGTTGAAGTTTTACCACGATCCACAGCACGTATAAATGAATCCATTCGAGGGGTGAGTTCATCCATTAGATATTTTAAATAACCAACAACAATGGTTATGCTTTGTAAGTGGTTGCAGAGAGTATGTTTGAGCTGCTCGTCTCACAACCTCTCACCCACGGCAGCACGTATAAAACCGAATGCTGTATGAACGCAGTAGGCTTACTGCGATAGTCTGTGTTGCTGATGTTACCGGTGTTACATCGCTTGCCCACTGCAGCACAGCCCCGACCGTCGCTTTGATTTTTATAGTAATACAATCATTTGGTTCAGTTAGAGAACAGATACCACAATTAAAAACTGAACGTGTCTGCTCAATACAGTGTGAGCTGAACGAGAGTCGCAGCACAAAAGCAGCAGGAGTCAGATTTCATTCATCATGAGAGCAAAGAGCTGACAGACAAGATGATCGCGGAAGATTTAGTTTCAAAGCTAAATGTAAAAGCGCCTATTTAAGTTTTTCATTGTACTGTTGTGTTGTTGTGTCTTTCATTAAGAATAATATGCTAATGAACCCACAATTCAAGCAACCCGCCCCCGAATTGGCACAAATTCTAAACCGAAAGTAAAATGATCACGGCCACACGGGCATTTATTGATGGCCACACAGTGCGCACACATATACGACTGCACTGTCATTCATTCACTGCTAGGCTGTAACCATGTCTTGAACATTGGGGGGGGGCAATTTTTTTTTTTTTATAAAGCATAAAGAAGGTCTAATTCTAGTTGGGAAATAATCCTTTTGGGACTATTTGCAAACAATATTTGCATTAATTTGCGTCAAATATTTGATTAGTCCCGAGATTCTTCGCATTAGTTTGTAATTACATAGATCTGCTGGTGATATTCAAATTCCCCAGTGGGCTGTTGGTAGAATTTTTGCAAACCGTGTCAAAGGTTCCGGGTTCTAATCCGCTCTCATATAGTTTTTTTTTTCTTCTTCATTAAAATCAAAGATGTTCATCAATGATTGTATATTAAGAGCAGGGACACGTTTGTGTGCATTTTGTTTTGTGATTTCACTGGAAAGAATAGAGTCTTTCTCCGCAACGTCATTAAGCGATAGATTGACGCGCTCGTCTGTGTGTGAAGACTGTGCACTGCACGAGTCAAAAGAGAATGTAAACCCTGCCTACTTTGATTTGATTGGCCATCTCAATTATTTTGGAATTTACAAGCGCTGTTAGACCACTGAGACAAACCAGACTAAAATGTAACTTTTAAACCTTTTTGTCATCCTAACAGCAACATGCAGAGCGCTGCATAATGAAGTGCAGCAGAACAGTGCAAGAATTTCAAATATTGGGGGGGACTAGTCCCCTTCAATGTCTATGGTGGTTACGGCCCTGATTCACGACCGCACATTGCGCGCACATTTACGGCTGCACTGTCCAGTCTGCCGCGTTTTCAGTTCCCTTTCAGTCGGTCACGTTCGACGTACGTCGGAACTGACCGACGAATTGGGATCTGATCTCAGAGACCAATCTACTTCGAGTGTATTAAAAACGAGCCAATGGAGATTGGCATGCGATCCACGCATTCCACGCACCGCCCCGCAGCGCGGGTATAAATAAGGAAGTGGAATGCTTGATCATTGCTTTCTACTTCGGAGCCGAACAGTGAATGTTTCCTGTTTCTACGAAGAGTGTTTTTGACGAGTCTCGTGAGAGGATCTGCTTCCAGTGCGGGTGTGACAGCGCGTCAGCGAGTGCCGCTTCAGACGGAGATCAGCTGTTGGTTCGCTGGGCGTTTCCTATTTCTGAGTGCACACACAGGCTTGCACCTTTGTACTGTGTGGTGCCGCGGTCATCTCCCTGAGTGCTTCAGCACGTTAAAAGAGCAGTTTCCTTTCTAAAAGAGCAACACGGTTTGACCCTGCGTCTTTTTCAAGATGTCATTCAAACCGTGTGTTTCTGGATGCGGTCGATATCTGTCCCCAGCTGACGGTCACGTTCGTTGTCTCACGTGTTTGGGCGTTCAGCACGCTGAGGCTGCGTTCGTGAATGACTCATGTTCCCATTGCGGGAACATGACCATCGCAGTTTTACGGTCCAGACTCCATTACCTCGAAAGAGGCGGAGCACCATTGCGCATCCCCCGATCTAGTGGTCCTCCCGCTGCAAAGCAGAGGGCTGCTACTTTGGCTGATGGCCTTGGTGGGGACCTGAGGGTTACTGTGAGGGCTTCCCCGACGGGTCAAACGGCTCCTCGGGCCCCTCCCCCCTCCGCTGCGCCGGTGGAGCTTCCAGAAGAGCGCGCTGGCCTCCCCCGGGAGGTCCCAGGCGTTTCTTTTGGGGCTCCGGCTGAGGACATGCTGTCGATTGCAGCATCGGGGGACGAGCTAATGGGCTCTGAGGATGAAGATTCGGCTGCGCTGCCCCCTTCGGGTGTGACAGCGTTGCCCGAGTCCGACCCAGAGCTTACGGCTATGCTTTCCCGGGCCGCCGCGAGTGTCGGGCTCGAGTGGAACCCTCCACCGTGTCCCGAACCCTCGCGGTTGGACGATTGGTTTCTCGGGACGGCCCGTGCTGGTTCTCAGCGCCCCGCCCCGGTTCCTTTCTTCCCGGAAGTGCATCAGGAGATCACGAAATCGTGGGTAGCGCCTTACAACGCTCGCTCACGGTCGACTGACTCCTCCGTCCTCACTACTCTCGATGGTGGTGCGGCTAAGGGCTACGTGGGAATCCCCTCAGTCGAGCGGTCTGTGGCGATGCAACTGTGTCCCAAGACCGCTGCGGACTGGCGGGGTGCCCCGCGTCTCCCCTCCCGGGCGTGTAAGTTCTCGTCCGGTCTCACGGGCAGGGCTTACACCGCCTGCGGGGAAGCCGCATCATCTCTGCATGCTATGGCGCTCCTGCAGGTCCACCAGGCCAAGGCGCTAAAGCAATTGCACGAGGGTAGTTCCGACCAGGGTGTTATGCAGGAACTGCGTGCGGCGACTGACCTCGCTCTCCGGGCGACGAAAGTCACTGCACGCTCCCTGGGTCGGGCGATGTCCACACTAGTGGTCCAGGAACGCCACCTGTGGCTGAACCTGGCAGACATGCGTGATTCCGACAAGGTCCGGTTTCTCAACGCCCCTGTCTGTCAGGCCGGCCTCTTCGGCGACGCCATCGAGAGCTTCGCCCAGCAGTTCTCGGTGGCCCAGAAGCAGACGGAGGCCATCAAAAACATCCTGCCCCGACGACCCGCTGCTGCCTCCACCCAGTCGTCGTCGGCAGCACCTCCGCCTGCTCGTCGCCGAGGGCGTCCCCCTGCGTCCGCCTCCGCCCCTGCGAAACCCAAGCAGCAGCCTCCACCGGGAAAGCAGGGTGCCGGACGTAAGGGAGGCGCCCAACCCGCTCAGGGCTCCGCTAAACCAGCCGGCAAGCGCAAGGGGAAGCGGCCCTGAGACGGGCAGCCCAGGGAAGACGGGAGCTGCTCTGAGGGAGATGATGTCCGCATCTTTCTCCCACCCCCCGGAGGAGGACCGGGGGGCCCCGACTGGTGTTACATCTCTGCCGCTGGCTCTCCGGAGTCCAGCGGCACCCACATTCTCAATAAAAGAGCAGTTTCTATTTTCCCTGGGCCCCAAGAGGGCCAGGTTGGCAGTGCGCGACGCCCCCGGGCCTTGCCACTCCTTTCCTCCCCTCTCCCCCTCGCCAGGGGGCAGCAGTGTGGGCACCGAGAACGCCCCCGGGCCTTCTCACCCACACTCTGCCCCACCCTGGAATATTCGGACAACACTCCGGGCCGCCTCCGGGCCTCCCGAGTCGGGTCTGTCTATTCCACTTCGCTGCCCCACCCCGGGTACGTCTGTGGTGCCGTTGGTCCCGCTTGTACGGTCTCTGGGGGCTTGGCTTCAGCTCCCCAGGCCGTCTCGCTGGCTCATCCGTACCATCAGACTCGGCTACGCGATTCAGTTCGCTCGCCGGCCTCCCAAGTACAGGGGCATCCTCTTCACCTCCGTGCGGAGCAGCGATGCCCAGGTCTTGCGGTCAGAGATCGATGTCCTGCTGGCGAAGGACGCGATCGAGCCGGTTCCTCCAGCCGATATGAAGGCGGGGTTCTACAGCCCCTACTTCATTGTACCCAAGAAAGGGGGTGGGTTACGGCCAATCTTGGACCTGCGTGTCCTGAATCGGGCCCTGCACAAGCTCCCGTTCCGGATGCTAACGCAGAAACGCATTTTCGAATGCATCCGTCCCCAAGATTGGTTTGCAGCGATCGACCTGAAGGACGCGTACTTTCATGTCTCTATCCTTCCTCGACACAGACCGTTCCTACGTTTTGCGTTCGAGGGGAAGGCATATCAGTACAAAGTCTTGCCCTTCGGGCTGTCCCTGTCGCCTCGCGTCTTCACGAAAGTCGCAGAGGCAGCCATTGTTCCGCTCAGAGAACGCGGCGTTCGCGTCCTCAACTATCTCGACGACTGGCTTATACTCGCCCAGTCTCGGGAACAGTTGTGCGAACACAGGGACATGGTGCTCAGTCACCTCAGCCTGTTGGGCCTTCGGGTCAACCGAGAGAAGAGCAAACTCTGTCCCACGCAGAGGATCTCTTATCTCGGTATGGAGCTGGATTCGGTCAGCCAGACTGCGCGCCTCACGGAAGAGCGGGTCCGGTCGGTGTTGAACTGCTTGAATTCGTTCAAGAACAGGACGGCGGTCCCACTGAAATTTTTTCAGAGGCTCCTGGGGCATATGGCATCTGCAGCCGCGGTGACGCCGCTCGGATTGCTTCATATGAGACCGCTTCAACACTGGCTCCATGGCCGAGTCCCGAGGTGGGCGTGGCAGAGCGGCCAGTACCGGGTCCCAGTGACTCCTTACTGCCGCCAAACTTTCAGCCCATGGTCCGACGCTTCGTTTCTCCGGGCCGGAGTGCCCTTAGAACAAGTGTCCAGGCATGCTGTGACAGCCGACGAGCTCTCTCGCCAGTCGACACCTCCAGGGGAGTGGCGACTCCATCCCCAGGCGGTCCAGCTGATATGGGACCTCTTCGGAGCCGCACAGGTAGACCTGTTTGCCTCTCCGGACTCGACCCATTGCCAGTGGTACTATTCCCTGACCGGGGGCACCCTCGGCACGGATGCACTGGCGCACAGCTGGCCCCGGGACCTGCGCAAATATGCGTTTCCCCCAGTGAGCCTTCTTGCACAGACCCTGTGCAAGGTCAGGGAGGACGAGGAGCAGGTCTTGTTAGTTGCGCCCTACTGGCCCAACCGGACCTGGTTCCCAGAACTAACTCTCCTCGCGACAGCCCCTCCTTGGCCGATCCCCCTGAGGAGGGACCTTCTTTCTCAGGGACGGGGCACTCTATGGCACCCGCGTCCAGACCTCTGGAAACTCCATGTCTGGTCCCTGGACGGGACGCGGAGGTTCTAGGTGGTCTACCACAGGCAGTGGTAGACACCATCTCTTCTGCTAGAGCCCCCTCCACGAGGCGCCTCTACGCTTTGAAGTGGAACCTGTTCGTTGAATGGTGCTCTTCCCACCGGGAAGACCCCCGAAGGTGTTCGATTAGTGTCGTGCTTTCTTTCCTGCAAGATGGGCTGGAGCGAAGGCTGTCTCCCTCCACCCTCAAAGTGTACGTCGCAGCAATAGCGGCGTATCACGACGCAGTCGAAGGTAAGTCCGTAGGAAAGCACGACTTAATCGTCAGGTTCCTCAGAGGTGCGAGGAGGCTAAATCCTCCTCGTCCAAACTCGTTACCCTCTTGGGACTTAGCTCTAGTGCTCAGAGCACTTCAGAGCCCTCCCTTTGAGCCTTTGCAGTCTGTGGAGCTTAAAATCCTGTCAATGAAGACAGTGCTTCTGACGGCATTGGCCTCCATCAAGAGGGTAGGGGACCTGCATGCACTTTCGGTCAACGAATCGTGCCTAGAATTCGGGCCGGCCAACTCTCACGTTGTCCTGAGACCCCGGCCTGGATACGTGCCCAAGGTTCCTACCACTCCCTTCCGGGACCAGGTAGTGAACCTGCAAGCGCTGCCTTCGGAGGAGGCAGACCCAGCCCAGGCTTTGTTATGTCCCGTCCGCGCTCTCCGCGCTTACGTCGACCGGACTCAAAGCTTTCGGACCTCAGAGCAACTCTTCGTCTGTTACGGAGGCCAGCAGAAGGGAAAGGCTGTCTCCAAGCAGAGGTTGGCCCACTGGATAGTGGATGCTATCGTCTTGGCTTACCAGTCCCAAGACGTGCCTTGCCCGTTCGGGTTGCGAGCACACTCAACAAGGAGTGTTGCTTCTTCCTGGGCGCTGGCTCAAGGCGCCTCGCTGACAGATATATGTAGAGCTGCGGGCTGGGCGACACCTAACACGTTCGCTAGATTCTATAGCCTCCGTGTAGAGCCGGTATCTTCCCGCATCCTCGCCCCCAGTGGCCAGTAGCGCTAAGTGCCCGTTCTAAGTGTCGGCTTGCAACGCCACTCCCGCCCTCTGGGCCGGATACGTGCGTCTATTTTTCTCCAGTTGTGTTCCCCGGAAACGGCTAACCCTGTCGAGCTCCTCCGTCACCCCTGCGGTGCCAGACGTTGCGGCCGTCTGACGCCAGGCCTGCACCCGTATGCTTGTGAAACGTGTGTGTAGGCTGGGTTCCATATGTAGCGGTCCCCTCACGGCTACCCCATATGTGTATTCTTCCACGGTACCAGCTACCCTACTCGGCTAGCCCCGTGTCTTTCCCTTGACAGAGCCCGCTCTGTCGTCTCTGGGCGTGTTCTTTCCCCCCTGGGACCAGGCTGGAACCACCCCAGAGACTGCCATATGTTGCACTACCCTGCCAGGTTAGTCCTTATGTGTATTCTGCCACCTAGCCTTCTACTGAAGGACGTGGCTCCGCAGCGTACCATCTCCCGAGACGGGCACGCTTTCCCAGCGTTATCCAATAGTCACACTGAGTGGGTCTTGCAGAAACAGCAGTGACTGACCTCCCTGCTTGGAGCCCTGACTTCCGTACCATCTAAGACGGTCCAGTGCGCTCAAGCAGGACGCTGGAAGGGCCAGCGCCCTGGCGTTTTGGTAGGGATCCCAATTCGTCGGTCAGTTCCGACGTACGTCGAACGTGACCGACTGAAAGGGAACGTCTCGGTTACGTATGTAACCCTCGTTCCCTGAAGGAGGGAACGGAGACGTACGTCCCGTCGCCAGGTGCTGTGCTTCCGCTAGGGGGCCGAGTCACTAGTTCGGCTCCTCAGCAGAAAAAAGCAATGATCAAGCATTCCACTTCCTTATTTATACCCGCGCTGCGGGGCGGTGCGTGGAATGCGTGGATCGCATGCCAATCTCCATTGGCTCGTTTTTAATACACTCGAAGTAGATTGGTCTCTGAGATCAGATCCCAATTCGTCGGTCAGTTCCGACGTACGTCTCCGTTCCCTCCTTCAGGGAACGAGGGTTACATACGTAACCGAGACGTTCATGCATATGGAAGCTTAACTTTCATAGGAATTAATTGAAAACACTCGCTTTGTTCCGCACCGCTTTGTTATGAATGCCCGAGTGGCGGTGCGCATTTTACTTTCGGTATAAAATTAGAGATTTGAAAAGCCCCCACTGTTGATACTGGTTTTATCGGTATTGTCACACGTCGATTAACCAGTGGGAAAATTTCCTCACCGTCACATCCCTAGAACGCAGACAAATTAAGCACAAAATATGGGACTAACAACCGTATTCTAGTGCTGTGTAAAAAAAATTCTGTAATAGTCCAAAATCTTATGCTGCCGTCTCACCGTTTTGAAGTAGGAGAGCCCTGGGATGATTTTTTAGATGCTCCTGCGTAGAAATCCTGCTTCCATGGTAGACCTATGCCATTTTCGTTTTACAGAGCATGCAGAGCACCATTTTATTCTTTCTCTGTTTAAAAAATACCCACAATTTGGATCGGGCAAGATATTTTTGTAATAACGGCTGATTTTATAAACACACGTGATAAATCAATGCATTTAACCAAAATCGAATACATCTATTCGTCGTTCCAACCCTAAAAATGACCATTCAAAATAGATAACGCATTACAATGAACTCTGATTGAGAGCTACATATGGGAATTTATCTGTTCAATAAAATACCTTACTCACCTGTTGAATAACAAAAACGCCATCTTGTGTTGCTTTTACATTTCAAATCCCTCAGTTCTCGTCATCTCTGAAAAGCCAAGCCAGTGTTTATTCTTGTTTTAATTACGAGCTCTGTCGAATTCTCTTTTTGCCATTAGACTTTCCTCTGTTCAGTTTTTTTTTTAAACGGCCGAGGTTGAAGAATTAGCTCCATGTCAACATTTCTTGCAACTAACCTATAACATCCCACACCATACACGAATCAAAGTTTGCCAGAGCAACTTTTCTCTATTTCAGATATGATGACTACACGCAGAAACGAGCAATGTATGTATGCAATTTCCCGTGAAAACCTTGCAGGGCCTAAAATATAAACAGGCTTACCATAGTGAATCAAGGTTAGACAAAACAATTTTTTGAAAGAAGGATTGATCTATTGACTTTTTGTTCATTTTGAACAAAGAATAGTTGCATAGTGTATCTTTAATACAACACAAAACAACACTTAATTTCGACATTTACTCTTAACAGTCCGAAGCAAAGCATTCTGGGAAAATAAAATTGGCTTTAACTTATGCTGCACTCACGCCATGTCAAAATTACTGTAATTACGAGATGACAACACGACATGACGTTCTACTCTGAGCTGTCGGATTTGGAATTATGCATTTCTATGGCAACACTATCAACACCAATGTGAAACTGCCACGGTCAGGTGGTACAGCGGTTGGGGCTTTCAGAAAAGTACAAGTTTACAAGCTGTAATTACGAGTTCTAGGAGGGCGTGAATGGTTTTTTCAAGTTGGAATTCAGTAGCAGCAGGTATTATGCTCATGCAACTTCTGTTTCAACCAATTTAATTATAAATTTGGGATGGAACTAGCCATTGTTTGAACAATGGCAATGATTTTGCATGTTTTTACCTTGCAGATGATTGAATGTCACAATGAAATGGAAGTTGTGATTAGTCTTTTCTTCCCTATTGTGACGAACTGTATATCCGAGTGATATAAAAGGCTTCTTGAACAAGAAAAAATTGGACGGGACTTGATTTTGTCCATTGGGAATTGATTGTATTGTTGTTGTTTGCTTAAATTATGAGTGCACACGAATTAAAAAAAATAATGATGTGCACATATAAACCATTTATAATAAATGCTGCAATCTTTCATAAAAAAAACTATAATTTTCTATTTTTAGAAAACTATAATATTCTATTTCATGGTGACTTTAAATGTGTAAAAAATGTGCCGTAGTGGTGATTAAATGGCACACTTCCCCTTTAAATACGCATTACAGCCAGCTCTTGATAGTCAATGTGATAAACATGACAAACAACTGGCAAATTCCACATGCACAAGACGGCCGATACCAAAATGGGAATGAAATGCTCTTATAGGCCTGAATCTGTGCTCTGTTGAGCTGAAATGTGTCCAGCTCTTGAGATTAAATTTACCTTGGAACAAAGTCATTTTAGAGCACTGCCTCCTGAGGCATTTGTCTCTGTCAACATAATATAATTTTGTGTAATGACTCAGCAGAATAAATCCAGAGTTGGACTGACAGAGTCCCACCTTGCCAGGAGCTCAAACAATCACGTCAGTGTTCGGCATGTAAATTGTTGGGAATGTAGCTCAAGCACATATCACATTTCGGCAAGGTTAAAGCACTGCTCTATGGATCTGATAATATATTTACTGGAGCTGATATTACGAAGAGTTGTGGATCAATCCCAAATGCATTGCAGTTCAAGAGGCTTTAATATTGTATTTTCAGCATCCGTCGCATGAGGTTGATTAACACAGACAAAAAAATTGACTTCATCAGTTTGAAAAATGATTGGGAAATGCTTTTACAGTGATGCATTAAAGGGGTCATGAACTGGCTTTTTAAAAAAAATGATACTTTTGTCTGAGGTCTACTTGTGACGTTCACGTGGTTTTTACATTCAAAAACATCATAATGAATAAGTAATAGGCTATTTTCTGCCCTGGTTTTGAGCCTCTCTCAAGACACGGTCGGTTTTTATGGGCGTGCCATAGTAAACGCCCACTGCTATGGTTGGATAAGCTTTGCATATTTAATGCGCTTCGGCTCCCCCATGAGTACGTGCGAGGCATTGTTTTGAAAGCGTGTGGCGAAAGGGCAACCGGAATGCTTCGTACCTCAGGGCTCGCAAAATGTCTTTTATCAAACAAACACAATGATTTATCTCTCATCCACCCGCAATTAATATGAATGTTATTTTATATTACTTGGCCCGCCTGATCGGTGGATACACGCGTGTGCCAAGTACGTTGCAGACAGCATGATCAAAACTTTTTTGATTGAGAGCGATTGTATTTTTCCTTCAAATATCAAGTCAATTTTCTGAGATCTCTCGTTTTCTGGGCCTGGTGTCAATAAAAGCTTTTCTCTGACTAACAAGGAAGTTTTCAGATGCGAAACTTACAGGATATTTTTATATCACGATGAACTTTTATATATCAAAGGCTCAAGGGAAAGTTGTTTTACTTCACCAAGTTTAATTCATCACCCCTTTAAACAATGTTAACATTGCAGGATTTTGCAGCTTTGTGAATAAATATGTAAAATATAAAAACTATGACAATTACACTTGTGTTGGGTTCACTGTTTAAATAAATTAATTTGAATGGAAAGCTTTCTGATGCTACAGTAACTGACCAGAATTAATTTTTCCTAAAAAGGTCACCTTTCAACTTTAGTTATTTATTTACTTATTTTTAAATGCAGAATATCATATTCCTGGAAAATGCTAAATTATTGTCTGTGTTAATCCACAGCGATAATTAGTCTCACAGAGACTGTAAGTAACCTGGAATATTCCAGGGAAACAACAACAGAACTCAATCACACAGGGAACTGCATCATGGGAAATCCCACAGGTCTGTGTCTCATCTCATTCTGTGTCAGGACAGTTTAATAATTAATTAAAACAAGTGCGTCTGCTCAAAGGTGGCAAGGTCTTGTAATGAATATTCTGAGTAGATCTCAATCCCAGCATGTCTCAGATATCACGACCCACACAACTTTCACTTCAACTCTTCGCTTACTGAATAACCATGTGGATGTGCAACTGATTTAAAGAAAAGAACATTTGCATTCTGATCTCACAAACTGAAAAACAAGATTGTGATTTTAAAGTGCCTTGTTTTCTGTGATTTCGACCTTATATTACTTTTGTATTCCTCAAGCAAACTACAAGACTAAAGCTAGTCTCACTTTAATGTTTTCTTCAAAACGTCAAACTGCTGCCCACATCTACCAACCACTCACTATATCAATATTTTTTTCAAATTTTCATCATGTTCTGTGTAAATGAAAAAAACAACCTAGCTTTTCTTTCAAGTTGTTTGTTTACATATCAAAAGTCTGTTGTGATTGGTTGGAAACAAATGTCCATAAACTTCAGCTCTGTGCAGTAGGGATGGGCGATACCACTTTTTTTGTTTTCGATACGATACAGATACTTTCAAGGCCAGTATCACCGATATCGATACCGATACGATACTTCTAAACTGAACTTTTTAATTATTACATTTAATAAATTAATAAAATTACTAAGAGCAAAATGGGTAAAGATACCCACTTAACATCATATTTGAAAGGTATTTTAACATTCATATGCGTTAATTGCAACTTATTAGATCATATTTTTGTTAACACATGGTTAAAATACACTTATTTGTAGTGTTAACTGTGGAAATTTACAAATACTAGTTGAACTATGGTCACTGTAGTAAAAAAATAATTTTCATAAGGGACTGCCAGTGACAGGATGTTGCACCCATAAAATGCAACCTTTTTATTCTGACATTATTTATATTAACATTAGTTACAGAATAGAACATGATCAATATCTTCTTTTAACATTAAATTTAAAGAGTGTAATTGCACTATGTAGGCTACAATTTCTATTTGTTTATTGTGAAATAACTCAAACATATGTTTTTTGTCTTCTGATGAGTATTGTTCTGGGCTGCGTTTACAAAAGCATCAATGGTTTCTTATGATAGTTTTGGGAAACGCAGCTCTGTTTGAATACAATGTCATCAGTGTGCGAACGCTCTCTCTGTGATTGACTGGTTCTGTCTTGCAGCATTTGCGTGTGTTCTGATGAGCAGGAAAATAGTCCTACTACACAACTATTCAGTAACATAGGTTATATGTATAAAATAATCTCTTTAAATAAACAAAATTACAGAAAAACACCCATCATTACCGTGCAGAGGCTTCCTAAAGCTCAGCGATTGTACAGCGATTGTAGAGGTGTTAGTGAGGCCAGCAGGGGGTGCTCACCCTGTGGTCTGTGTGGGTTCTAACACCCCAGTGTAGTGATGGGGACACTATACTGTAACAAGCACGGTCCTTTGGATGAGACGTTAAACCGAGGTCCTGACTCTCTGTGGTCATTAAAAATCCCAGGATGTCCTTCGATAAAGAGTAGGGGTGTAACCCCGGCAGCCTGGCCAGATTTGCCCTTTGGTCCCTGTCCATCATGCCCTCCTAATCATCCCCATATATAAATACGATTGGCTTCATCACTCCTCTCCACTAATCAGCTGGTGTGTGGTGGGCGTTCTGGTGCAATATGGCTGGCGTCACATCATCCAGGTGCCTCCCGTGTTCAATTTATGGAAAAAGTGTTGAAAGGTCCTCTGCCAATCGAAAGACTAACACGACCAGGTACACTCGTCATGACGTCACGTACGCATCTTGAGTTTCACTTTCAACTTTCAACACTTTTCCACGGAAGGCGATCGGCTGGAACTTTACTTAATAAAGTTTTAAATATGGATATTTTTCTTACACAAACGCATCGATTCGCTTCAGAAGGCCTTTATTAACACCCCGTAGCTGCGTGGAGCATGTTATACGATGGACAGGTGCATTTTTTATGGACTTTAAAAACAGAGCAACTATTACTGCAATTATAATGCTTGGATTAGCCCAAACTTTTTTAATATAACTCTGATTATATTCGTATATAAGAAGAACGTCCTATAGACCTAGGATGACTTGAGGGTGAGTAAATCATGGGCTAATTTTCATTTTTGGGTGAACTATCCCTTTAAAGTTTGCAAAACAAATCTTGCTCCATCCTTTATCTTTACTCAAAGTAGTAAGAATGACAGACAATCTGCATAGACACAGTTAGTGGGCTCACAGCTGATTTCCAGAACTATTTCAGCAAGACAGTAATAACGTGCGTTAGCCGGAAACTTACACAACATAAAACACAAAACTACGTATTTTGAACACCCGGTAGAAAATATATACATCAATAATTAATCATACTTACAGGTTGTGATTCTGAGGAGCAAGCTGGTCCACATAAACGTGGTACTTTCAAGAGTAGAACTCCATTGAACTCCATATGCAAATGCATTTCTAGTGACGTAGAACCGTAACGCAGTGAGATTCAAATTACAGACGACTCGTTTAGACAATAACTTTATTTATCATGCACTTTCGACTTCACAAATCTCTCCTGAGCGTATTTACCAAGCCAAATTTCACTGTTCATTGTTTGTATATGTAGGCTATATGTGTAATTTTAATATGCTATATTTTAATGGTTTCATTGTATGACATGACATGACATCTCAAGTGTGTTTGGTTTGCACCTGCACCCCCAAACACCCTTACCTATTTTATCACTGCACTACATTGTAAACAATTTAGAAGCCTCTTTGCTTATGAAATTAATTTCACTTGCTTCCTATTGTTTATTATGCGACTTGTGTGCAGCAGTTGTTAATATATCCACATGGATATTGTTCTGCTCAGAGTTTGCTCTGTCATACAGTTTAGGAGATACTGTAAGTCTTTATCTCTAAACTCTTAGTTGTGTAGTGTTTCAATTAGATATCAACTTTGTCAGATGTCCTCCTAAAAATAAGACTGTTGTTGACTGATAATATATGGATTGTGTAGCTCAGATAGTATTGGAAGATACATTTTTGAGTTTGAGTTTGTTACTGGAGACATGTGGGATCACTGGAATCTTTTTCTCAGGGGAAATATGTAAGAAGAGTTCTTAATTTGATTTCCATAGAAGAATTGAGAGATCCTTTTTTTAATCTTATGGCTATGTAATAATCAATCAAATTCACATGCTTGAATCTTTGTCAACATACGTTTGCATGTAAAAACTAAATCCCAAATGAGACTGTGAATTGACATTTAAAGTTGCAGAGTGTAATTTATGTGCCACTTGTGCATCCATTCGAAAGGAAAATGCATTAAATACTCATTTTGTTAACTGAGGTATGATTGAAATCACTTATTGATCTCTTAGAAGGTCTGAAAATCGATCATAATTTAATTAAAAAATGTTAATAAAAAAGCCATTTTCATTTTTAGTGTTGTTTATTGCTTTTGCAGGACCGAATGGCACCAAACAGAATTACAAAAATAACGCCAAGTTTCATACATTTGACCAATCTTCCTTTGTTCATACACACTGGTACTTCCGTCCTAATCTCACACCCACTCTCAGAAAAAAAGGTACATTGCTGTCACTGGGGTGGTACCCTAAGGTACAAATCCGAAACTACTAATATGCACTCTTAAAGTACTGATATGTACTTTTTAAGGTACTAATATGTACCATTTAGGGGTGAGTAAGGTACAAAGATGTACCTTTTCGGGAGCATTGGTTGACCAGAGATATGTTCAGCACTCAATGCTGTGTTGAGTAAAAATACACACTTCAACTTTACACATGTAGATTATACTGGTAAATGACAAACAAAACACAATTTTTAAGCATCATCACCATAACTTAGTGCACGGGATGATTGCATTTTCTGGCAAAACTATCAGGTCATGAATGTGGAGTCGTGAATGATGTCATTAGGTGATGAACAGATGAACACACTCCAAATATTGTGTTTGTAGAATCAGCAGTTTATGAAGGTCTTTATTTGTTCATCTGCATGAGCAAATCATCCCCCTGTGCTTTGATTTATTGATTAGATGGCAGGAAAACAGTGGCCTGTGATGAAAACTGAACCTCTGGAATGAATGTTAACACAGCGCTTAGAATCAACAGCAGGTCTGTTTACACGCCTGCCGCAATTGCGAGGCGAATTTCCATAATCACGCCATGTTTTCTGCAGGCTTCATTTGACCCCTGTTTGTCCCTGGAGACATTGTCAGCTTTAAAGAGTTTTTGTAAGAATCAGGTAAAGGATGACGAGAGCGCGGTGAAGGATGAGTCACCACCGCTGATCTACATTTATATAGATCACCACCACGCTGCAGTCACACACAGTGATTAAGACCACTGAAAGCCAAACTAACACGGATGATTTGTTTGTTTTTGTGCGGGTGATTGCAGGAATATATGAGTCAGCATTTGCTTTGTAACGTGTTTTAGGACGGTAAACAGCTCTTATGAAAAAGTACAGTTTTTAGACATGTACAGACAGACAGAGGACCTTGTAAATACCATGGTTTACCAAAATCATGAAACTGATTAATTTGATATCACTTTACATAGCAGTTATTGTTTCAAAACTACTTTCATATGAAGAGGAATCAGATTTTTTATTTTATTTTATAGATATTTTCAGATAATAGTTTATAGTGCAACTCTAGACTTTCCCCGGTCTAAAATGTGAAAATAAAATGCAAAAATGACTTATTTTTGTTCTTCTGCAAAGTATTTGAAGTTAATCAACAGCAATTTCCCAAAAGCATTCAAATCTGCTCGAAGTCCACTCTGGATTTTCCTGCATTTCAGCCGTTCCCTGTTCACTGTTTGCTCCATTGCATAGTTTCTGGTTGGTTGCACCGTAATGTTCTTTTAATGAATTTTTTTTTAATATACACTATCTTTCAAAAGTTCAGGGTCAGTAAGATTTTTTTAAGAAATTAATGCAAGGATGCAATTGATCAAAAGTGACAGTAAAGACATTTATAAGGTTACAAAAGCTTTTTTTTAAACTTTATTTATCGAAGATTCCAGAGCAAACTTCCGCAAAAAATCTTAAACAGCACAACTGTTTTCAACATGGATAATGATAAGACATTTTTCTTGAGCAGCAAATTAGCTTATTAATGATTTCTGAAGGATCATGTGATACTGAAGACTGGAGAAATTATGCTGAAAATTCAACTTTGCCATCACAAGAAAAATACATTATATCATATTAAAATAGGAAACTTAATTTTTTTTAAACGTTATTTTAAATTGTAATAATATTTCACAATATCTTTGTTTTACTGTATTTTTTATCAAATACAGTAAATGCAGCCTTGATGAGCATAAGAGACTTTAAAAAATATTAATGACCCAAAATATTTGAACGGTACACTCTTAAAGGAAAGTAGCCAGATTTGCATATTTAATGAGCTTCTGCTCCCCTGTCAGTGACAGCGTGTGGCAAACGGCAACCGGAATGAATCACCCTGCCCACAGCCAGGGCTCGCAAAATGTCTTTATCAAACAAACACAATGATTCATCTCTCATCCACCCGCGATTGATTGGAATGTTATTTCTGTATCATTTCGCTCAATCATTAGTGAATATAACCGCAAACCGGATGCGCGGGCGTGAACCCGTCTGAAAAGCACATAGCCCCGGGACTTTGGGCTTTGCAAGCTGCCGTTACAAGTCCGAGTCTGATCACGAATGAACCAATAACACCTTCTCCAGCCTGTGACAGCGTGCTAAGGTATGTAATCAATAGATATCAAACGATCTGTAACAATGCAATACTAACACATATAAAAACTTGTTTTACTCACATAAGTGTGTTGCACCGTTCCTGTCGGATCCAATATAGAAGGCACAGCATTGTGTTTTAATCTCAATATGTCTGCAAATCCAGTCTCGACCTCTATCTTGTTTACAATCGATTCCGCATCGTTTAGCTCCACGAGTCGGTGGGCGGGCTTGAGTCGGTGCTTCTGCTTCGTATTACGTCAATGGTCGACATATTTCTGAGATCTCTCGTTTTCTGGGCCTGGTGTCTATAAAAGCTTTTCTTTGACTAACTAACAGCTCTGAAATTTGCAGGATATTCTTATATCACGATTACCTTTTATATACCAAAGGCTCAAAGGAAAGTAGATTTTTCAATTCATCATCCCTTTAAGAGAAATAGTTCTAAACAGTATACCAAATTAGGATTGTTTTGGCTTGTAACAATAATATAATTCTTTTTGGTGCTAAATGGAACCCTTTTTTATAAGGTTCCATAAAGAATCTTGATTGAAAGTGTTATATAGGACCTTAATTGTGTTATAAATAACCTTTTTAATAATAGTTTATTTTCATTATTAGTTTCTTCATATTATTAATATTAGTATTAAATATACACCGATCAGGCATACCTTTATGACAGGTGAAGTGAATAACACTGATTATCTCTTCATCACAGCACCTGTTAGTGGGTGGGAAATATTAGGCAGCAAGTGAACATTTTGTCCTCAAAGGTGATGTGTTTGAAGCAGGAAAAGTGTAAGGATTTGAGCAAGTTTAACAAGGGCCAAATTGTCAGAGCATTTCCAAAACTGCAGCTCTTGTGGGGTGTTCCCGGTCTGCAGTGGTCAGTATCTATCAGAAGTGGTCCAAGGAAGAAACAGGGTCATGGGTGGCCAGGGCTCATTGATGCATATGGAGAGCAAAGGCTGGCCCATGTGATCCGATCAAACAGACGAGCAACTGTAGCTGAAATTGCTCAAGAAGTTAATGCTGGTTAGAATTTCTATCAGGAAAGGTGTCAGAATACACAGTGCATCACAGTTTGTTGCATATGGGGCTGCATAGCCACAGACCAGTCAGGGTGCCCATGCTGACCCCTGTCCACCAACAGTGGGCACGTGAACATCAGAACTGGACTACGGAGCAATGGAAGAAGGTGGCCTGGTCTAATGAATCACGTTTTCTTTGACTTTTTTTCAGCAGGATAATGCGCCCTACCACAAAGCAAAAATGGTTCAGGAATGGTTTGAGGAGCACAACAACGAGTTTGATAGAACTGTTACTACGTGTAAAGAACCTTTTTTTTTTTTTTAGAGTGAAGTGGTTTTTTTTGTGTTCTTTATATTTGTTATTTGTTTCATATTTAGTTTTTTAATCTACAATGAATCTTTGGTCATACTACAGTTTGAGAAATAATACAGAACACCACAATTCCCAGCGGGAAGCAAGACTCAAAAAAAAGACAAGCCGTCAAAGTGCCAGCGAGTTGCTGCCTATGTCTCCCCAGTCGCCGTCTCATCCATATTGTTCTTCTTGTTCTGTACAAGAAAATGACCATCATTCATGTTGTTTGTTGATTTTGTCTAGAAGTCTTGCGTTGCTTTGTGTGTCAGAACTGAGGGACTTTTGGGTGTGTTGTTTAAAGTCAGGGAGGAGAGTAATCTTGCACCTAGTCTGTGATTAGTTTTGTAAACTAGAAGTTTACTTTAAATATACTTTAAATAAAGATATTTAAATATTTACTTTAAATATCCTCAGGGCAAACCACTTCTCTCTTGTAGTGTTTACTGCGCCTTATATTTCAACAGTGTTTAGTGTCCTCAAGTTTGTCGCTGCCTTCTGAAACCACACACACACACACAGTCCGTGCCACTTTATTTTGGAGCGATAAAAGGCTTTTGATGAAATCACTCTAAATCTGTAGAACGCTTAGACCAGAGGGATGACTCACTACTGAGAAGAGGAAATACAATAAAATGAAATAACCTTCTGAACGTGCCATGTTTCCCTCAGCACAGACCTCTGCTTCCGCCGATGTTGTGTGCTGTGGGTTTATGGCATAAAACGCTGAACACAGAGATTATTCTTTTATACCTGCTGCAGGTACCACAGCTTTCATGATTACATTTCTTCTCTTTCTCCAACATGGCCTGTCTGTTTTTTTCACATCTCCTCCCACACATGTCTCAGACGTGTTGGGTTAAAAATAGACTAGATTAAACCAGAAAGTGAAGATCAGAGTGTGAAAGTCAGAGTGGAATACTGAACAGGAGAAAATCCCAGGATTCACTGCTATTCATCAGTGACATTTCTTTGTGTATTCCCAGAACTCCACAGCACACGGCTCTTAAAATAGACTGTTTCGTGTGACTGTGGACTTAGGCATTATAAACAAAAACAACAAAGGACTGACCCAACTGCACACACGTAAAACTCAAGCCACTTTATTTAATTTTTTACGTTTCTTTCACATTAACATTTATTTAATTTCCTGTTTCATTTATTTAGACAATTTATTTGTATAGCCATGGCACTAGGTAGGGTAGGCAATTTTGTGAATGGAGCTAGAGGTAGGCTAAGTAGTTTTAAGTTGATCAATATGTAATTTTTATTGGTTACTCAGTAGACATATAGGTCATAGCAGCAAGCACACTGCGAGATGATCATGCTAAATTTCTGACAGTCAGAAAATGATCGTAGGCCATCTTTGGTTGCAAGACCATGAAAACTACTGCTTTGAATATCTCACTGTATGATGTAGGTCCACAGTTTAGGAGCCACAACCACAGAAATCGCCATGAATTGGTCATCTTTCCTCTGGGACAGCCCAAAATCGTACAACGGGCATTAGTCCGTGTTTGTGAACTCTCTGAGATGATGTTCAGGTCATCTATGGGAATATACTATGAAATGCCATGACGCATGTCCTTAGAAGGACAGTACATTCAATGCTTTCTAGAAAGAGAATGTGCACTTGCTCTTATGACTCGCGGAAACTTGCTTCTAGTCAAGGTGTTGGAGATGAGCAAGTCGGTTCCCAGAACATTAACTTCTGCACTCTTTTCAAGTGAATATTTCACAGGGTAGGTTTATTTTTGTATGGGCACATTGACCTTAAAGTCTTAGCTGCAAAAAAGGTTTCTAAACTTTTCCACCATTGAC
Source organism: Gobio gobio (assembly GCF_949357685.1). Taxonomy (NCBI): domain Eukaryota; kingdom Metazoa; phylum Chordata; class Actinopteri; order Cypriniformes; family Gobionidae; genus Gobio; species Gobio gobio. Next base: position 41,582,792 of record NC_137108.1, on the reverse strand, counting down.
CAAAAAGATCTTTGAACATGTTGACTTCACTCCATGTATTCCTTGTTTTAGTTTGCGACTTGCAACTGTCTTCCTCATTTTCTCTGTCTTTCTTTCTCTGTCACAGCCACAAATGTGTTTTTTAAAAGCTGTGTTTGCCATGTTGGAGCAGAGCAGTCACTCCCTCTCATTATGACTTGCGCATGAATGATGACCTTTACCGTCAGAACCGTAACCTTTGTATTAAAGAGTACCTATAGCCTGCAGGCTACATCACTTATGCATGTACTCCCGTGTAGCATCATTTAATCTTTTCGGCTGTAGATGTACAAGCCACTTATTTATCCACAGAAATCCATATGAAAACCTCTTCAAATTAAAGTCTGGAAGAGGTGTGTTTTGGGCGTAACGTGCAATAAACCAATCAGAGTCTCATTAGGCCTGTCGTAATAATCAATATATCGATATATCGCACAATATATGTACGTGACCTCAATACTTTTTTGATGCAATATATCGGCCATTATGTTTAGATGATAATGAATGGCACCAACATTTTACTCGATTGTGCTGTCTTGTATGTTTTCCGTGACGGAGGCGAAAGTGGTTCTCGGGCAGTTCCTCCATACACAGAGCGGTTATCGACAGGTGAAAAAAGGCGCCATTTGAGGCGTTAAAGTGTTTTCCTGACAACTACTGACAGTTTGGAAGAATGAGCCCAAATGGACTCGATTTCAAAGCCGCAATCCCCTGTTCCGGTGCACATATAAATGTCAACGCAGAATGACGAGTGTTAAAGCCGTTTCACAAGGGAACATTTTTATTTACTATTTATTCAATTTTTTATTTTATTTTATTTAGGATAATATATTTTTTACCCTTAATTTCCATGATCTAAAGAATTAAACAGTTGTCATTTGAAAGTATGTAGGTCTACTTGCATTATTATGCTGTTATATTAGGATTATACCGGTATATTCAGTGGCATAAAATGACAATAATATCGTTTTTCGCAATTATTTCTGGGACGATATATCGCGAAACAAAAAGTAGTTATCGTGACAGGCCTAAGTCTCATCTGCCATTCCCTTTAAAAGCCAGTTGCGTTTGCACCATGGCGGATTCGCTATTTTCAAGATGGAATATAGACTCCCTCAACTTGACGAGTCAGTTTAAATAAATGTGTGTATTGCCATTATATAAGTAGCCAATTTAATTCGTCATTACTGCAAATAGGTCATTATGATACATACACTATCCATTATTACATATTATCACATTATGTTTATAATGTGATACACACGTTTTATAATAATCTTTTACATTGTAATCATTTAATTTTTTATATTTGGCATGTGTGTGTGCTGCTGCTATTTTGAGGCAACTGAAAACGACTGTGCCATTGAGTAATATGCACCCATAGGCGGGTGCACAGTGTGCATACAGTGTGTTTAATAAGCAGAGTGTATGGAACAGGTCAATGGAAATGCACTTACTTGAGATTGTGTACTTTCTGAATGTAGGGTTTACCCATACAGTTATGTCACAATTTCTTTCTTTTTTCACCATTTTGGAAGATCTTACGAAGCCATAGGCCTTTGCACTATGAAAATATGTCTAGTCTGAGGTTATCCTTCATTGAAATTAAGCAGCAAAATGTCTTATATTTCGAAATCGACCTCTTTTTTTCACACCTGAACGATTTACTTCAGAGTGCTGATAGAGAGCTGGATTTAATAAGCATAGTGTATTCACACTGTGCACCCGCCTATAGGTGCATATTACTAACGCGTCCTTTAAATAACACAAAAATACTGCGCTTTTGACTTTAGACCAGGTTTTTGTTGGTCAATGGCACAATCATTTTCAGTTGCCTCAAAATAGCAACGCCAACAATGTACTAGTATTACTAGTATTAGCCTACTAACAATATACTATTCTGAATTTAGCCAGCATGGAATTAAACATGCAATATCATCATGTGACAATGAAGTGGCATACTACTTTTTATTAACAATTGCATATTGTTTCACATACTGTTAAGAAAAATAGGCAGTATATTGCCAAAAGTTTTGTGATGCCTGCCTTTCATGAACTTTAATGACATCCATTTCTTAATCCGTAGGGTTTAATATGTTTGTAGAAGCAGTCTCTGTGCCCAGGTGCTTGATTTTATACACCTGTGGCCATGGAAGTGATTGTAACACATGAATTTAATGATTTGGAGCGGTGTCCCAATACTTTTGGCAATATAGTGTATACTGCACCGTATTCAGCAAGTATTCCATCCGTAACGGCTTTCAGTGTTGACAACACTCTTTAATTTATCCCAATTAACAGATGAAGAAGACTGCAAACTTTTCCTTCTGTTTTTAAATTGAGTATAGCTTACACTCGCCAAACATCTCAACATTCAACCAGTGTGATAATGAATTATTCATCAGCTTGGAGAAACTATTAAACTAAGCCTTTAATGAGAGCGTTTGAGATCATTAAGCTCAGTGTACTTCAGTCAGACATTAATCAGCCAGTTTGTTCTTTAGCTTCTGGTCGCTTTTTATACCTCTACATTTGTCCAAAGTAATAATCGTATATTCATTATAACTTTTATATTTGGTATTTTTCTGATGCAGGGTGAAAAAAGTCCTGAATGTGGTTTTGGGGTTTATTTTGGGATATAATCAGTGTTGTTTTGAAATGTTTTGCACTCAGGTCACCTTTATATTTCTGCTCCTAATACAGTTTCTGTCTTTGGTTGCTTTCTCAGGTTTGTCCCAGAAGGAAACCTCTGAGTCAGAGACGAGCGTCCTGCCAACATGTTCAGCACCAAAAGGTCAGAGCGACACAGTGGTTTGTTGTCTGTTTTTGTGACCTTTAGTGAAAATTTACAGCAACTTTAAGGGCTAGACTTTATTTGCATCATTACTTTAATTGTGATCTCTTGGGGACATGAATCGCAACAGGTCAATGGAAATGCACTTACTTGAGATTGTGTACTTTATGAATGTAGGGTTTACCCATACAGTTACGTCACAATTTCTTTCTTTTTTCACCATTTTGGAAGATCTTACGAAGCCATAGGCCTTTGCACTATGAAAATATGTCTAGTCTGAGGTTATCATTCATTGAAATTAAGCAGCAAAATGTCTTATATTTCGAAATCGACCACTTTTTTTCACACCTGAACGATTTACTTCAGAGTGCTGATAGAGAGCTGGATTAAAAAAACACATTGTATACTCAGATTTTACCATTGTTATTGATTTCATTCAGGCGGTATATTCCCTCTGAAATGCATTTCCGTTGCAGCCATGTTTTCAGAGTGTCAAAAGCCAGGTTTGACTCATCTTAATGAATATGCCAATTGTGGGATTGTGCAGACACACACACTCACTGAGTTTGAAGCCACAAACAAACGTAATTGGTAGCTCATGGAAGTAAAGAAGTCAATTGGGACACACAAAATTGACAAAATCTGCATTTAAAGCCTGTGACCTCAGGAAATCACATTGTTATTCAGTGCAAAATTCCCCCCATGCTTGTCATTGAGCCATTTTATGTTTTTAAGCGCACAGTGCAGATTTACTTACTAATTAACACTGATCATATTTGTCATAAGAGCAATTTTAAACTAATATATTTCTGATGAGATGTTCGTTTGACATTCAGTGGTTCTCAACCTTTTTTGAGTACTGGACCCCCATCACATCCAAACCATTCTCATGGACCCCCACCCCCTATCGGTCCATCCCCATCGCAAACATTTTCAAGATTGCAAATATGAATGTATACTCCAAAAAATAGAACATAGAACCATATTAAACACACTTTACTCCATTTTTTTTTTAGGATTTACATTACACATACTTTTTTCACATACCTGTTTTCCATCCAAACATTTTTAAGATTACAAATTCATGGAAATGATTTGTTAACTTTAATAACATTTGCCAACTAAAATTACTAATTTCATTTGCATTTGTATGAAAATTACAATGTAATCAATATAAACATATTTCAGTATATACATAAGACAGTATTAAACACACTTTACCATTTCTCCTAGTTGGATTGGTCAACCCTGATTCATATTACTCATATCTTTATGTTGCTGTTGTTACTGATCAATATTTTACCAACATGAAATGGATAGTTATTACACTCTAGATGATGTGATGTGACGAGGTGATGGTGACATTTTTGTTGGTCAGCCTTGTAAACCATTCTGTATGACTGATGACTTGGCAGCATTAATCCATTCACAGAGCAAATTCATATAAACATATTTTCACAATGCTGTCCAAATTTTGAAGCAAAAATCTTTGACATAGATTCTGACATTTCCTTTGATACACAGTGGAAGCCTGTTGCCATTTTCTGGGCAGAATTGTGTTACGTTCCCATTGCTTTATAGCCGAAAGTAGTGAAAGTTTGTTGTTTTTGTAGAAATTTGCATAAATGTAATTTGCATAACAAGTGACTGTTGAAACATGAAACGTTCATGGTTGAATTGTTCGCAATGCGATCAACAACATGCAATTACAAAATAGATAGGTTGAGTTTTCATTTCATGCCAACTTTAAAACATTTTCATTTTAACAGCTCACAAATTTGAGCTTGTAACTAAATGGTACACGCTTTGTTTTCACAGCTTATTTTCTTTTCCCCTCCTATAACAAGGCAAAGTTGCATGACTGTTTTGAGGAATTTATTTGATAAAGGCTTCCTTGTTCTCTTGGTATTTCCATCCAGCATTTTTGCAGTATGAATCCCGTAATTTTCATAAAAATATGTTGATGGAAACCTGGCTAATGACCCTAATACTGAAATGACAACGCTTTCCAACACTATTATGGGTAGCATATGCTTTTGAACCAATCTGCATCCAGAGCTCTTGTATTGTTTGGGTTTGGGTTCTCATCAGCAGTTTAATGGCTCATGTTTACATGCGCTTGTTAAACTGTAACGGGAACACGGCTAAATTGAATCCTTCATCGCTGGAATTGTTTATTAAATGCATTACAGTTGGAGCAGCTCATTAAAAATGTTGCCCTGCCATCAGTCTTCTCATGAAAAACGAGCTGCGGTTCTCTTTGATGCTGCAGTAATGCGTATGCGCTCTGGGCAGAAGATAAGGCTTTCTCTAATTAGACTCACCAATGTTTACTTTTCAAAATGGGCTCGGGCAGTAAGAGCTAAACCCTTCCACCGATGCCCCGGGCACTGGACTCATTACGCAGTCGTCACATTGCAGTCACCGGAATCATCTTGACCTCCCGTTGCTACGGTGTCACTTAAAATCCAGCAAATATACAGCCAACCTTGGGTAATGCAAAGAAGGTACGCCCTCCAGGTCTGTTTTGAGACAAATCACATTATAGCTTAATTTCGTTTTGCATCCTTGTGTGATTCCTGCGCACTGAATGAAGTAGACTCCAATGACTTCCTGTTGAAGCTTCTTAGGATGGAGACTGAGCTGTCACATACAGGGTTTTATTTGCTGTCGGTGAGAACTGTCATGACATTAAAGCATCAATGAGTTGGACTCATGAGCTACAGCGGACAGGAGACATGGTGTTATGCTGTCTAAAACAGGAGGATGTTGTATTGTCAGGCTGAATGACATTATAAGAATGGAAATAGATTGCACTGTCACCGAGAGAGCCTGTACTTCTAGAGAGAGAACTTTGGATATGACTGTTAATTTGACACAAAGATGTCAGCTGCTGGACGCATATTGGACGGAATTAAAAATCTCTGAAATTAAAGTCTCTGAATCACAAATGTATATTATAATAATGATATGATTGTCGGAAGTATGCTTTGTGTTTGTTTCGGTTTCCTGTGACCTAGTTTTCTAATCTATGTCATCTTCATTTAGTTCACGTGTTGTTAATCAATTAGCTTATTAGTGCCCTCATTAGTTCTGGTATTTATACTCCCTGTTTTGGTTCAATACTTTGGCCTTGTCCACTCTAATACATTTTCGTTTGCAAACGCACATTTTTCTCTCCGTTTTGGCCTTCCGTCCACACTTAGACAGCGTTTTTTTCCCTGCAAAAACAGAACTTTTTGAAAATGCTTTACCAAGTGGATAAACTTGAAACACTGTTTTCACGTTGTAGTGTGGACTGTGAAAACGATGATGCATGTTTAGTCATGTGATGCATATTAAACTGATACATTTGTACACTATATTGCCAAAAGCTTTGGGACGCCTGCCTTTACATGCACATTATATTTAATGACATCCCATTCTTAATCCGTAGGGTATAATATGGAGTTGGCCCACCCTTTGCAGCTATAACAGCTTCAACTCTTTCTTGGAAGGCTTTCCACAAGGTTTAGGAGTGTGTTTATGGGAATTTTTGACCATTTTTCTAGAAGTGCATTTGTGAGGTCAGGCACTGATGTTGGATGAGAACGCCTGGCTTGCAGTCTCTGCTCTAATTCATCCTACAGGTGTTCTGTCGGGTTGAGGTCAGGACTCTGTGCAGGCTAGTCAAGTTCCTCCACACCAAACTCGCTCATCCATGTCTTTATGGGCCTTGCTTTGTGCACTGGTGCGCAATCATGTTGGAACAGAAAGGGGCCATCCCCAAACTGTTCCCACAAAGTTGGGAGCGTGAAATTGTCCAAAATGTATTGGTATGCTGAAGCATTAAGAGTTCCTTTCACTGGAATTAAGGGGTTGAAAAACAACCCATAATCCCCCCTCCGCCAAACTTTACACTTGGCATAATGCAGTCAGGCAAGTACCGTTCTAGTGCCGATTCGCCAGACCCAGATACGTCCATCGGATTGCCAGACAGAGAAGCGTGATTCGTCACTCCAGAGAACACGTCTCCACTGCTCTAGAGTCCAGTGGCTTCAATCTTAACATAACAAAAATAATTATCAGCTTACCGGTATCAGCCAGAATTTTAATATCATTGCATCCACCAACTTTTTCCTTTTAGATATCTTCAATTCTTATTGCTTGTGCTCTTTCCAGACCTGCCACTCTGTTGTCAAAAGCAAAATTGATGTAAGACGAATCACAGATGTGACGTTGACAGCAGCAATCAACACCACGCTGTTCCCATGTGTAATGTGGGCACAAATCAAACTCCCTAACCTTGCCAAAGAGGGCACTGACATCCACGGCCCACACTTAATTAGTTGCATATGCAGAAGACGTTCTTCCTTTGGAGAACATAAGCCATAAAGTGATATTCAGTCCTCTTCAAAGGCACAATGTGCCGTCAGAATGACCTGCAGTACTGCTCAGATATCCTGATTGACATTGGGAATGCTTTGGAATTCTGAGATGAAATCGCAGAGATGTGGAGAGAGCTCAAACGATTACTGTTTGACCCCCTGCAGTTCCCTTTCCTGAGGGGGATTTTAATTCCGCAAGGGAAGGTTCATTAGCATAAAGGAGAGGGGTCTGTGAGTTATTGTGAGTGTGTTTTGCAGATTACAGGAGGCATGTGCAATCATCGGGAGCTGATTTTGGCCAAAATAGACTCCACAATTCAAACTCTGCAAGAGACGCATGCAAGTAAAAATTGGCTTTGACAAGTAAATAAAATGAAGGCCCATAACTTTATTAGGACTTGTCGCATTAGATTGTTTTGATGTTGAATTGTGAGAACTGTAGTCTGCCCCTGAGACGTGTAAGAGACACATGTGACTCAATCTTTTTATTTCCTGTGGTGACATACACTCTTTATATAATGCCACCAACATAAAAATGAAATAAATATGAAAATGTACGGTCATTTATGCAGATGATACAACATCATATTTACCAGCAACCTCCATTAAGTAATCGTCTACTGCTTTTGATGAGGAATTACATTTGGTCATAAAGTGGGTATATGGAATAATAAGTTGGTTCTAAACTTGACAAAAGCATCGTGTTTTAAATTTAAATTTAAGCCATTAAATCTGTCTATAAAGAGTGTGCCTATTGAACAGGTAGGGGAAATAAGACTTCTTTGAGTTATATTAGACAATAGGCTGAAGTGGTCAAAATGGATATAAAGTAACAAAATTGAGCAAAATATTTACCACTATACTGTATTTCTCAAATTGTGCAAACAAGGGTTTTTGCTTATTTAGATTATTGCCCTGTGGTGGGGTCGAGTGAATCGAGTAAAAGACTTTACAGTAAAAAAAATTACAATTAGTCCAGAACAGAGCCGCACGACTCACTTTACACTGTAATAGAAGGGCTAGTATGATAAGAATGCAAAAAACTTTAGATTGGCCACTGGTGAAGGTTACGACGATTGACTCCCTGCTTTGTTTTATAAGAAATATTTCTGTGTCTAGAGTTCCTAATGTCCTGTACAGTCAACTTTTGTATAGTTCGAAAACCAATGCAAAACAACGGACTGTAATGGAGGAATGAAAATATGGAATGATTTACCATTGCATAAAATATATATATTTTAAGTAAAATGAGTTCTGTAAAGGAATATTTAATGGCACAATATATTGTAAATTGATTATTTTGATATTTGTATTTCATTTTGGGTTTGTATGTTTCATTGACTTGACTTTTTATTGTTGTGATTAATGTAGTGTTTTGTATTTTTTTTTACTTGTTGGGACCCCAGGAAAAATAGCTACTTCCCATGTAGTGGCTAATAGGGATCCAAATGAACAAATAAACACTGCGTGTAACTCAGAGAGTGATATTTGCTGTTTGACACGTGTAAAAAGGGGAAGAAACAAACAAAATTTTATATTTTATAGAAACAAAAAAATAATGATTCATTAAAATAATGCAAAATACACTTTCATGGTCTTCCGAAAAGTTGTCTGGTGACAGAAAGTGAACACATTTGCAGTCTGATCAAATCTAAAATATCAAAGATCAGCAGGTTTTTGTCATTTTTGTGGAATATACATACAATATAATGCATAAATTACAGAAAAAAGCAGACAGATTTGATTTGACTGACAGCAGCATTCACTTTCCCGACAGTGAATAATCAGACAGCTCTTAAGAAAGACATGATGGCCAACGATGGATGTTTTTGTCTTGTTTATCTAAGCAGCCTAACCCTTCAGCTCTTGATATATGTGACTGACGAAACCACTGGCAGCTGAAAGTGTTTGTCTGATCTGTTTGTCGTTTAAGATGTTTACTTCTGTCATGTGTGTTCAGTGTGTCTTCTCAACATTAGGGTCCTTGCTGACGCACATTGAGTCATCTATCTGCGTTTTCTAGTTGCTGTGGCTTAGAGATGCATGCAATTGTTTCTTCAACTATGATTTGGAAAAAAAACTATTAAAACACACTTTTATACTCTTACTAGTTTATTTAAACTGTCTTCTAACAGTGTCCAACAGTGTATATATGTGCATTTTCACAACGTTTATTCTTCCACATCCCAAATTCTTTTAGAATAATATGGGAGACTCTTTTGTCTTGCAATTTCATAGCCAGGATGTTTTATATGCTAAATAAGTACATTGAATTTCATATTTTCAGCAATCAATAATAGAATAGGTCTAAATAAATATAAAAACGTACATATATTCGGAAGTCTCAGGACCAAAAAAAAATTTCATCCAGTCATTGCATTCAGACAGACAGGATGTCCTACCTCCCTGTCAACATATGTATTTCCATACCTCCGTCTGCTAGCGCAGACATCACACATCCATCATCAGCGAGAGTTGAAAATAAGAATCAGACAGTCGTCATTTGTGTAAAAAATGTATACTGTTTTCATCTAATAAATGGTTTATAATTTCACATTTATTTAAGATTTGACTATTTTTTGTGTTAATATTATTATTATTCAGATTCTTTCATAGTTTTATCTGGCAGAAGTGCTCTTTACATACTATGGCAACCACAAGAGAATTTAAATCTTTAGGGTGGCTTTTTAAACACTGTAGAATGAACTCCGCTCCCGCTACAATTCCCTGACCTATATTAAAATCTCTAAGACCACAGTGAATTTATTTAAAGCTCCGGGGGCATTAGACGAGGGAGGGCTGCTATAATTTCAAAGTCGTCAGGGGTTGAGCAAATGTTGGGTAATTCTGATTTGCTGATTTATTTGTAAAGTGGCTACCAATGAAAATGCATTTTTATATACATTTTTCAGTGTGAACCATTGTCACTCATGACACGAACACTGTCCCAAAAGGTAGACTTAATTATGCATCCTTCCGAGATGCATTCTTTATCTTCCTAGGTGGGATAGCATCTGTATTCTTCTTTGTTGGCCAGAGGAGAACTGGCCCCCCCCGACTGAGCCTGGTTTCTCCCAAAAATCCTGATGGATTTTTGGTTCCTTGCCACTGTTGCCTCTGTCGCCTTTGGCTTTTGGCTTGCTTAGTTGGGATACTTAATGGGTTAGTTCACCCAAAAATGAAAATTAGACCATGATTTACTCCCCCTCGAGTCATCCTAGGCGTATATGACATTCTTCTTTCAGACAGAGTTATATAAAAAAATGTCCTGGCTCTTCAAAGCTTTATAATGGCAGTGAATGGTGTATCGTTGAAGTCCATAAAAGTGCATCTATCCATCATATAACTGCTCCACATGGCTCCGGGGGGTTAATAAAGGCCTTCTGAAGCGAAGTGGCGCATTTGTGTAAAAATATATACATTTAAAAGTTTATAGACTAAAATAACTAGCTTCCGGCGGTCAGCGGTACGTGAGTCGACTTGCGCTAAAAGAGTAACCCCCGACGCTATGTTTTGTTTTGCTCTATCCTCTGCACTTCTGTGTTTGTCAATACGCAAGCGTCAAGGGTCAAGGGTTACTCTTTTAGCGCATGTTGACTCGCATACCGCTGACCACCAGAAGCTAGTTATTTTAGTCTATAAAGTTTTGAATATGGATATTTTTCTTACACAAACGCATCGCTTCGCTTCAGAAGGCCTTTATTAACACCCGGAGCAATGTGGCGCAGTTAAATGATGTATCGATGCACTTTTATGGACTTCAAAAACGACAATCATTCAAAGCAATTATAAAGCTTTGAAGAGCCAGGACATTTTTAATATAACTCCGATTGTATTCGTCTGAAAGAAGAATGTCATATACACCTAGGATGACTTGAGGGTGAGTAAATCATGGTCTAATTTTCATTTTTAGATGAACTAACCCTTTAATATTCAACAATAATATGAATCTGCCTGCATTGACACTATTGTATGAGAACTGAACTGAGCTGGAGGATGACATCACTGTTTTCTCCAGAGCGGCTGTATAGATAAATGAACTAAATTATTCAAATCAGAGAGGGCTAAAATCAGGGTAGGAAAAATGAAACCTAATAAGTGCACCACAGGAAACATTATAAAACAATAAAACAATGCAATTCATGACCTCTTTAATGCCCAACCCTATTGAAATGAATTGTGTTAAGTCTAATGTGTGCTTTGCATGAGCAGCGCTGTTTGTTGATTTCAGTGAAGATGCCTATGTAGGCAGTAGACAGCAAGGCAGCTAACTAGGTAACTAGGACCATTTGCATTATACCATCTCCATTTACCAACATGCTGTTCACAGTCTATTAAGGACTCCAGCTTTCCTCCGTATCCGTTTAGTGCTGGGATACGGTCGTTTTTCCCATAGCCAAATACTGAAGCGGTTGTTATGCCCCAGTATATGAAGCTCAATTTTTATGGGATTATTTTTTTAGGCCACGACTTTAACTTCAAAGGGACTCTGATCATTGCCAGAGGTTATTCCAAAACACTATTTTCCGTTGGAATGCTTTTCAATATATTCCCTTTCTGACTGTAATTTATCACTGTTCCACCTCTCCGTGTCAATGTTTTGGTATTTTCTTGCAATATTTGCACTGCAATTTTAAAGTGTTTTTAATACACAAAGTCTTGATTTTGTGTATGCAGCTTGTTTTTCAGATTTACCTCTTGATTATCAAATCTGAGACATTTAGAAGCCATTCGATACTTTAAAGAATACCACAATATTACCATGGCACAATGACCAAAAACACAGTAATTTGTGATTTTAGAAATTCTTCTTCTCTGTATATAGTAGTTATATCTTTTAGATATTATCAAATACAATCCTTTTGTTGCCTCTGTGACAGGATTTTTTAAATATACATTTATCTCATCCTTCAGATTTTAATTGATGTTTTGCGAGGACAGAATGTTGAATTCTGGCATCTGATTCGACAGTATGGCAGCGGGTGTTGTGGCAGGAGGTGCTACTAAGCTGCCATGATCAGGCTCTGAGTATTGAAATGGGTTGCCAAGGAGCCCTGCGTCCTCGCATTAACACTTCATATGAGCCGATTTATTGTCTAATTTTATTTCCTACTTGAACCAGCAGTTGCTTTCAAGGTCAATTATTCTGTCATTATTTACTCACCCTCAAGTTGTTTCTTTGCTGTTATTTCATTCTGTGAAAGCACTGTCTTCCAAGGGTGAGTAAATAATGACAAAACATTTATTTTTGAGCTAACTATTCCTTCAGATAATCCGAAAGAGTATTGTGGGAATTACAGAGAATTGTGCCGTTCTGTGTTTTCGGCCACAGTTGCTGAGCAGAATACATCAGTCTTTTTAGTATATTTCTGTCATTTTAAAATGTGTCTCTACAGAGCCTGCGTCAGCAGTCCCCCGTTTTACTTTCAGTATCAAATCATGTCAGATTTTACACTAGACGCTTGATTAGAAGTCTTTAAATGACCCAACCCTGCCACAGGCCTGAACTCCCCCTGCATTTCTCTGCCGCGCAAACATTTGCTGACGAGGAAAAAATGTGATGATGGAATGTTCTGCCTCTGTCACCTCACATCTGAGCAAGGCAGTGATCCTCCACTGCGCATTTATTTGAATAAGTGACGTGCTTTTGCAGCTCTCTGATGCAGCCGTTTGTCTGTTCCTGAATTTTTTTTTTATTAGATCAAAACCTAGGAATAAAAACCTAGTAATAAAATGAAAAGAAAAAACATTAAAAAAAATAATTTAATTTACATTTATTTTCCAGCTGGACAACGACCCTAAACATACAGCCAGAGCTACAATGGAATGGTTTAGATCAAAGAATATTCATGTGTTAGAATGGCCCAATCAAAGTCCCCTAAATCCAATTGAGAATCTGTGGCGAGACTTGAAAATTGACGCTCTCCATCCAATCTGAATGAGCTTGAGCTATTTTGTAAAGATGAATGGGCAAAAATTTCACTGCAAAACTGATAGAGACATACCCCAAAAGACTTGCAGCTGTAATTGCAGCAAAAGGTGGTTCTACAAAGTATTGATTTAGGGGGGCTGAATACAAATGCACGCCACAAATGTTTGGGAACCATTTATCATTTTCCTTCCACTTCACAATTATGTGCCACTTTGTGTTGGTCTATCACATAAATTCCCAATAAAATAAATTTTAGTTTGTGGTTGTAACCGTAACGTGTCAAAATGTGGAAAAGTTCAGTGGGTATGAATTATTTTGCAAGGCACTGTGTGTATATATATATATATATATATATATATATATATATATATATATATATATATATATATATATATATATATATATATATATATATATATATATATATATATATACACAGTGCCTTGCAAAATAATTATATATATATACATACAGCGATCAGGCATACCATTATGACCACCTCCCTAATATTGTGTGGGTCCCCCTTTTTCTGCCAAAACAGCCCTGACCCATCGAGGCATGGAATCCACTAGACCCCTGAAGGTGTGAAGTATCTGGCACCAAGATGTTAGCAGCAGATCATTTAAGTACTCTAAGTTGCGAGGTGTGGCCTCCATGGCTCAGACTTATTTGTTCAGCACATCCCACAGATGCTCGATTGGATTGAGATCTGGGGAATTTGGAGTTTAAGTCAACACCTCAAACTCGTTTTTGTGCTCCTCAAAACATTCTTGAACCATTTTTGCATCTGTTTGATCGGACCACACGGGCCAGCCTTTGCTCCCCACATGCATCAATGAGCCTTGGCCGGTTCACCACTGTCTCTCCTTGGACCACTTTTGATAGATACTGACCACTGCAGACTGGGAACACCTCACAAGAGCTGCAGTTTTGGAGATGCTCTGACCCAGTCGTCTAGCCATCACAATTTGGCCCTTGTCAGACTCGCTCAAATCCTTACGCTTGCCCATTTTTCCTGCTTCTAACACATCAACTTTGAGGACAAATATTCACTTGCTGCCTAATATAGTTAGTTAAAATTATCATAATTTTATGCCTGATCGTTGTATATAATTTTCCTCTATAATTCTTTGCAAAGGATGCAGTGCTGCCATATACAACTTTGGAGTCTTAGATATAAAAACCTATTAATAAAAAAATATATAATTTTATATTAAGTATTATTTTATATCTATTGTATAAATAAAAACTAGTCAGAGTTGTTTTTAAAGAGTATTTCCCCACAAATTTTGTATGTATGCAAATTATATAATGTCCAAGGTACACATTTCTAGTAATTGTGCAGTTAATTCTCATATTTTATTTTCAGAAAGTTTTGGAATGTTTTGACCAATTAAGATTTTGTTTACAACTACCTAAATTATTTTGCTTTTTTATTAAAAAGTTTTCATAGGTAAATCAATAACAATTGCAATTTTAACAATATTTCAAGTGTAATTTATTAGTTAGTTATTATTTATTTATTAAAAGTCATAAAGTTTATCATACTGATTTCAAAGTTAAGGAGTCATTAGTTTGAATATACATTTAACCAAACACTATCATAACATCTTAATTGATAATTCAATATACTTTATTTTTGACAGAACATCTCATGTTTCGGTCGTGACTGCACATTTTCATTAATGACAATATTATCATCACATTACAGAATTTTAACTTGCATACTAAAACAACATACTACAATACTAATGATTTGAATAACTGTACTAAAATGTTAGCTATTTCCCCCAAATAAAGGATTATGTGTACCCATTTGTCACTACCAAAACGATGATGACATGTTTCGGTCGTGTTTCGGTAGTCACAATTTTAGCTCAAAGATGCTAATCAGCACATGGTTAGCTAGCACAGTTCTGAACAGCTGTACACACATAAAAACTAAATCTTATGGAATAACACCCAAAAAAGTGTGCTTAGTTGCAGAAATAAGGTGTTTGGTAGTGACGTTCCTTAAAGTTACACACAGATTTTCAGACTTTTGAACAGATTTACCTCAAAATGATCTACTCACCGTTTGAGAGAGAGGGACACAGACACATCAGTCTCAGCCAATGGACTTCGGTCTGGTAGTGACATGAAAATGCGGGACACAATTTTTTTTAACATAAATTTTCATGATTTACAAATAAAATAGGCCTATATATATTTAAAAAAAAAAATTTAACCACTTAATAAAAAAAAAAAAGTCAGATATTTTTAAAAACAACAATGGAATAAAATGCAGAAAAATGTTTCAATATCATTTTCATAAGTTGAAATTTAGGGGTTAGGGTTTGGGACACCCACCTCCCAATTGAAAATACCCAATAAATAATGATTTTATATATATATTAAGCTTACTGATATTTTAAATATTATTGTGGGTTTCAATAGATAATAGAAGGATATTAGTAAACATCTAAGATTTGAATACTTAAATGCTTTTTAAGTGTGTTTTTTTTTGTGGAACAGTAGTTTGCACCAATTTTGTATAATTTTCTTTTGGCACTGCCGTCTACATATAAGTCGCTCACTATGTTTCGGAACAGAGCATCTGATGCGTGGGAAAAGGGATGTGGAGGTCAGTGTCTGTGATTCACGACTTGCCTTTTAGCAGATGCTTCTTCAAAGCAGCTTACAGCACTTTAAGTGAGTCTCGACCCATTTGACCCAGAGAGTCATACAGATATTGCTCAGATTGCACTCGAGTCTGTCGTCATCATCATGCAACTGAAGTTCAGATTAGTTGTAGAGCATGATAGTATTAGTGCACTTTGTCGACCATATATCATTACAGGAATCCAATCACAAAACGTTACTCGATGAAATGTTGTTACTCGTCTCACATGTGATAGAGCTTTGAGTAAAATCTGCAGGGTGGTAGCCCTCCTCCAGGAGCAGGGTTGGACACCCTCCCTGCTCCTGGAGGAGGGCTACCACCCTGCAGATTTTACTCAAACCTGAATCAAACACACCTGAACCAACTAATGGTGTTCAGGGCTGCAGCTGCTTGATAATTATAGACAGGTGTGTTGGAGCAGGGTTGGAACTAAAATCTGCAGGAAGTTATGCTGCGTTCCAGGCAGGTTTTTGAGTTACGACTTCAAACCACAACTCACGACTTTGTAGCATTCCAGGCAAAGTCACGCCAAACTGCCTGAGCAGTAGCTAGATGTAAAACAAAAAATGGTGAACCTTACGGGGATTATGCTCATTTACAATAATTTCTATCGCCAAAGGTGCTTACACCATGCTTATTCGAGGGAAACGGGGGAGAAAAACAGTGTAGCTCAAACAGTGTAGCTCAAACAGTAGAGCATGGTGCTAGCAACGCCAAGGTCATGGGTTCGATTCCCAGGGAAAGCAAGAACTGACAAAAAATGTAAAATGTGTACCTTGAATGCAATGTAAGTCGCTTTGGATAAAAGCGTCTGCCAAATGCATAAATGTAAATGTAAATGTAAAAAATGGTGCATAAGACAATAGAAGCTGTTATACCTTTTATTTTACATTATTTGTATATTTGGAAATGTATTTGGTATTAATTTATTCTTGCACTCCATGGCCTGAAAACTAGCTATAACTAGAAAAGCTGCTGATAATGCATAACATTTGCGGATAAATAAAGTTAGAGCAATACCTTATATTTGGTTTTTAATGTACGACTTTCATAAACACCGCATCCATAGGGGCTGCCATTGTTGCTTCGCGGGCTATCTGACGTCAGATCTCGTAACTGGGAGTACATCGATCTAGTACGAGTTCACGGGTGGGAAGTCACAGGTTTGACTGCTGTTCCAGTGCACTTTCACGGGTAAAAGGTTGGAAAAACACGGGTTACAGGTTGCCTGGAACGCGGCATTAGCCCTCCAGGAGCAGGGTTGGACACCCCTGTGATAGAGGGTGTTTGCATTTAAGTCTTAAAATCACAGCACAAACAAAATCCTATTTAATTGAATGGCTTAGAATTGTTATGAAAAATTAAATTATAATTTTTTTTGGTGGAAAATAACTGACTGTAATAAAATGCTAATTTTATTATTATGAATAATAATAATTTATTATTTCTTAGTTGTGTGTGTACATATGCTTTTAAGTTTGGGGTCGATGCAGTTATTAAAATGTTTATTTTAAATGCTCACCAAGGCTGCATCTATTTGATGAAAAATACAGCAAAAACAGTATTATTGTAAAATATTATTGCAATCCAAAATAACTCTTGTCTATTTGAATATATTTTAAAATGTAATTTATTCCTGTGATGCAAAGCTGAATTTTCAGCATCATTACTCCAGTCTTCAGTGTCACATGATCCACATGAATCATGCTAATATGCTGATTTGCTGCCCAAGAAACATTTCTGATTATTATCAATGTTGAAAACCGTTGTGCTGCTTTATATATTTGTGGAAACCTTGAAACATATATTTATCAGTATCCTTTGAATAGAAGGTTCCTGAAGCAGCGATGTGTGTCTCTGAGCTGTGGATAGAGGATGAGGAGTATCTGTCAGACAGCTGGAGACGTTGGGTGAGCAGTAGAGCCCGACCGATATATCGGCGGGCCGATATTATCGGCCGATATTAGGCTTTTTCCAAACTATCGGTATCGGCATTTATGATGGCCGATAAATGAATATTTTTTTAAAAATAAAAAAACCGGACGAAACACCTCTCAAACACATTGAGTGTTGGCGTTTCATAGTTTGTCCACCAGAGGGCGCTCTACAACGTGCCGGCTGGCAACACCACCAGCTGATCCAGCAGAGTCATGCTGAGCTTCAGCGCTCTGAGCGCTGCATTCACAACACAGATCATCCGCGAAATGCATGTAAGTTGGCAACGAGACATACATTGCTTGAATTGAATAACAGTTAAAAGAACATCCCCATCAGTTCTCTTAACTCAAATAACATGACACAATTTGTAACTGCCAAGTCCAGTTTTGCTGTTACATGTAAGCCAAGAGAGCTGGTAATTACGCTAGGTTACAGTTGACTGACTTATTTTACCTCGGACAATGTGACTGAATAAAATGTATTTCTTTAATAGTCTGACAGTTTGACATCATGAGACGTATCATCTCTCCCCTGCCCGTTATTTTGAAAAAGTATACATATTTCTAAATTATAACTTATCATAGACGCTAACCACAAAGCTAGCTAATGCCATGGCTATCAGTGGGAGACCGCTAACATTAATGCGCCTTGAAAAACACAACAAACTTATTCTGCCTAAATAAAGTAATGATTACTGTATTTATAACTAGTATATTTGTAGTTCCAGTCTCTGCATTGTAAATCGTAAGTTAGGCTCGTGAAGAGTGAACGAAAGTGCGTGACTTCGTTCAGACGCCGCATTAACGAGTCAAATAATGGATTACACGAGTCATCATCAGTAACGTTAGTAGATTTTAGAAGGCAGGCAGCAAATGATGATTGAAAATGGTTTGTGGTAGCTTGATGGATAGAATTAAAAGTGCATGTAAAGGGATAAGCAAGTTGACATTGTAATTATAAGGTGGCTCATATTTATACTGTATATAGTTTATGTTTTGCTGTTGTTGTTATTTATCAGAACTTCTAGAACTTAACTGAATATTTTTTTTTCCAGTCTTGCTAAAAGTTATATTTATAAAGCTTACCACATCTATTAATACTGGTAACTTTGATTTTTTGTTTTTGTTAGCCTATTGTGTTTTCGTCCAAACGACTTTAAGTTTCATATCTTAAGTTTGTATTTTTATACATTTTATTTATCAGAACTTTAATATATTTTATGTTCCTCTGTTCTGTTGTAACAATAAAACAAACAAGTTTATTTTTAAACTGCATTATCATATTATTTTAGAGAGGCTGAGGGATCATGAATAACTACAAATAACTGATGTATAAGGGAAATCTGTTTGTGTTTTTTTACGCGTTTCTGTTATTTTATTTTTTTATTTTTTATATATATCGGCTGATATATCGGAATATCGGATTTTTAAGTGACCAAATATTTGTATCGGTATCGGCCTTAAAAATCCTTTATCGGTCGGGCTCTAGTGAGCAGCAGAGACGGCAGGTTGTTTCCTGTAACCCAAGGAGCCTCTGCATGAGACCAGAGCGCCTGCTTCATTTTACTGTTAGCATCGCTGCATGTCTGAACCCACGCTTCAGGTCCTGTGAAAAAAGACACTGTTTTCACAACTTCTAATAAGCCTTGGTAAATGCACAGCCTTTCGCCTGCATAGATTTGGGAAGCATCATTTACAGTCACAATCTTAAAAGGGCAGAAGTAATTGTAGCTTAAAAGTGCTGTGTTTGAATTTTAAAGGGGTCATATTTTGTCCCCTGAGGTTCACTTATAAAGATTTTTTGTTTCTTCTCATTATTAAATTTTTTTTCACCCTCTCACGTTCCCTTAAAATTAAATAGGATGTTTTATGTCACTTCAACACAATTGAGCAACAGCACTTTTCTGCACTCACACACAGGCTGCAGGTTTAATGTCAGGATTAGTATAGTTTTTAATTGCCCCATCCATTATGAACAGCTTCTTTGCAAGCTGTATTTCTTTCTAACAGAATCACAAAAAGATTACCTTTTTTTTATTTATAGTCGGCATGAAACCGAAGTTGCGATAGTCTTTTCTTCCCTATTGTGATGCATATCTGAGTGAAACTGCTTCACGAACAAGAAAAAACGTAGAATGGGACTTTATTCTGTTCATCAGAAATTGCTTGGATGGTTGCAGTTTGCTATTGGCCAATCTCATGCGAGTGGCAGTTTGTATTGTATTGTTATATACTATATTGACAACTCATCAATTATAAAGGGTATGATTTTACCCCAAAATTCAACATATTGAGACAAAATGATAACTGCAAATCCACATTTCGCTGCCTGGAGTCAGTCGTTTCTGCGAATGCAGTGATCCATTTGCTTCTCTTTTCTGTAGCTTTCGGCGTTCTGTAAAAATATACCTCAGATTTTGTCAAATCTGTTTGTACAGTATATCCCAAAGCTCATTCCCGTTTTAGATGTGGTTTGTGTGGGTTTTTTTTGTGGTATTCACGCTGAAAATCAATTCTGCCACTCCGTGGGCGTAACCAGTGTCACTCCGGCCAACGGTGATGTCACGTGCATACCCTCTATTTGGATTAAAGATTACGATGCACATGAATAAATAAAAAAAAGATGCATATGGATTAATAATTTATAATAAATACTCTAATATTCCATAAAAAAACAATAATTTTCAATGTTGATTTCATGGTGACTTTAAACAGATTAAGGAAAAAATAATCCTCATGAATGATATTATCTCTTTAAAAAGTCAGATCGCGATCATGTCACGTATTGTCATTTTCATGCGCTTTGAGTGTCCTTGTGTGAGACCGAGAAGCTTCACGTGCCCATGGCACATGTCACGTCAGGGAAAAAACTGTCCTCATGAAGCCCACGACGTCCTCCAGCTTCACTGAAGCAGCTCTCAATGATTCCTGACAGAGCTGCCCACTGGCCACTGCTATGACAATAAAACATTTATATTTGTTGTTTCTCTCTGGTTCTACACAGCTACACCATCTTCTCAATGCAGGTTATTCCACCTCAGTGAGCTCTTTTGAAGAATTCAGTGGCTGAATTAAAGGGGTCCTATTATGTTTTTTTGTTTACATTTTCAACTTTCTTTGTGTAATGTTGTTGTTTGAGCATGAAAAAGGTCTGCAAAGCACAAAGTCCACTTCAACGGGAGTTATTTTCTATATCAGCAAGCACTGTTTCTGAACCCCCTGAAATGCCTTGATTGTTTCTTCTGTGAATAAACACATCACAATATTCCTAATTTAAATAATTTCCACCCAAAACATACGCAAAAAAAAAAACTGTTGAGTTGCGTTGAAACTTGTGGTTATAGTAAGGGGCATGACATTTCCGAAACGCGCTCAAAGTGATTGACCAATGAACTCAACTCAGAATATCCCCTTGATGTGACTGCGTAAGGGAATATGTCTTTATTCTGATAACATCATATAACTTCTTAAGATCCAGGAAGTCTTTTGAATTCTGTTTTGTTTCATGTCATTACATTTAGCATAAGAAACAAATGAAAAATTATTATTTGAAAAATTATATTTTATTCATATGTCATGCTATGTCATCGTAAGTGGACACCAGGACTCCGTTGTTTTAAAAATAAAATGACATGTATAGGCAAAAACAATATGATTTTTTTTTTCATTCACCAATACATTTTCAGGTTTCAGGATTTTTTTAAACCAAACTTTGTTTAAAGATGATTCTCAACTATGTTATGAAACAGAATGAATTGATATAGCATTTTACTTTATGCAATATGTGGGTAATATGGCCATACATGGGTTTTCCCATTCAATGTAATCTATACACTGTCTCTAATTTACATATTAATGTGTTCTTGGAGCAACATGTAAAGAAAAAAGAAGTGTAATAATGGGAGTAATAGTTGGCAACATTTTCATAATAATATCTAATATTTTATAGGAACATTGATATGTAATTTCTTTCCCTATTCAATTGTTGTGTCTCTCAAAATGCCTGATTAACATGATTTGTCCCGGTGTCCTCTATTGAGGATAGGTATGAAATCAATGCTCTGTTTTGTAACAGAAAGTCATATTTTGATTAGAAACCCTATAACATTTTCCTGAGATGTTGATTTATAACAAACAATTTGAAAATTAGTCAGATTTACATAATTACAAAATATTATCATATTTCCATAAGGGCGCTGAATTTGATCATTCAGTCAGTTTTAAAGACCAAGGAGAAGTTGTTGTCCCTGTTATGGGAACATTTTAATCATGACCATGAGATTCAATTTTGCATTAAATGTTTATTAAATTGCATATATTCATACAGTAACATCTAGGTAAAAGGTAATATTAACTAGGGGAAAGGTTACAGGCAACTTTTAGACGTGCACACATATGTCGAAAACATGTTTTTGTTTGTGAGAATTAGAGACACGAAACCTAGGATTTGACCCTTAAAGGTGAAGATGGCCTAGATGTAGAGATTGAAGGGAAAATTAACATTACACTTGGGATTCTAGCGAAGGGGTCTTTGTGTCGGCCATGAATGAGGGATTATGGGAGGAGCTGTGAAATTGTTTGGGAAACGTGGATATAAGCAGGGCCATGTTGTGTCTCTAATCAGACATTCTGTATGTCTGGTGACTCTTTCCTTGCAAGGGAATAAAATCTTTATAAAGGCAATTTCGAGAAGTTTTGTCTCTTATTCAGAATTAATAGATTGAATTGGAATTTTGCCGTCACATCCCGAAACCTCAAAACAAATGGTATCTCTGAAAAGCCCTGAATGTGCTCTTTGCAGGACAGCCAGACTTAAAACAGTGACATGTACATTGTCACAGAAAATCACTAAAATGTAATGTCCGCGTACGTGGACAGTGGCAAAGCCATGGGGGTAATCTTCATACAATCAGACCTGTATGTACAAAAATCATACAGGTCGGAAATGAAAATGTTTTGCATCTGAGCTCAGAGATTGTTTTCTGTAATCAGAAAGACTTAATTATAGATAGCACTTATCACCTGAACTAAATGCTTGTGCTGCCCTTTAAATGCGCTCTAATGACTTTTATTCCTCCTTTAATGTCACTGATAATATTGATATCTGAACCTACTGTGGTTTAATAACAGCCCAAAAACAGTCTGCCTCTTTTGAACGCTTGTGCTTTTGTACGATTGTACCAAGGTCAGTGCTGTCCACTGTTAACGGATGAGAAAATGACTCATAGATTAGGGAAGAATGAAATGCCAGGAGATGAGTTGAAAATCGAACCGCTTCATTGGTAACTCACTGGTACTTCTCCAGGGACGCAGCTGGTAGCAAATTGTCTCTTATGTAATACATTGGACCACGTGTTTGCTGGCATTTAGATGTGAGAATATGTGGTGAAGGTTTAATGCATCCTATAGATTTGATATAAAGGGGAATATTATGCGGAATCAAGTTCTTTGTATTTTTTTTTTTTTTTTTTGCTATCCTATGAAAACATACTGTAGCTGGAACAATGGCTCAGTAACACTTTTCATTAAGTTTTCATTAGTTAACATTAGCTAACTACTTTAGTTAATGAACTAAGAATGAACTACTTCTACAGTATTTATTAATCTTAATTAAAGGGGTCAGTTTTATTGTTTTATAATGTTTCCTGGGGTGTACTTATAATGTTAGTATGATTTTTACATCAAAAATGGTCATAATTTAGAAATAAAAGGCATTTTTCCCACGTGATTTTAGCCTCTGATTGAAACGCTCTGTTTGAAGGGGCGTGTCTACTGTGAGACTTCAGTGTAAACGCC
Organism: Gobio gobio; assembly: GCF_949357685.1. Lineage (NCBI taxonomy): Eukaryota > Metazoa > Chordata > Actinopteri > Cypriniformes > Gobionidae > Gobio > Gobio gobio. The sequence continues at coordinate 41,559,286 of NC_137108.1, read as the reverse complement.
CACTGCTGTGATTGGCTAACATCTTTGAAATAGCTAAGTATTACACGTGGAACTCTCTCGAAAACTTTTAGATTTTTTTTGTTACTATTACAGCTCTCAAGGTTAACTAATCGTGATTATAGCATTATGTTTAGATCTGTAGCATTATATTTAGGTTGTGGTGATGAGCATTGTAGCCGTTCACAGACATGTTGAGCGCATGAATGCAGTGATCTCGTCATTGCAACTTGATTTCTGCACACTACAGTGCAAACACAATGTAAATAAGAGATTTGTTGATCATTACGGGAGACCAAAAACTCTGATAAACTTGCGCTTTTTGATTGACAGCTCCAGCGATTGTAAAGGTAACGTTCTTTGATTGCTTTTTTATGTGATTTAATCACAGTTTAAATTATTTTCATCCTAAGAGAAACAATGTAAAGTTGACTGTTTAGTCACTGGTTTGATTTTACTGAAACACAAAAAGAGCATCTGACTGTACATGAATCGTTACATATCAGTACATATCAGAAATCACTGGTCACAGATCAGGCATTAGAATGAACAGGGTTACTTACATGTTGTCACATTACTGTCGAGTCCATATTGTAAAAGTCTGATTGCAAAGCCTGCGCCGAAATGCAACTGATTTACCAAAGAATCCACAGTGAAATGTACCGAATACAAATAAATAATGCTCAACTGAGACATTCACATTGTTGAAAATAAATAACCACATTACTAGCATTAGGATCCCTTTGGAAGGTAATGCTATTTTTAGTCCAGTGATCCTATATCTCTTCTCTCCTCGTCATCTCACTAACACACCAGTGGGCAGTGCCAAAGTTGCAATGATGAAGTAGGCGTTGATCTTCTTCAGCAGAGACGGTCTTTCACCTATCTAGGCACATTCCACAACGAGTCGTTCTCAATAAAAGCTGTTTTTGGACTAACAAGGAAGTCTTCAGTTCTGAGACTTACAGGATATTCTTATGACCTCTTATGTGTCAAAAAATCAAAGAAAAATCGAATTTCTCAGTTCATGTTCTCATGTTTCTCCCCTTTAATGTTAATTTCAACATTTACTACATTAAAATCTGAAGTTGTATTTGTTAACATTTAGTTAAAGCACTGTGAACTAACATAAACAAACAATGAACGACTGTATTTTTATTAACTAACATTTACAAAGATTAATAAGTACAGTAACAAATGTACTGCTCATTGTTAGTTCATGTTAGTTAATACATTTAACTAATGTTAACCAATGAGACCGTATTGTAAAGTGTTAGCAATGGCTGCAACTTCAACGGATAAATACTTACAAGCACATGACCTTGTTTCATATGTTGTTGCATATTTTTCTATGGAACAGATTTGTATTTTTTTTTTACCATTCAATGGAAATCAATGGGCTCTTCTTTTATGTTCTTCTTTTATGTTCTGCGAAACAAAGTGCATACAGGTTTGGAGCAACATGAGGATGAGTAAATGACACAATTTTCGTTTTTTTAGGGGGACTATCCTTTTAAAGGCAAAGTCCATGAAATAATGATAAAATAAAAAGAAGTCTGTTGCAGGCTGTATAATCCAAAAAAAACATTGGCTCTAGAATTGTAAGCACTGCTTGCGTAAGCGTTATGTAAGTAAAGATTGATGCAGAAAACCATTAGACATGATAAGAAGAATGATTCACACAGCTTGATATGATTACATCGATTATTCCGCAGTCTTTGCCACTGAAGGTAGATGTCCATGCATCTGCCGAAGCTTGATAAATGCTGTTCTGTTTCACCTTCAGCTCAGTAAGGCATGCTGGCCTTGAGGCGGCCCAAGGAATCAGTGAACCCAGAATAGGCGAGAGATGGCGGAGCTGTCCTGACTTCCTGGTGGTTCACTGGAGCTCTCAGTGGCTGCTGTGGCGAATGGAAAGTGACATGAGACAACCACAGGCTCTCTTGGGCCATGCTGATGTGACAGAGCTCATTATAGGGCCTCGCCGAGACTTCCCCGCCAGCTGCGGCATGTATTTTTAGCCAGCCAAGCAAACTGCTGTGTGCCTCGGTAGATGGGCACAATTATCTAGCGTTGATTCCGAGATCTTTTAAGTTGTATAGTCATTTCTGAACCAATTGGAACGGCAAAAAGAATGATTGTTTTTCAAACCCCTATTGCCCCGCCCACTTCAATATCGGAAGTCCCGCCCCAAACTCACACCATTGGTTGAGTCAGAAGCCAGGTCGTGGAAGGTGTGTTATACTGAGAAAAATTGATATCTAGGATTTTGTCTCTGACTATATTAGACAATGTTTTCTGAGTGTATTGTTGTGCTGGTGCCTTGACTCATCACTCATTCTGATTCAGGAATGAAACAAGCGAATCATTGATTTGACCAAAAGTGCTGTTTCATTCAGGAACAAAACACCACTGTGTGTTTCTTAGAGATGCAGAGAAGTTCTGTTTGCGACTTTGTTTGAAACTATTTTTCGTATTTTCGTTACAATATTGTGTCTAAAATGTAACTCGCAGTTTTCACCTGTTTATTGAACCGTTTAAAATGATCAAATTTGCAATCGTGCTGATATTAGGGAAAAACAGCATGTTTGCTTGTGTGATATTGCTTAACTGTATCATAAAAATTTATTTTTGCTACCATATATTGAATTTGGGGGCATTCTGACTCATTCTACTAGGCTACATCATGCAGTGAAAGAGTGTAGTCTCAAGACCTGTTTTTTTAATGATAAAAATAATACCTCGACCTCGATAATGTCAGCTTCTACGTCGTTAAAACAACAATTACAATATTATCATAGTCTGAACATATTACACACCCCTACTGGCCTCCTTACTGGTTACGGACATTGCTACACAATCTCAACCTAAAAAGAGCATCTTCCTCCATTTTTGGCCTATAGTTATGTATTTGACTAATGCTAACAATTCATCCCATTTGTGATCGGATTTAGGACATCCAGCTTACTCTGACCGACAATACAGCCATTTGACAGATGTGTGATCAGTGTGTGATCTGGATGTTGACCGTGTGAACGCCCCATGTTTATAGAAATCTCACAGCCAACTGAAAGCTGCTTGTCCTTGTCAGAGGACATGTCTGATGCTTTAAATCAAACTTGCGCCTTTGCCATCGCGGGGTTACATAATACATAACAGCTACTTTTAGGTTGAGGAGCCTGAGGACAGCTGAGCAGCTGTAATTATCATGAAAGGTCATTCAGCGCTGTAAAGCACACATCCTCTGGACCGCAGATAGAATTGGCCAAGAACAGCCCAAAGGAAGAACGAGTTAAGCCCCCCACCCTCCCTTTTTTGTGGTTGGTCATAGTAAATATTTCAGCCACTGGATGCCACAACGTTATTGGTGGGCTTTACAAAAAACCATTGCATTTGATCATCTGACTGCTATGAATTGATGGTGCAAGATTTTTGCTGCATCCCAATTCATCTACATATACTGTGCCCTTCTGTTTTTGTGAAGAAAAGTTCATTCTTTTGAGTGTGTAGCAGAAGAGTAGGCAAGCTTTGGGACATATTACTTTGTCATAATTGCGTCTTTATGGGTTGTGAACAATATTAGTCGTTAGAGTGTACACGGATCTGCGCTTCAGATTCTAACCGGAAAAAGTAGACAATCCATGTATCTTTGTAATACTCATTTCAACATACTATGATTTGGGACACACTAATTCTAAATAGTTTTCGAAATTAGGAGGGATAGTGTGCATTGGGATGCAGCATTATCTCCCTTGAACCTCAAAGCAATTCTATTGACTAGAAGAACTTTTAATTTACTTGGTGCCTGATTATAAATACCACAAAATCGCTTCAGTGTAATTTTAGTATTATTTATATACTGACGTATTTATTGATATTTTGAATTGGCTTTTATTTTTATGTTTTTAGTTTGTTTTAGTTCAATTGAAATGTTATTTTGAACTTTTTATTACATTTAAAATATATATATATATATATATTTCCATTTAGCCATTTCCAAAGAAGCTCAATTTTAATAATTTTAGAACTTCAACCTAGACTTATGTCAGTAGTTTCCAACATTTCTCATTTTCATTTAAGTTTTTCATATATTTATTTCAGATTTATTTCAGTGAACAACTTTTAATTGACAGATTACAACAAATAATCTCTTAAAATGTAATATATAAAATATGTAAATATGCCAATTTAATTGTCAAATATCATAAGTAATCAAAGTTTTTTTTTGTTAGCTAGCGAGCTTTGCATACCTTGAGCTGATTAGTTTGAGAGCGGCAACCACTGTTTATTTGTAATATTTACAATTTGTAGCTACCACTGTTACGAAAGTAAAAACCAGAAAGGCTGTTTTGACTATCTACAAGAAGATATCCCAACAACACATTTAGAAATATGTGGTTGTCACAGGGTTTGCTGATATCAAGTTGGCTGACATGTCTTTGAAGGGCTGGTTTGTGGAAAGAGGGCATGTGCTAGAAGGTAGTGAATAGCTGAAAGTCAAATGGCTGAAGTCTATTTATACTTAAAGGTAGTGTAGGCAATTTTCGTAGCGGCTAGCAAAAGCAAGTTAGCTTTGAAAGCGAGAGATCCCACGCTCCCTTCAGAGCGTCTCCAAAGCAATGCCACCTTCAAAACACATGAGCGCACGAGAGTGCGGATCGGGCCACATTTCTCTCTACGAGCCCAGCCCATCCCGCGTCTGACAGAGCAGTAACCGAACCCGACCCAAGCCCGACAGGCATTAAGATATTCATGTCCGAGCTCGACCCGAGCCCGACACAGTTAAAATAAAATAAGAAATTCTCATACTATAAGGACACATGTACGTTTGTTTGTGTGGAAAGCCCGCTTTTATTAAGCAACTGTAGGAAGGCATTCTGAAATGTTTACAGATGTTGTGTTTTGTACTTCCTGGTTTCAGTTGTCACATGTTCCTTTGTCTGAGTTTCCCGCCACTTGTCTGTTTCCTTAGTTACCCTCATCTGTATCACCTGTGCCCCTCGTTAGTTAGTCATCTGTGTTTGTGTTTAAGTTCCTCCCTTTCCTTCAGTCTCTGTCCGATCTCGTTTGTGTACGTATATGTTAGGTGTGCTTCTTTGTTATATTTGAGTCTTCTTAGTATTAAACGTTGTTTGAGTATTCTACTACCTGTCTTTGCCTGTTCCTGCCTGCACACCCGTAACAAGGTCTACCAAAAATGGCCCAAGCTAACATGTAGCCTAATATGCAATATGCACGCACGTCCGAACTCTGTCCGGTTACCGACGGGACCCATCGGGCTCAGGTATCCATCCTCTAGAGCGCACACAGCAGAGTTTGCAAAGTCATAACACGAGAGACAACGTTAAACTACCTCATGTCTCAAAGCACATAACATTACAAGAATAATGAACATAAACAGCTTAAAGAGCACTGACCTGTACCACCTGACGGCAGCAGATTCATTTCACCGTTGATAGTGTTGCAACTGAAACCACTCCGAGTAAAATGTCACAGGTTTGCAGCTCTTACAAAATTACAGTAGTTATGGTGTGAACGCAGCAAAAGCTATTTTTTTTGTTCAGGAGGAACTGTAAAAGGTGGCTGTTGGTTTGGTTGCGGTGCTCGGTGACCGACTCCTGTCTAACTGCATAGCATGAAACGTGTGATGTCTGCGCTACCAGGTGCACGGAGGTGTGGAAATACATATGTTGACAGGCAGGTAGGACATCCTGTTATTGCATTCAGATCGAATGCAATGATTGGGCGAATATTTTATGGTCCTACACCTTCCACAGACGATAAAAAATCCCCCGGGGGATTTGGATTTGTGTTTCAAGCCTGTTTCACGCGCCTCAATCCAGAGCTTTTCAGAAAGTCAGCGTGTACCATTATTCTATTTCAGAGTGACAGATTGATACAATGTTACTGCTCACTCTATTGTGACCTAATGCAAGTATTATATAATAAACTGACACATAAATGTATTATGAGAAGTTTACCGTCACAGTAAGGTGGGAATTATTATCGCACCATATTGACTGTTGGATCGGCAGAGAATCGACTTTCTACAAGTCATCAAGAAATGATGGTTCTACTCTTTCTAAAGAAATATGAGGTAAACGTGTGTCATATCTCTCCAAATGTGCACACTTTTGGAGTAAGGGTTTGTAGCCTGTTGTGTACAAACTGAAGTACTGTGAAGAAAACTAAATGGGAGCAAACGGGATTGAATGTAGAGGTTTATTGCGTCGTTGTAAATAGTTGTCAAAAATCGAAGCTATCTAATATATTACTTCAAAGCTCAAGGTTAGATCAGAATATTTATTGCAAAACAAATTCTTTAACAGCTCCCAAAAATAGTCTATATAAGCTAAATAGCTCCACTGTGGTTTGTGATTTATTTTCAAGGGGGAAAATATATACGTACACAGACTTCTTTTTGTACACAGACTTATTTATACGTTTATATATTGTTATCATATTGCTTTAGAATACTTGAAATGTAGTGCACACGTTGTATAGACCACTTTATTATTACAAATTATACTTTTATGATGCTTCTCTTGTCCTTTTTGGATTTTGACAGATCCTGCGCACTATGTTGTTAAGTGTGATCATGCAAATTTTCATCTTTTGTGTTTCTTCAAAAGGCCTGACAGGTTTGAAACAGCAAGGTAAATGATGACTAAAAGATGACATTTTTTCATTAACTGTTCTTTTAATGCTTAATAACATCTCTAACATTTAGAATTTCTGAGTAACACTTATGCAGCAGGTGCTTCATTAGCCTCATGAGTTACATCATTACTAAAAACATCTTCAATATGTTCTCCCAAAAACAAGCACTCCTGCTTTCAGCTCCTAACACGCTTTTCCAAACCCTGATGCTACCTGTATATGAACTCATTGGCCTCCTCAGACTATTAATTAGCTGTTGACAGTTCAGTGATTCCCGCTAATGAAGATCCATGGCTTTGTCTCTGCTGTGCAGTCGGGAATGGTGTGAAGTCGCGGCGTCACGTGAACCGCTTCACAACCTGAGAAACCAAGAGGAAATCTGTAAATATGATGTCTTCATGAGAGCTTCACGTGTATAGAGCATCATGGGAGTCTGCTACACCTCTCCTCACAGGCTCTTTCATCACTGATACAGATCAGATGCACGTTTCTTATAGATGTCTTGAGGATGTGAACCATCAGGGCCGTGCAGAGAGTTCAGCAGGGGCTCAAATGTAAAAAAGGGGCAATATGTAAATATATATATATATACACACACACACACACACACACACACACACATATATATATATATATATATATATATATACACATATATATATATATATATATATACACATATATGTATATATATCCTTACGCTCATCAAGCCTGCATTTATTTAATCAAAAATACAGAAAAAACAGTCACCTAATATTGTGAAATATTACATTGTTCTTTTTAACTTTTTATTAATCAAATAATCTTTAAAAGAGTCTCACAGTTTCCATCATTGATATTAAATCCTCATATTCGAATGATTTCTGAATGATCATGTGACACTAAAGAGTGGAGTAATGATGCTGGAAATCCAGCTGTGATCACAGGAATAAATTATATTTTAAATTATTTTAAAATAGAAAAACATTATTTTAATATATTTCGCAATAATGCTGTTTTTTATGAAATAAATGCAGGCTTGATGAACATAAGATACTTATTTCATAATGCTGCATGATATTCAAAAATGGTAATATAATAAAGTCCTTTCATGTAGGCTAACCATTTCGCCACACTTCACATAATAGGCCTGTAGGTGCCGGTGGCACTTGGGTTTTGTTAACTTTGATAGCTTCATGAAATAGTAAACGGTGTATCAATATAGGCTACATAAACACAAGTGAATTTAACACAACTTACCATTAATGCGACTTTTGCTGCTGTGGTTTTGTGCAGGGATTTGTTTGTTGTCTTTTAAAATCCATTTTGTCAGTGATGCAATTTATAAAATGAGCCAAACCGCAGGAAATTGTTCCACAAACGTTAGTTCGTCTGTCCATGTAATTTTCAGCCGATTTATGAATAAGAACAGAAAATTACCACTTCACATCGCCCAATGGAATTTGAACTTACTTTGCCAGATCACGATTGGTTGGTCTATAGCCTATACATAACAAACGGGCATTGGTGAATAGTGTAATACTTTAAAATATATAGCTAATATATAGCTTTGTAATTAAATCAACACATTAGCTCTGATTATGGATGAAAAAAAATATATTGGTTTACTTTTTTCCCGTGAGGCCACACACTTTCTGAAAGGACCATATTTGGCTCGAGAGCCGTTTCCGAACAGTGGAAAATCAGCTGTCAATCAAAACGCACGCAATCCATAGCAACGCGTTATGGCAACGCCTCAACAGAAATTGTCCGACTTTTGAGCCGTTCGTTACTATTGTATGCATTGTCATGTTATAATAATCACATTTATTTAGTTTTATTGACCACAATATTATCCTTGATATTTGTCTGAGAGGGGCACTTTTGATTCATTTTGAAAAAGGGCAGGGGCTCGAGTACCCAAAGCCCCCCCCCCTCTGCACGTGCCTGTGAACCATGTTCCATGAATTGCCGCTGGGCATGAACTGTCTTTAAGAGTTCTTGCTGAGCTGTATCTTTGCAGGCTGTTACAATGGAGAAAGGGAGATCAGTCTTTTTTATTCTAGCTCGCTGTTCCTCCCAGACTACTATAACCCACCCACCCCCCCAAGCTAAAAACTCCAAACCCTCCATCTGGGTCAGTTGCAGTGGCCGAGATGGTTTTTGATGTGTGAGAAATAATTTAGCACCTGCAGCACACACGTTTTTCCTCTGGCCTCATATATGAAAAATTCAAAATTATGTGGAAAAAAAGTGTGATTATTACCCTTGACTGCTAATAATGCATATCGCAAGTCTGACTCAGTAGAAACACAATGTCAGCCTTCTCATGTCGCAACTAATGATTTTAAATCAGTCTTATTTGTCAATTTGAGAAGTGATTTATCAATTGTTACATTTAACTACATTATTAAATGACAAAGAAATAGATGTTTACTAGTATTTATTTGATTCACATTTTGAAAAGTGACTTATTAATTATGTTACATTTTAATTGCCAAAAATATGTATTAAAATGTAATTCATAGTTTGAAAAGATGTTACATTTAAAGTATATTTTTAAATGTGAATTTTTACTTGTCAATTTGAATAAATGTAGTGATTTGTTTATTTATTACTTTTGACTGCCTGTTACGGATGGGAATTGTAAGGAATTTAACTTACTGATTTTAATTGATTAATTAATGATTCCATTAATGATTCTTTTAGTATATTTCAGGAAGGAACCTTTGTCTATACTACATCAAAACAATATTGTAAATATAAGATGTTTAGATTCTCACACGTATGTATGTATGTGGTGTGTGTGTATATATATCTATATATATATATATATATATGAAGAGTTCAGATGCAAAAGCCTCTAAAAGCCACTTCGGTAAAAAATGAGATAACGATACTATATATATATATATATATATAGTATCGTTATCTCATTTTTTACCGAAGTGGCTTTTAGAGGCTTTTATATATATATATAGTTCTTCAGTTCTTCAGAGGTGCTATGTAGCACCTTAGTCAAAGAACCGGTGAAGAACCTCTGAAGAACCGCTCAAGAACCACTGAAGCACCGAAATTGGTGCTATTATAGCACTAAAAAAGGTTCCCCTATGATTACGAGCCAAGAACCATTTTTGGTGCCATAAAGAACCTTTTTTTTTAGAGTGTGTATATATATATATATATATATATATATATATATATATATATATATATATATATATATATATATAGTATGTGCGTGAGTGTGTGTAACATATAGAATCAAAATATCTTCAAACTATTGATGGACCCTAATGCCATGAAAATGGAATCACTGACAAATCACACTTGCTTTCTTATCTGGTTTTGGAGCATTTGTTTGCTTTCACCTTCTTTGCATGCTTTCTTGTTTTTGTCCTTTATCTAAGCCTGTTTTTCACCCCCTGCTGGTCGTTTGCTCCCCAGTCATCTTTAATGAAAAGACCGGGTCAGCTTTAGCTCCAGCCGATACATCACCTAGACACGGGATAGAAGAGGGACGCTTCTGACAGCAACACACATCTATTAGCCTCATGGTGAGGGCAAGAAAAGACCAAATTTCAATTTACCGCCTGTGAAAATGTAATCTACTCATACTGGGTCTGGGAGCTTGAGAGAGGTTGGTGGACTTTCTGCCGGAGGACAACGACAGATACTTTGTCACAAAAGCACATGGACAGAGAAAAGCAAAAAGCAGGTCTATTCGTGTAAGGTTTTTTATTCTTTACATTAGTGTGCAGTTTTATAATTTATGCTTTTAAAATATCTCTATCATATCCGTTATATTTTTTGCGGCCTTTTTTGATGATATTCAATATACATGTTGATACTAATATATGAAATTACGTCGCTTTTTTTATGTTGCTCAGATTTTTTTGAATAATCAATAACATTTAACCATTTCCTTTTACCATTTAAAAGTTTTGTATGTATAATTTAAAAAAATACATGTTTTTTTTTAAAGTCTCTTATGCTCACCAAGACTGTGTTTATTTAATAAAAAATACAGTAAAAAGACAGCAATATTGTGAAATATTATTATAATTTAAAATGAATTTCTATTTGAATATATTTTAAAATGTAATTTATTCCTGTGATGGTAAAGCTGAATTTTCAGCATCATTACTCCAGTCTTCAGTGATCATTCAGAAATCATTCTAATATGATGATTTGAAAGAATAAATAGAAAGTTTCAAAGAACGGCATAAACGTTTTTACTGCCACTTTGGATCAATTTCTTAAAAAAAACATCTCACTGACCCAAATTTTGAACGCTAGTGTATATTCACCTTTAAAAAATATTTTATCTATATACTGTATTTTTCACTAAAATATTGTAATATATGTCAACGCATACTTTTGAGTGAAGTAGTAAGCAAACAACTGAATCAGTTTTGAATTGTTTCCAAACCGTTTGAGCTCATTTACATTAACTAATTGAACTCTAACACGTACTAAACTTTAAACTTTAAAATCCATTGTAGCATTTCTGTCTCAACACTATATTTGTGAGACAGTTATTAAATGCCAGACAGTTTTTTTTGCAGTCCTGCCCCTGTGTTGTTTTCATTATTGTAATTGGCTTGACACTATTATTGTGAGTCCTATTTGAATTGTGTTGTGGCTTTTTTATTTTATTACTGCTTCACTCTAGTGCGGTTTATTTTTGGCTCCAGACCGCAGACAGCACCCTGCCATAAATATAAGCCGGCATTATTTGTATTCTGCGCCACGGTTGGTAAGTCATCTCAGAGCAGGTCTATTTTTCAACCTCAGCCTAGAAATATCATTCCACGCCACCCACTGCAAACAGGACAGAATACAGATGTGCCCAAACGGCCCATTTATTATTTAGATACCTGTAGAGCTTCATATAGGCCATGCCCTTTCCATGATTATGGCACACTTTTTTTTAAGCTTTAGAGTTACAAATCCTATGTTTTGTTTTTGTAATGAAAATGATGAGATGAGTGTTTTACCTAAAAATGTAACATGACAAGTAGCAAGATTTGCTATCAAATGTCTGTATGCACATAAAAATGGTGATTTTGGCCGGTGCCACCCTTTCGGTAGCTTTAACTAGAAAAAAAACGATTTGATGCTTTTAGCTCGATTATATGTTTAGAAATGGTCCAGCTCTAATGTGTTGATGGCTGTATGCTGTCAGGGGTATTTGTGAGCACCTGAAGTGATTTGTTTTGTGTGTTTTTTTTTGGATCTGGGTCACTGTTAACCCCAGGTGTTTAGCCATCAGCAGAAAGAATGTGTGTATTGTGCTGTGGCATTTATATGCGGTACATATACAGTATGTTTTCCTCTTTCACAATCTACTATATATCTATTGTAAGGCCCGTGAAATTGGTCCAATCTGCCGGTTCGCCAATACACAGGGAAGGTCACGTGTTCTGTCCTTATTCATGCAAAGTATTGGTTGGTTAAATTTGTCATATATTAATCATATATTTACTCGTTTATTTCATCTGACTCCATAAATGAAAGGTTTTAATAATATCTGTGCCTCACTAAAAGTGAGCAAATATTTGACTATTCCTTTTAACCATCAAGTGAACAAAGTCAAAATCAGTTTGAATAATCAAATGTAACAATTTATTATGTCAGGTAAATGTATCATGCCAATTCCATTATCAATTCAAAGATAATCGATACAAAACATCAAATGCTCAGGATTAAGTAAAGAGAAGATGTTCACCCAACTTTAAGAAGTACATGAGGCTGAGAGATGTCTTTCTCCCAGCCTCACGGGCCGACCTCAAGTACAGGAAAGGCCTCGAACTCTCTGCTGCATCTCCTTAAATAGCCAGACCTCTTTTACATGGAAACATGTGCTAACAAAAGAAATTTACATGCAGTGGTCGCACCTTAATGGGGGTTGGTGAACATTTGCTTGAGATAACCACCTTCTTTTCTAAGTCAGTTGTCCATAAATTCTTAAAACCTTATTACCTTTTATTTTATCTATCTGGATATGAGATATCTGTACCACTCACTTTGAGACATTTCAAATGACACCAAAAACATAACAGTCAATGATAAAACATTCACATTAAACCATATTCCTGTGTGAGTTATTAGTAGTTTGTGGAAGTGAGGTTGTGTGGGGACCCTTTGTCTCAGAATAGGGCCTCAACCAGTATTTTCAGTCTTACAGATTCCCTCCTTGATCCCGTGGGTCACATTCTGATGAACACTTACGGGGTCACAGTAAGACGTTTGTTATAATCCTTGAAGATGCAGCACAAAAATTGTTTTTGCAATTTTGGCATCTGTAGAAGCTCAGTGGGCTGTGTTCACCTGCAGTACACCTGTTCTCACCAGGTGTATAGCTTGAGTCCGGCAGGTGGATGGATGCGTTCAGGTTCTCTTCCTGTATTCCTGTGACGTGAGCAAAGTTCATAGAGTCAATCTGGACCTCTTGTAACTTGATCAGTTAACGTGTCATTCCTTCTTGGGGAAACTTCCGCTTCCCTGGCACCTTCTCCACGATGAGGATCTGACCCTCCTCGACCCATCCTGTCACCTCCAGCGGTACGGTGGTCTGGGCAGACCTCAGTGGATGAAGGGGTTCTCCTTTGACACCTGAAAAGCATCTTAAATGTCCGATTCACGATTGAGCACATATATGAACTTACAGTCGTAAGGAAATGCATAGGAATGCATAATGCAAAATCATGTCATGTTCAATGTAAAATACCATGTTCATGTCAGCAAATGTGAGTGGTACATTTGGTCTCATTAATCACCTGATTTTTAATTACCATTCCAACAGTACTCCTATAGTGGGTCAATGAAGGACAAAGGAAGATCTTATAAGCTCTTATCCTGTTTCTAGAAATATTTCAATAAATGGCATTCTAACAAATCAACCAGTGCTGGGTTAAATCAACATTTCATGAAGAGTGTCAGCTAAATTTTGGTCTAACCAAACATAGAGATTCAATTGAATTAGTGTCCAAAAACATTGTTGTGAGTAAAATGGACAATATACAAATAAGCAGAAATCAAAATAAGTTTCAGAAATTAAAATCAAAAGATTCAGAAATGTTTTCTGAATTACTCAAAGAAATAAGCAGAAATCAAAATTAAAATCAAAATAAGTTTCAGAAATGTAGCAAGTGGTCGGTGTAAACCAATCAATGGTTTTGTGTGAGAGTGTTTTTTAGAATGTCAGAGTGTGTGTGTGTGTGTGTGTGTGTGTTACATTAGTTGGCAGTTTGTTGTGAATAGCGTATGCTGTTCTTTGTGTCTCTGTTAGACAATGATCATGAGATCAACTCCACCCTGTGTGTGTGAAGCTATCTGGTCTACCCCATGATGTTGGAATGGAAATGATGCTGTGAGGGTATAGTGATGGAGGGGTGTGTTCAGTGTTCATGTCTAGGAGATGGGTGGAATCTAATCTATAACAATTGTGTTGCAAATTTCGATCCAGTTCTAAACTGGGAGGCCATATTTATGCAGTGATGTGACAGTGTGACGTGTGAAAAGGCCTTTTATAATGTCTTTTCACCCATCTCCCGAGTCTCAATTCCGCTGTCATGGATTTGCTCCAGGTGGGCTCCACCATTTTGCAGAAGTAAGCCTGAGACAGAAAACAGAGGAGAGCGAACCACAGATAATTCCAATATTTTAAAGCATTAAATTCAGACGTGTGGAATTCTTTTACTTGTTCCATTATCATGTAAGTTGCCATTTTAATTCCAGATGTCACATGAAACCGAGTTTCATTGACCAAGTCTGAATTGTTTATTATATTACATTTAGTTGTTGCACAATTGTTTGCTATTACCTGTGCCACAATTCTAGCCGTGTTTTTTAACGGTGAAAAATAAATGCAGACCTCTACCCTTTTTTGGCACTGGGTAGCACACAAACGAAATTCTGTTTCAGAAATTGACGATTTCGAATTGACGAAAGTCACACTTCTACAATTATTGTCCTGCTCGGCGAATGTAATATAATGTTTATTATAATTCAAGTTATAATATAATTATAAGATCTACATTCGCTGTTTCTCTTTTTTCTTTTCTAGGTTTCAAATACCTTTTCTTCTCATTTAGTCTTTTTAAATGGCTATTTTAACGTTTGATTCTTCTATTTACTCTTTTTAATTTGTATTTTACCCGCTCAATTTAGGAAACTATATCGCTCCGAGTTCCTCACCAAGGTCTCCTTAACAAGTGGTCAGTTCCGAAGATCAGGAGCTGAGGCAGTTGGCTAAATATCTAGGACTTTGCCGTACACGCGCAACAATCAAAGATATATTATATAGCCCCCTTGGATGCCCTTCAAGAACTCAATTCAATCTTATCATTAAATTAGAACCGAAGTCATCGGAAGCGTCCAAGCTAGGTTAACCTAGTCAGACTAACCCTTCCCCTCATCCGAGTCGCCCGCACACTCCCTGATATCAGTTATTAGCCGTCGCTAACCTCTGACGCAACCTTGTAGCAATATACGAATCCATTCATCTTATTTGGGAAAAACAAATCTCAGAGTAATTCAGAATAAATTCAAACGTGAGAATTTATGATTTTTGTTCAAAATTCAGAGTTGTTACGTTCTCTGACGCGTCTCTGGAACGTTGAATATGACAAGGTTTTGTTTTCAGATAGACACACGTGTTTAATTCAGTTTACACAGGACACATGGCCTAGAATACAACATCTACAACCTTTTTACCTAAGTGTTCCAAACACCCACAGCAAACCAATAGAATACAACATCTATATCACCTTTGCCTAAGTGTTTCAACTACACTTACAGTAAAGTAATCCTGTGTTTAAAGAATAAACTTTAAATTAGCCTATGTGCATGTTGTAGCACAAACAACCAAATTGTGTTCTATTGATGTGTTAAGCACAATTTTCTGATACTTCGAATATCTGTTGACACACGTGTTTAATTCAGTTTACACAGGACACATGGCCTAGAATACAACATCTACAACCTTTTTACCTAAGTGTTCCAAACACCCACAGCAAACCAATAGAATACAACATCTATATCACCTTTGCCTAAGTGTTTCAACCACACTTACAGTAAAGTAATCCTGTGTTTAAAGAATAAACTTTAACTTAGCCTATGTGCATGTTGTAGCACAAACAACCAAATTGTGTTCTATGTGCTTTTCTGATACTTCTAATATCTGTTTCATACAATTCATGCAAATGGAGACTTTCCCTCCCAGTCAGCCAGTGACACAAAACAGGGGTTAAGCGTTTTGGGCGCAGCATGGTTTTAGCATTTAGCATTAGCCTTGAGCGTTTTGAAAACAACATGGACAATAGCATTTAGCATTAGCCTTGGGCGCAGCATGGCTTAGCATTTAGCATTAGCCTTGGGCGCAGCATGGCTTAGCATTGACACTAGAATTTTGCATTAGCCTTGAGCGTTTTTAGCCTGTAAATCATATCATCCTGTTTTCCCAAAATTTTATTTTTATAAACAATGCATCGATCTGCCTTTTATTTATAAAATCACGTGTTTTCCGATCGTTTACAAACTTAGATTTTTCTTTCTCTGTTTTCTGTTAGTTTGCTCATTCTCTTCACGTGTTTCTGGTTTGTCTTTAACAAGCCGAGATACAACAATGGCCGGAAAACATGCGGTTGATTTTAAAACTTTTAGGCTTTACTTTTTCGGCTCTTCATCGAGTTATTAATTATTTGGAAGATGTTATTCTCACTTTAGGTTTCGCTTCCTGTTGCTTCGGCAAAACAGGGAGATCTTTACAATCTAATCTTTCTTCATCTGGCTGCGGCCTCACGCTTCTAAACAAAGGGTTTTAATTCCAAACCCGTAAACAATGCAAACATTTCTTCAACACTTCTAAAAATGCAAAGAAAATTGACTTACCACAGCCACGGAAGAAAGAGAAGATGTTCAAAACCTCTTGTTGATTTTAAAATCCCAATACTTGCTGAAAAGGACGTTTCTCGTGAAACTGCTTTGTTTTGAGATCACGTCGGGGTCACCATTTTGTAAGGCCCGTGAAATTGGTCCAATCTGCCGGTTCGCCAATACACAGGGAAGGTCACACGTGTTCTGTCCTTATTCATGCAAAGTATTGGTTGGTTAAATTTGTCATATATTAATCATATATTTACTCGTTTATTTCATCTGACTCCATAAATGAAAGGTTTTAATAATATCTGTGCCTCACTAAAAGTGAGCAAATATTTGACTATTCCTTTTAACCATCAAGTGAACAAAGTCAAAATCAGTTTGAATAATCAAATGTAACAATTTATTATGTCAGGTAAATGTATCATGCCAATTCCATTATCAATTCAAAGATAATCGATACAAAACATCAAATGCTCAGGATTAAGTAAAGAGAAGATGTTCACCCAACTTTAAGAAGTACATGAGGCTGAGAGATGTCTTTCTCCCAGCCTCACGGGCCGACCTCAAGTACAGGAAAGGCCTCGAACTCTCTGCTGCATCTCCTTAAATAGCCAGACCTCTTTTACATGGAAACATGTGCTAACAAAAGAAATTTACATGCAGTGGTCGCACCTTAATGGGGGTTGGTGAACATTTGCTTGAGATAACCACCTTCTTTTCTAAGTCAGTTGTCCATAAATTCTTAAAACCTTATTACCTTTTATTTTATCTATCTGGATATGAGATATCTGTACCACTCACTTTGAGACATTTCAAATGACACCAAAAACATAACAGTCAATGATAAAACATTCACATTAAACCATATTCCTGTGTGAGTTATTAGTAGTTTGTGGAAGTGAGGTTGTGTGGGGACCCTTTGTCTCAGAATAGGGCCTCAACCAGTATTTTCAGTCTTACACTATGTTGACAGTCACATCCAGTCATTTCAGTAGTATATACCACCCAATCAGGAATTTCACGTACGCACAAAAGATCCACACAGATTTTGCAACATGTTCAAGTTGGTCATGCAGATTTGACATGACCAACAGAAAGCTGCTTGGTTTGAAAGTGTCTTCTGTGTGAGATGTTCTTCATACATTACTACCAGGGTTTGACATTAACGTTTTTCACTAGACAATTTTGACATCGATACCATGGGGACAAACTGCCATATAGAAATGTTGTTAGGCTGCAGTCACTTTAAGACCTGACACACGGATCCATTATACTGTTACACATGCATTTTCTCTCTCAACGGTTTATGTTCAATTAAAACATATCTGCCTGTGTTTACGTGAATACTCGCCAAGAATGGAATTTTGACATTATTTTGTGTGCATTTGACTGTTTAAGCGCAATAAGGCAGTGAAAACAAACTCAAGAAGGTTTTATTTGCGCGCACTTTGGGTGTGATCAAAAAATCTGCTGGAATGAGTAAAATGATGCGCAATCCCATGCCGCAATTTAAAGCCCTGTAACACCAAGAATATTCAACCGGATCAAATGAATCGAGTGAGGGAGGCGGGCTTGTGTGTCAACTTACTGTCGGAGAGATGACAGAGCGAGAAAGTGCAGCTGGTATCGCGTATCTATTCTGCTGGAAATTTGTATTGGAAGCGTTTCACTCACATATATGTCACAATAGGGACAGTCTCAGCCTCAGACGTCGTGCCCACAGACTGTAGGCTGAACGTCTAATGCATGGCACATTTATCTGGAAACACTTCTTGAGTTTCGAAGTCGTCATCTGATTGGTTGAATTCTACAGGATGTCCGCGAGACGTGTGTGTTGCGTTCAATAACTGTCCGCCTAGAAACAAAAGCCGTGATGCCAAACTCCCTTGTGGAAGAAGAACTCTGTCTTGTTTACAACTGTGACAATGAGCGCTTACCAGGATCAACTAAACACTGGATTTTCAAAAGTATGTGAAGTTCGCGGCGCCATTGTTGCAGTAAACTTGCACAACGTTCTTGAATGAATAATTTATAGATGCACGTCGGTCTGTTATTGCAGGAACATCGACTTTACTTTTTCACACCCCTAAACATGACGCAGAACAAAATTAACTGTGATTGGTTGCGTTACATGTCAGTCAAATGTCCTCTTTGGCTGTCCTTGACCAATGAAAGCTGCAATAGAGTCCAGACCTTCTGCCGTCAGTCTGAAGTCGTCAGTCTGGCTACGCGAGGCTAGCGTTTCAGTATCAATATTTGTCGAAAAATCTATGTTTTTGACAACACTACATTGCACTTAGTTTATTATTTCAGACGCCTTTTAAAAAACTGCAATTGAAAAATGTAGCCTAAATATATACAATTTTGTCCACTTTCAACCACTTCTGTCCTGATTTCTTTTGAGGGGATTTCTTTTTCGATCTAATGGACAAAATAAGTTTGCAAATTTACATATGAACAGAGCAAAAATGTAGGAGTCCTAAAATTAGGACTGACACGGCCATTATTTTTAAGAGTTTCTCCTAAATCGGCAAGTTAGGAGCTACTTTTAGCCTTAAGATGTTTTGTGAACACGGCCCCAGGAATGGTGAGAGAACATTTACGCTTGGTACGTTTTTCATCTTCAAACCAAACTTGGGTCTCCAGCCAACAGTTTAAATCCCGTCTGACATTCGATCACATGAGCATTTACACTATGAAAGCAATCCGGTCAAATGTGTTTTCAACTACTTCTGGAGGTGGTCGAAAGTGGACAAGCTCAAAACTTTTTAGAGCCTGTTTACACCTGTACTTAGTGTTGTCCCCTTGTGATCCGATCGGCCAAAACCGCATCTTCATACCAGTTGTAAACAGGGGCTTTGACCCGTCCTCAAACACTGTTGTCGACATGTCGAGAAGATGCTGTTTTCTGTGCTGTGAAAGCAATTCCACTTTTGTTCATGCACTTCCAAAGGATTGATACTGTATGATATCTTGATACTGTAAAACCAAATCCCTCATAACTGTACATATCAGCTGAAATTCAGATATAGTAATGGGCGGCTTGTTTCTGACACGCACTGTAAGCAGTAGACCATTTGACCAATCAGAACTGAGTGGGAGGGGTTTAGAGAGACTGAAATGTTTCAGATCCTGTGAGAAAAGAATTTACATGTATATTATGCATTGTATATTATGAGTGTTTTTTACATGCCTTAGATGCATGTAAACAGCGTTCCAAAATGTATCACTTCCGAGGTTCAGTTTCAGTTTGTCAATTACTCACGAAGGCAGTTCACTAGGTTCTGGAACAAAACAATAATTTCAGAGATCAAACCGTGACAGGGGAAAATGCTCCAGCTAAATTGACTGAAAACTTAAACTTGCTGAAGAATAGAGAGCAATGTTTTGTGTTAGTCCTCCTTGGCTAGGTAATATTTCACTTGTTCATTCCAATTCCCTCTTTTCATGTTGTCAATATCCTCTTACTCTTGTTTGTTTGGCCTGGCTACACAGTGCCGGACGAGCAGCTTCAAATCCTCTTGTGTGGCTCAAGCTTTTCTCTGGCACTTGCTCTTCCTGCATCATCAGTCATTTGGATATATTCGTTAAATACATTAGCCTGGTGGCTACTTTCTTTAAGGTCGGTCACATGATCTGGGTTCTGCCTTAGCTTAACCTCAGCAGCGCGTCAGTCCGCCGATCAGCTCTGGAGGTGCACCATCAATGGAGCCCGTGCTGCACACACCACGGTATGTACACAAACTGCAGATTATCATGCACAAGTCCTCTTGGCCTTGCTGGAGACGTTGTGAAAGTTGCACGCCAACAACAAAATCTGTGTCTAATACTACAAACAACTGTTATTGGAAAAGCCATTTCTGTATGGAGGCTATTGAGTTTAATTAAAGTGGGATTTTGGTGATCAAAACCGGTTTAAGAGCAGTGTTTTTCCTGAATCTTTTAGTAAACAAGAATTAGCTTGTTTCTCTGGAAATTGTCCTTAAATGGGGAATTTGCTTTGAGATGTGTTCAATCAATAGCAGGAAAATAACAGCTCTTAGACTAAAAGGCAGATTTGCTGCAAGTTGGAAAGACGTCCCCGGCACGCAGGCGGGAGTGAAGAGATTGGAAAGGATTGAGAAGTCTCTCTTTGGAAAACCGCATGTCTGACTGGGACTTACCTGTCTGTTCTTCAAAACATAGAGCTTCTGTTTGTTTGCCATCACTTTCCCAGTTTAATATACACTATACATGCAGAGTGCCAAGAATGTATTTGTTTTGTCAGATATTTGATAATCAAATCTCTCTGTCAGGTGAAATGTAATGTACTTTTTTAGACTATTTTAATGCATTGTAATGTATGTTTAGGTCTTTTTCCTTAACATGACATTATTTAAAGTGCAATTAAAAATTATTTTGCTGATTGCTTCCTGAACATGCTGTCAACTTAATTTCATTAGGTTCATTCTGCTTGATTTGATTTATTCTTTATTGTCCTCAGTAGAGGAAATTATTTCCACAGCCTGTACCAGGCTTAACATTTGTAAAGTTTGCTTAATCCATTCATGTTAGAAGTTTTTTTCTTCATAAACTGAAACTGGCATGAATTGCATGACTGGGAGAGTAAATGGTAATGTTACATTACTGTTCAAAAGTTTGAGGTCTGTAAGATTTGTAATGTTTTTGAAAAAAAAAAAAAGGCACCAAGGCTGCACCAATACAGTAAAAATAACCAATACAATCCAATACAATCAAAATCACCAATATAATCAAAAATACAGTAAAAAAATAACAATATTATGAAAAATGATTAAACATTTATTAATTTATAAATGTATTAATTTTTAAATTTATTAAAAATTATTACAATTTAAAATAACATATCTATTTTTATTTAATTTACAATGAAATGTTCATTCATGCTGGCAAAGCTGTTTAGGATGAGGACGGGTAGATGCAGGTTGGCAGTATATTGACCTTCATCCTTCCTTCGGGTCATTTTTACCCGAAACTATTATCTATATTTTTTTAAATGTAAAAATCGAGTGTTCATCAGAGTGGTCCAAGACCTCAGGACTTTTGTCGCACTTGAACCACGAATGTGCGTGCGCACACACAAAATATATATATATATATGATTTGAGGAGTTTATGTGGTTGAAATAAAAAAAGGTAACGCATCCTTTCGTCATGGGTCAATTTGACCCCCTTAGGAATTAAAGGTGAACTATGTAGGATTTTTGCAGTAAAATATCCAGAAACCAGTAGGCCAGTGTTATATATTTTGTTCAGTTGAGTACTTAGAATATCCCAAATGTTTCCAACTATTTGTAAATCGTGAGAAATTGCTATTTTAACCAAGGAACCGGGACGTGTGAGCTATGCGTGTGAGGGAGTCGCCTGTCGATTGCGTCATATCTGCGTCACCCTCGGTTTCCGGTTTTATTCAGTGAAACACTTTACTCTCACTGCAGTGTGAACAAGTGTCATATCAGCCGCCGAGCGAACGTCATAAATTCCTTTTCAACACACTCAGATATATCTAATACGATAAACAGAGTTGCGTTACCTCATACTCATGACTGGAAAAGAGGAAGTGGCGCCGGCAACCGTGTCATAATAAAAGTCCCGCTGGAGACTATGCCATAATAACAGTCTCGCTCTTCAATCGCTCCTGCGGCCTTGCTCAGCTCCACAACACTCGGTCCTGCTCTGCTTCAGACTACAGTAATGTTAATAATCGCATCCATGAACATGATTTCTGCCCGAGTCCTATCCTGACTGTTTTCCACCGGCTGTGAGGTGAAGACCACATGTCCCAAGATTCTGCGCTCAAACGTGGCGTCATCAAACTACGCCTTTGTTTTGAACAGGTGACCTCTAGTGGACGGAAAAGTTACATAGTGTAGCTTTAATGGAATGCAAGGAATGATTCAGTGTACATAGAAAAACTTTTACAAAGTCTTTACTATATGTCTACATGTGTATCTGAATGCATACTGAAGAGATAAAGTCGGGACCTGACTTTAGGACCCAACGGAACAGCTCATTTGCTCTATCTAGTGCCAAGAGTCCTAAAATATCATGTTATATATATTATTTTTTTTTCAGCAGAGACACACAAATTGACCCAATGTGAGATATTTTGAGCTGGTTATTGCATGTATTGGATTTGTTTTGAATTTAAGTTGAAAGAATGTGCTTAAATTATATTATTTATTGATCAAATATAGTCATTTAAAGGTAAAATTAAAAAAATGCATGAAAAAAAAGCAAAATATTATAAAAATGAAATAAGTTTTCTGGACAAAAAAAAAAAAGTATTATTTTAGGACTTCAGGTCATTTTGACCCGCAAGGGAAGGATTTGTTACAGGATGCGAGGAGTAAAAACAAGCGCTCCTGCTAGATATGTTTTCCCTATCCTAGGAAAAGTGGGTGTTACGGGCGGGGGGCGTGGGGGGGGGCGGTTAATTGGTCTGTAAATGATGAACTAGCAACAACATCAGAACACCATGGCAACGCCCTGTCAACCACCCTAGCATGTTGACATGCAAGCAGATGCTGTGAGGACAGGTTAAAGTGAGGCATGGCAGAAAAGAGCAACATTTACATGAGATGTTTGCAAGCAGATGCTCTTATTAGGTTGTGTTTCCTGGCTGTGTGTTTGTTTGAAGCGAAGTGAGCACTCCAGGACACACTTTAAGCTGAGCGGTGGCCACGATAATCCCACTTGATCAGAAAAAGTGGATTTACAGAGTTTTAACCGCAGTGTCCCAGTTAGCCCTGCTGATGAAAGCCAACCCCCTGTCCTCTGCCAGCTTTTATCTTTCAGTTCATTCATTCATTCGTCCGTCCATCCATCCATTCGTTTATCCCTGCGTCTCTCCCTTTCAGTGCATCTAAAGCTCATCATAACTATTTAGCCTCTGGCCTATAGGCTAAATTTGCAATGATATATTTGGTTTCTGACACACACTGTTACATCATGGAGTTCATATCATGCACCCTTGTAAAAATATACAGTGAAGATGCACTATATATTTTGAAAATGGCAAATCAGAGATGTTTAAATGAATCTATAGGCTCATCAGTATGGCAAACGCTTCAAATAAATGAGATAAATGCATGTTTTAAGTTTCTTCATCAATAAGCTTTATGCCCAAAACAGAACGCATCACCGGTATTTTGGAAGTATTTCGGAATCACTAGATGTCATGGGTCTTGCTTGCACTGTTGACAGTGTAACACCCAATGCACACAGCAAACGAGTGATGTGACAAAACTGAAAACCCATTATAGTCAACAAGGCGTAGACATGGTGTAAATAAGAGATTTATTGTGCAGTTTAGATGGGTTTCGTTGATTTATAATAGGAGAATTCATAAGTGAACTGCAGGAATCAAACAGTCATATGAGTGACAGATTCAGTGATTATAATGGGACAGTTCTAATACTGCTGTGCTGCTTGCTTTCTGTGAAATGTATTCCGAATTTGAATAACAAATCTTGTTTTTCATTCTGTTGTCATTTTCTCCCAATATATTTTACACACAAAATAAATGAATATTTTTTTCCTTTCACACTTGGTTGTTTTTATGTTGTTGTTTTGTTCTCTTATAATATCTTAATATTAATAAAACATTATATATTTTTATAAGTATATATTAGATTTTATTTAGGTCTCATTTGACACTTGATTGCATTTAAATATTTTTAGCAAATAATTGTAAATGGTTACAGCATTGCGCAGTTCCTTCAATCAGTTCCTTCAACATTATCTGCTTTTAATTTACACTAATTTATTATGTGCTTCTCTATGACACTGCATGCATGAGAAAAATATGTTTGTTAATTGGATATTTAAAATAATTTTTTCAACGATTACTTAATTCAATGCAAAAGGCCAGCAAACATGACTTGACAAAACATCTGCCAGTCAAACGCTTGAATGCAAGTGCACAGTTAGTTGTACTGGCTTTAACCATTTATTTTAGCATTTATAAGCTAAAGTAAAACTCCAGTTTTTAGTTTTGTTAGGTAAATTTGTATTATTTATTATTTGATAGCTGGCAGTTTAGCTCATTTGGCAGCTAATTTATTAACTCCATTAATCTGAATGTGTGTGTGTTTGTGTGTGTGTGTGTGTGTGTGTGTGTGTGTGTGTGTGTGTGTGTGTGTGTGTGTGTGTGTGTGTGTGTGTGTGTGTGTGTGTGTGTGTGTGTGTGTGTGTGTGTGTGTGTGTGTGTGTGTGTGTGTGTGTGTGTGTGTGTGTGTGTGTGTGTGTGTGTGTGTGTGTGTGTGTGTGTGTGTGTGTGTGTGTTAGTAATTTCTATTGTTGTGTCCGAAATGGTGGAAGAATTCAATAGAGCACTATCTGAGGGGACAGCCATCATGGTGCCTGAAACCATAGTTGATATTATCGAGTGCACTCATTCAATCCCACAATGCATCGCAATAACGAGTGTACGACCAATGGCTGCGTCCGAAAACCTAGGCAGCTGACTCATTGCCTTGTAAGGCAGCGTTTGTGCATGAAGGCTCCTCACGAAACTAATTTCGGACAGAGTTCTTAGGCAGTGTAACCGTTTAATGATCTACAGCAAAATAGAGAGAGCTTTGGTGAGAACTAAACAAATATTTAATTACATTAGTAATTTCTCAGAAGTAGAAAATGTTGGTAAAAAACCTACATTTTACACACAAACTGACCAGCAAACGCAACTGTCACAGAATGGAAAGCACAGGATTGTGGGATATCAAAGGTAGCGAAGGATACAAATATGCTGCCTTTCCAAAATCGATTCGATGAAGGTATCTCAGGAGACAGGAAGTGAAGCTAACATTAGATTTGGACGTGCCTTGGTGCCTTCCTGCCTTGAAATGTGTCCTCCGAAGGCAGCATTTTCCAGGTTTCGGACGCAGCCAATGTATGCTCAACGACTAGAGAATACCCATAATGCATGTTGACGGTTGTGCCGAATGAATTCCTGTTTATCGCCAGAAGAATCATTGGTAACACTTAACATTAGTTAATGCATTAGTTAACATAAACTAACCATGAACAACACCTCTGTTCAGTATTAGTTCATCTTTGTTAACGTTAGTTTAAAAAATACAGCTGTTCATGGTTTGTTCATGTTAGTTCATAGTGGATTAACTAATGATAATAAGATTTTAATAATACATTAGTAAACGTTAGATGCTTTAAAAGTGCAGTTCATTATTAGTTCATGTTAACTAATGTAGTTAACTGATGTTAACTAATGAACCTTATTGTAAAGTGTTACTGAATCATCCATCCATCCATTTTCCAAACCGCTGGTCCAATGTGGGTACAGTGTAATATCATACAGGTATAAATTCCTTTTTGTATTTTATATTAAATTGTTTAATTAAGGTTTATACATGCACGACAGAGTTCAAGATAAATATTTTCATTAATACTGGAGCTGCCAGTTTGCTACGTTTCAAATGATTATTAAACAGCAAGCACAAACTATGCAAAAGCAGCAGCCCTTCTTGCGCACTCAGTGTCCGAATTCACTCACTCGTACTATATTAGTGGAGTAATGTAGGGAATAGGTGGTGATTTTGAACACAGCCTATGTGTTACTCACTGCAGGAAAGGTCGAGAGTGTAACAGCTGTGCCACCTAGTCGTCTGTCTGCACAGAAAGCGGTGTGATTCATAAAGGTGTAGCGCCAGTGTGCTGCAATGCAGCATGCATAAACAGTGGGGGAAAAATTCATTAAAAAATCTGTGTGCAGTGGGATCATGTTGCAATGCAGCCTCAGTCTGTCAAATTTAAACATGTTCAGCATTTCATTTGTGGTTCACTCAAGAGATTGCTTTCTCTCTGGAGAGATCCTCTCATTAAGCCACCATTGTAATTTTCACAGGCTTGCGCATGTATTTATGTAATGAGGTGGGATCTGTTTATTAGTATGAAACTAAAGCAGGGGAACCAAATATCATACTCAGCATTCAGACATTTTGTAGACACCTGTAATGTTTGTCTTCATAGAAAACTTTTCTGCAGAGAAACCATTCTTCCTCCTCTTTTAATCCTCTTTTAAATCTCTTGAGTCTTTTATACATCCGTTCAGCCTTTAATATGACTCAGATAGATCTTTAAAATTAAACTTGAGAAAAGCAGATTGTGTAATAATTTCAGTTACTCTCCAAATTAATCTAGAAACAATTTAAAGTTGTAATGGCATCTTTTTATGAATGAAGGCCAGTATAACTGATAATGTCTCTATGAAACATCAATGATGTTACATTACAGTTTAACTGAAAGCTACCAATTTCAACATTTATTAGGCTTTAAAAAAACCAACTTTTAATTTAAGTGAACTTAAAACAATCTTTAAATATATAGCCTATTTACCCATGGCCTTCCCCGTTAGACATATACAGAAATGTAACAGTTATCAAACACCTTTCTTAACTGCATAAATTGTAAATTAAATATAGATTAATCACCATTAAAGCTACACTTGTCTCTGTTCCCGTTGTTCTTTGATGAACATTAATGACAGACATCATCAGTGCTACTGTCACTTTAAGATCGGCCGCTGCAGAACATGACGTGGATCTGACACGCATCTCATTTTCTCACAATTCTATACGTTCATTTAAGACGTTATTTAACTAACTTAAGACTCCTAATATGAGAATACTCGACAAAACAAAATTCTCTGTGGCAAAATTATGTTTTGTTGTTATTTTTTTGTTCCAGAGCGAAAGAGAACTCGATGTGTGCACGAGGCACTGTGTGTGTGTGTGTGTGTGTGTGTGTGTGTGTGTGTGTGTTTGTGTGTCAGGGTCTCAATCAGCTCCCTCGCTTCCTAGGTGGTGAATCAGTATATGTACATGAATGTGGACGACTCCCTGATCACAGTGCCCTGACTACTGAACTAGGGAGCGGATTGAGACGCAGCCACACAGACAGGACACTGACATACAGCGCGTTCTCTTGTGTCTTGTCGCGCTTAGATGGTTTAAAAGCATTTACATGAATAAGAGCATGATCATATAATATAACGCTGGGCAAAAAATTATATACAAATGAACGCTGCGTTAAATATTTTTAATCCGTTAAACTGAAAAGATTAATCGCCCTCGTTAACGCGTTAATTTGCCCAGCACTAGTGTATACATACTTTAAAAGTTTGATTTCAGTCAGACTAAAACAATAATTTCTTCTTTTTTTAAATGTCACGTAATCTGTAATTGCACCTAGTTGGACTAACAGAACTAGTCAATTGTAGCTCGACTTTTATTGTTCCTCCAATAACATTGTCTGTTCCTGAATGTGTGGGTTCGTCACCTTGACAAACAGCTCAAGTGTTATGGTTAATACTGATACTGTATTTACTGCCATATTCTCTGACCCATGCAGGCCTGGATAGACACCCACAACAAATCAGATATAAACCCAGAAATGTTGCAATAGTTTGTAAATCAGAACTAGTGTCAGCTATGTAATCCTTGCTTGGTGCTCGCCCAGCCACACGAACGTTGCTTCTGGATTCATCTTGCACGTCGAGTGATAATATAAACCTCTTACTGCTTTGGCTGGTCAGCCACGTGGTCGTACGTTTACCAGTGGCTTAAGAAAGAAGGGCTGTTACATGACAGAAAAAGCCCCTTAGAGCTGTTGTCTAGAAGGTCACTGAAGCCAGGTTGCTACCAGTGTGTCTCACAAACCGAAGATCTCTGACTCTTCTATTCAGACAGGGGAGCCCGAATTTAATAATTCAGGTAGTCAGGAGTAGTCTTATGCATATGTTGTGATTATTTTATCATTATTATATGTAATACCTTTGATATAAATAAACTTGCTGCTGCTGTCTATGCACACCAAAACATGTGATAGATGCATGGATGTATGTAATGAATGGATGGCTGTATGGTATGTATGTGTGTGTGTGTGTGTGTGTGTGTGTGTGTGTGTGTGTGTGTGTGTGTGTGTGTGTGTGTGTGTGTGTGTGTGTGTGTGTGTGTGTGTGTGTGGGCATGTTTTTGTGAAATATCAGGACACAAATGTGTATAATGACATGGGTATGACACAGGTATTACAAAAAGAGGGTGAAATATGAGGACGTTCCCCATGTCCTCACTTTTCAAAATGCTTATAAATCATTTATTTTAAGTTTTTTTTCACAGAAAGTGAACTGCACAGTCTCCTGTGAGGGCTAGGTTTAGGGGCAGGGGCAGTGTAAGGGGATAGAAAATACGGTTTGTACGGTATAAAAACCATTACGCCTATGGAATGTCCTCACATTTCACAAAAACAAACATGTGTGTGTGTGCGTGTGTGTGCGTGTGTGTGCGTGTTTGTGTGTGTGTGTGTGTGTGTCTGTGTGTATATGTAATGGATGTTGTGTATGTGTATGTATGCATGGATACATGTATGTATGAATGAATGTATGTACGTACGTATGTGTGTATATATGGATGGATGGATGGATGGGTGGATTTTTGTTTGTGTTGAAAATGGACCAAAGTGAAATGGACTTAGGATAATGTCAGAGCTTAGACTTCACCTTAGACAGTGAAATTGAGAAGATGGCTTGTAAACTGCCCCATCTTGTGTTCCTCCACCATCTGTTGTGTCCAGATGGAGGAAGACAGTGATGGTGAAAGGGTGAAGGCCAACTCAGAACTCGTAGGATAGATGGATGGATGGATTTACAGTACACAAGACAGAATACTATATTAATTGCACACAATATACAGCATGGATAGTATTTCATTTACATAGTATTGAATTGGACACATAGGATCCGAAAAGTTGAAAACCAAAAGAACAGTTGAGGATTGTGAACAGAGTTTGGGCCTGACACATCTGCACCTAGTGGTTGAGTTTGTCGGACTGCAGGCAGGCGGCTGGAAATAAAAGGCTGATTCAGAAAGTCATTCATTCTACCTGAGTGCTGCTCACTCTCACTCGCTCTCTCTCATTCGGTGGCCTGTTATTTCTGATAATCATAAGCTTTCAAAGCAGAACAATGTTCATCATTCCGTCTCTCTTCAGCAGCAGTACATGATTGCAACTGTCATACAACGTGACGCGTTCCAATAGGAGTAATTTAAAGGCGTAGAGTCGTAGACAATGGACTGCACTTTACCATGAAAGTCCAGAACCATCAGCAACAATTCTATCAAATGAAGCTTCCACAGATCCTTTTGTCTCCTTATCGAAATCAACACTCAAGGCTGTTTCTTAGGATTGACGGATGTTCTTAGAAAGTTTCGTAGAGATGAGTGCTATTATGCTCGTCGTTGTGATGAATGCTAGTATGATCAGGACTGGAATGGAGACGTGCACCTGCAGAATGAGTGGAATGACAGCAAGTCAGCTGAGAGTCATCTACGTTTTAAATCTCAAGCCCACTGTGGCAATGTACATAATACCATACAACTACAATTACCTCCTATTATTTTTGCTCTTTGTATATAATTTCTTGTATATTTTTTTTTCCTGTATGCATAAAATATATAGATAGTCAACTACATTAACGTGTTGTATTACTGCACATATTAATACAGTCAGAACACACTGCATGGAATACTGCATCCCATAGCACTTATAATTCATTCTAATACATTTTTTAATCAGTGTTTTTGTCTCGTTTTACAGTAGAAATATATTTTTTAACTTTCTTGAATATTTTTAAGACTGCATAAATGTATACCATAGTTTGTTTGTCTATTTAATTTCATGCATGCAATTGGCAAATAGTTTTTCTTGTTTTATGTTTTCTTAAATACATCAATATTGATATCATGATGACTTTAAAGGTGAAATCAATCAATTTGGATGTTATTAATCGATTCGGCAGTCTTAAAATAATCTCCTATGAATTATAGTTTGTAAAATTTTGGGATTAAAATTCAACTAAAGTCCAAAAACCACTGGAACAATGTTATATATTTTGTTGACTTGTGTACTTACATTATCCCAACTGTTTCCAGGAATGTTTCGATACAGAGAAATTGGCCATTTTAACCAGGACACGGAATGTCCGTGCGTCACTTGTCAATGACATAATGACCTCGATTTCTGGTTTTATTCTGTAGAAACCATAGAAACACCAAAAATGCTTTAATATATTATGTGTTTTATTAGACAAGTGAGCAAATGTTTGGATGCATTCATCGACAGAAAACGAATCATTGTTATATAGCTCAACACAGTTAGTCTTATTGTTTAAATCTGGTTTTCATGATTAACCGTGAACACCATGTTTTACCATGCCTAATTTTGATCTAGCATACTGCAGTTTGCAACAAGTGTCTCATAGTAGCCACCGAGCAAATGCACAGAGTAGCATTATAACAACTTTTAACAAACTGAAATGTATCTGATGTGATAAAACATTGCTGCATTATATCACATATGAACCGGAAGCGGCGTCTGTGGCATAATAAAAGTTCATACTACAGTAACGTTAATAAATCTTTAATACATTAGCTCACCCATCTTATTCTTTTCCACCGGCTGTAGAGGTGAAGACAACAACTCCCACGAAATCAAGGCGTCATCAAGTTACGACTTTATTTTGAATGAGCGACCTCTAGCTGCGAAAATTACATATTGTGCCTCATGAACTGGCTTTTTTATTCTTTTATACTGTTGTCTGAGGTCAACTTATGATGTTCACGTGGTTTTTACATTCAAAAACATCATAATGAATAAGTAATAGGCTATTTCCTGCCTTGGTTTTGAGGCTCTCTGAAAAACGGTCGGTTTTGATGGGCGTGCCGCACTGAATACTTGGAAGTAGACGCCCACGGCTAGGATTGGATAAGATTTGCATATTTAATGAGCTTCAGCTCCCCTGTCAGTACACGTGAGGAATTGTTTTTAAAGCGTGTGGGAAAACGGCAACCGGAATTAATCGCTCACAGGGCTCGCAAAATGTCTTTATCAAACAAACACAATGATTAATCTCTCATCCACCCACGATTGATTGGAATGTTATTTCTGTATCATTTCGGCCGATCATCAGTGAATATAACAAAACACACACGCACGCGCAAGAAAGGAATGTTATTTCACTACAGCCCGTCGGCAGGCTGGTGATAGCCCGTCTGAAAAACACATAGCCCCGGGACTGGCTTTGCCAGCTGGCGTTACAAGTCCGACTCTTATCACGAATGAACCAATAACACCTTCTCCAGCCTGTGACAACGTGCTATGGTATGTAATCAGTAGATATCAAACGATCTGTAACAATGCAATACTAACACATATAAAAACATGTTTTATTCACATAAGTGTGTTGCACCGTTCCTGTCGGATCCAATATAGAAGGCACAGCATTGTGTTTTAATCTCAATATGTCTGCAAATCCAGTCTCGACCTCTATCTTGTTTACAATCGATTCCTCTGTGAAATGAAGCGAACAAACGCAATGTCTTACGCACTTGAGCTAGAACCAGCATCGTTTAGCTCCACGAGTCGGTGGACGGGCTTGAGGCGGCGCTTCTGCATCCTATTACGTCAGTGGTCGACATATTCTGAGATCTCTCGTTTTCTGGGCCTGGTGTCTATAAAAGCTTTTCTTTGACTAACAAGGACGTTTTCAGCTCCGAAACTTACAGGATATTCTTATATAACGATGAACTTTTATATACCAAAGGCTCAAAGGAAAGTTGATTTCTCAATTCATCACCCCTTTAAGAGAAATGGATGAAGCCCTATACAAACAATTCAGGGTAAAATAGCTCCTGTTCTGAAACTAATTAATATGAGGCAGTCATCTGCAGCACTTTCCTCTCCGGTACTGTATGCTTGGATAGTTTTATCCTGGCTCACTTTCTGGAAGCAAACAGATGTCCCACCTGAGCCTGAACATGACTGGAATTTTTAATGGACATGTGGATAACGGCTCAGGTCAAACATCGGTCTTCTCTGCACTTTTGAAGGAATGAACTTCTGAACTGAATCTTAATGCTCCTCCTGCTGAGCTGTGCCATTCTGATTCGGCAAATAATCACATCTCTGTTGAATAAATCCATGATGAACAAGATTAGTTCGTTTTTACGGTAACTCCTTTTTTTTTTTTTTGGTATTACAAGAACAAACTAGTCTAGTTTTCCTTTCCATCTCTTGCAATCTTGATTGCTCCCAGCCCAGATTGTGCACAGTCATGCCAGCATGATGCCTGCTGACTCTGTGTGGCAGCTGATGGGATGTGAGGGTGACGTTTTCACGCCAGATGCCCTGTGCCAGCGCAGACCGACTGGTGGATGGGAGGTGTTGGAGTGGAACGTGTGAAAATCCACGGGTCAACCCAGAAAAAAGCGCCAAGAGCCCAGACCACCATCTGAACCAAGAGTCCACCCATATGAGCCATTAAAGGCCATGCTGTAAATCTCTTGTGAACTGGTCATGTTGCCCGTAGCTCACAGCTTTTAAGCAGCAAATGATTCATAAACACGCGCTCCCCTGTGACCTCGTCCCCTAGTGCTGGCGGTGTAAGTCTGCACAGATGTGCCCTGTTTCTGTCCACTGGTCCCTGCCAGCAGCAGCAGATGTCTTGTGAGGGTAGAACTGGTCACGGCACAGTGAGATGACCCCTATCAACACATATACTAGTGCTAAATATAAAGTGGTGTCCAAAAGTTTGCTTTTGGAGGCTATATTGGAAGCAAATTCTTTATACACATTGTTATCAGCATAGCATCAGCGTTTATACTTTTAATTGATTATATGGGTTTTAAAAACAGAAATATGAAGCTCATGTACTTTTTATTAAGCTTATATTAATTTTTACTTTAATTATTTTGTACAAAAATGGCTGACATTATGCGTTTGGAATTTCTTCAATGTACACTACCATTCAAAAGTTTGAGGTCGGAATTTCTAATGCTCACCAAGGATGCATTTGTTTGTTCAAAATGCAGTAAAAACAATAATGTTATGAAATATTATTCCAATTTAAAATATCAGTTTTATATTTGAATATATTAAAATGTAATTCATTTCTCTGATGCAAAGCTGAATTTTCAGCATCATTACTCCAGTCTTCAGTGCCACATGGTCCTTCAGAAATCATTCTAATATGCTGATTTTCTTATTATTTTCAATGTTGAAAACATTTAATATTTTTGTGGAAACCGTTATGCTTTTTTTAAGGATTATTTGTTGAATAGAAAGTTCAAAAGAACAGCATTTAATTGAAATGGAAATCTTTTGTATCACTTTTGTATTTCATTATCAATAATTTTTATTAATTGAATGCATTCTTGCTGAATAAAGAAAAATAAAATAAAAGGGGCTCATAATAGAGCAGTAGATAATGGGAAAATTGTAAAAATATATTTATAAATCCTTTGTAGTCACATAATAACATTGTGGCTTTGATTTGGTATATCAAAAACTATTTTTTTTATCTGTTTTTCCACATCTTGATGGATGACTGCTTGATTTATTGTATTGATTTTTTGTTTTTAATTCATTCAGTTGAAACTGATTTCTCAAATTGTCCTTGAGTGTCACATCACAGGGCTAAATATATTCCTTGTTTTTGTGTGTGTTTGTTGATAATGAGATCTCAAGGTCAGTGAGGGTTGTTCTGCTGACCTCCGACTCATTAATATATAATTCACATTAAATGTGTATTAAAAACAAATGAGTCTGACCTGATTCTGCTGTGGCTCGACCCCTTACAGAATCTCAGTGCTCTCACTTCACCACAACACATGGACACCATCCAACCTCTTCTTCTTTCCTCCCATTCTCTCTCCTCAGTGTTGTAATTCAGTTCAGTTTCCTGCTGAAATCATCAATGTTCTCCTCCAATCATATTCGCTCTCAGCTCACCGTCTCCTCCAATGAGAGAGCAGGAGAGCAGGAGTGTGGCTAGCAACTGGAGAGTTATTGAGAGACTGCGGTTAAATCAAGGCCTCAGGAACTCTGTGTGTGTATGTGTGTGTGTGTGTGACTAACACGCAGCTTGAGAGATGTGCGCTGATTCAACGAGGGAGAAGTCTGTTTCGGCATCACATTTAGCTCAGTAATGAAACAGACGTATTCCTTCGGGGTCTTCATAACTCCTCTGAGTTATCAGCTCTTGTCTGCCGGCCGCGTTTCGGTAATATTGATGTATGTTGTGAAATGAATAGCAGCACCTCTGCTTGCTGTAGATTTACAGAGGCGCTCAACTGTCCCGCTCCACCCGCACATGCTGGTAAACGCCGTACGAATCGTTAAATCCCAGCGAGAATCATAAAGTGTTTGTGTCTGCTGTGTGCATTATTTTCTCTGTTTTATAGTCAATTCGGTTAGAAAAATAAAGGCAGTGTCAAGAGAGATGTAGCCGTAAAGTAATGTTTGCTGCTCAGTCATAGACTTCTGCTTTTCATTGCATTCTTTAGTTTGCTAAAATAAAAAACCAGTGCAGTGCAAATTTTTTTTAAAAAAGTAATATGCTATTTTGTTGTCACATAATCTTACTATGTTAGGCTACATGAGGCCTCCAGTTATCATATTGGAAATATGTAATTATTATAATGAGTTCAGTGTACTTGATCTTCTTGTAAATGAAAGGTCAAGCCAAGCGCATTGGGTCATACTTTATTTTAATGTGACGTAGTTACACTTTACTACATGTACAATAGTAATAACAGTAAATTATGCATAATTACAAGTTACTAACCCTAAACCAAACCCTAACCGTAACTCTATAGTACATTCAAACTATATGAGGTTCATTCTCGTGTTACGCATCACGTTTGAGCTTCCGCAAGAACCAATGAGGTTCATTCTCGTGTTATGCATCACATTTGAGCTTCAGCAAGAACCAATGAGGTTCATTCTCGTGTTATGCATCACATTTGAGCTTCAGCAAGAACCAATGAGGTTCATTCTCGTGTTACGCATCACGTTTGAGCTTCCGCAAGAACCAATGAGGTTCTTTCTCGTGTTATGCATCACATTTGAGCTTCAGCAAGAACCAATGAGGTTCATTCTCGTGTTATGCATCACATTTGAGCTTCAGCAAGAACCAATGAGGTTCATTCTCGTGTTATGCATCACATTTGAGCTTCAGCAAGAACCAATGAAGTTCATTCTCGTGTTACGCATCACGTTTGAGCTTCTGCAAGAACCAATGAGGTTCATTCTCGTGTTATGCATCACATTTGAGCTTCAGCAAGAACCAATGAAGTTCATTCTCGTGTTACACATCACGTTTGAGTTTCCGCAAGAACCAATGAGGTTCATTCTCATGTTACGCATCACGTTTGAGCTTCCACGAGAACCAATGAGGTTCATTCTCGTGTTACGCATCTCGTTTGAGCTTCCGCAAGAACCAACAAGGTTTATTCTCGTGTTACGCATCACGTTTGAGCTTCAGCAAGAACCAATGAAGTTAATTCTCGTGTTACGCATCACATTTGAGCTTTCGCAAGAACCAATGAGGTTTATTCTCGTGTTACGCATCACGTTTGAGCTTCAGCAAGAATCAATGAAGTTCATTCTCGTGTTACGCATCACGTTTGAGCTTCAGCAAGAACCAATGAAGTTAATTCTCGTGTTACACATCACGTTTGAGTTTGCGCAAGAACCAATGAGGTTCATTCTCATGTTACGCATCACATTTGAGCTTTCGCAAGAACCAATGAGGTTCATTCTCGTGTTACACATCACGTTTGAGTTTCCGCAAGAACCAATAAGGTTTTTTTCTCACACGTCAAGCAAGTACAGTTGAGCTTTTGTTTATATTTGCTGATCAATGTTTATATATGAATAAAAGCCTAAATTAAATTAGTTCGTCATATAAAGCAATCGTGTCTCTTCATAAAATTTGGACTAAACTGCTCAATTCATATGGATTAGTTTTACAATCTCTTTATGAACTTTTTGAAGCTGTGGTAGTTAATTTTTATTTTTTTTTCAAATTTGATTTCATGGTGACTTTAAGACTATACTTTTTACTTCTGCACAGCAGTTTGCGAGACTCTGTATCCCAAAGATGTCATAGTTTTACCGTTTTCTCTCTCTCTCTCTCTCTGAGCTGATGCTGAGAAATCAGAGCGAAAGAGAAAAGAAGCCGTGGAGAATAAAAAAGATGTCTCATCAGAAAATTTTGGCAGAAATAAAGCCTGCAAGCAAAGCGCTGTACAAAATGACAGTCAGTTTATAGAAAGCTGACAGTTGTGCATCAGTGTGTTATGTAACAGAGGGACTGTCAGGGGAAGTAAGCTCATGCGATCTGGTCTCACATGAACTCCAGTTCTTCTGTTTACACTGAAGGTGATCAAACAGATCCATATGATGTTTCTCTGGTCTGTTTTATTGAAAGTGATCATCACATGCATATATGTGAATGTGATGCTTTACTAGAAAGAGCAGTGATGCTTTCGATAAGATTAGGAATCTTTGTCAGGTCACTTCCTGTTTAAAATGCTGTTTAGAGCTATGTGTTTTCCTGAGGTTGAACATAGCGACTATTATAAACCAAATAAATCTAATAAAAACAAACAAAACATAAAAACGAGCCTGCAGTCGCTGGTATTAAACTTCAGCACGCTGAATTTTAATGCAACTCTGGCCAGACATTTGTTCAAGCCTGGAGCTGTTTACTTCAGTGCAGACACCGTTTATTTCACAGCACTGTTGGGAAGCTGCTTTATCACTTTACCTGCTTTATGCAACACAGTTTCATTTTACACTATATGGTTCAGAGATATTTTATTTTGATTCTTAAATGATGTGTGTGTGGTCTTGGTAAACCCTATTATTGGGACAAAATGTCCTTATGGCAATTTTTGAACAAGGATGGCAATTTCTGAAATCATTGTGGGGACATTTTTTGGCCTCCATGAGGAAAAACGCTTGTACACATATCATATACTATGTCATGTTTTTTGAAAATGTAAAAATAGAGAAAGTTTTCTGTGTTGTGTAGGTTTAGGGGTATAGGGTTAGGGGATATAATATACAGTATGTACAGTATAAAAACCATTACGTCTATGGAGAGCTTAACGTTAATTTCAAGTTAGTGAGATAAAATATTTCAACTCAGAACAACATTTTGTCAATTATTTCCCAGATGAAGTTTTGGTTTTGAGGTTAAAGTTAACTTGCCTTGCATTCCCTATACAACAGTGGGTGAAGAAGACAACTCGGATTTGAAGTGTCTCCCCATATTGCAGCGTTTTTGCATGTTCTGCAGACAGGGTGACCATCCTTGATTAAGTTTCCCTCGGGACTTAAAAAATGACCACACAAAATATGACCACACCAGATTTGGTCCTTTTAGAAGGCTGAAAAATCTCGCTGGAACGCCAGTCTCTCGTGAACGTGCGTACGACAGTTAGTGGACATTAGGGATTACAGTAGTTTGTAAAGTTTTAAATATGGATATTTTTCTGACACAAACACACTCGCTTCGCTTCAGAAGGCTTTTATTAACCCCCGGGAGCCGTGTAGAGCAGTTATATGATGGATAGATGCACTTACGGACTAAACAGAAACAGCCATTCACTGCCATCATAAAGCTTGGAAGAGCCAGGACATTTTTTTAAATATAACTCTCATTGTCTTCATCTGAAAGAAGAATGTCATATACACCTAGGATGACTTGAGGGTGCGTAAATCATGGGGTCATTTTCATTTTTGGGTGAACTAATTTATCACATTTTTTTATTAATTTATTATTTTTTTGAACAAGTTATACTGTAGCTAGTTTTTGTTGATGCATGAATATTTAGCATGAAGCACTACAAATGCTTCACTTCACCTCACTGTTTTCTATTAATGTTGATCTCTATTAATGTAAAATATGAGTAAATATGATTTTCTTCAGATGTCTCGTTCTGTTTTACATCCCCCTCTTCCTTCGCTGACTCGATTAAGCTGTCAGCCGTTCGAAAAGCAGAGAACTGTCAAGGCCAGTGTCCCATAACTCTCTTATAAGAGCTATGTGTAAACGACCAAGAGTACCCACAGGAGCTGCTTGTCTCCTCTAAATGACATGTCTTTCTCGTGTCCTCATTGAGTTTCATTGCATGAAGTCCGGTCATGGTAATGGCACCCGAGAGTATCTGTCGTATTTGCTTTTGAGGAGCGTTGCTGCGAGCGGCCACGGCACTGACGTCAACCCTTCACGCTGAGATGTTTGGTTCCCTGTGCACACCAGATCTGAGTTTAGACCTGGCTCGAATCCATCTTTCTGCACGAGATAAGCATGCTCTGGCTTTGCCCAAATTCCCTGTTGTTTATGCATCGTTCGCCAAAGCATGTGACTACTACGCTTATCTCCAAATGTTTGGCAATGTCACTCTCTCTATATGGAGCAGGAGGAAGAAGAAGAGAACAAAATGCCAGCTCTTCCTCTCTCTCTCTCTCTCTCTCTCTCTCTCTCTCTCTCTCTCTCTCTCTCTCTCTCTCTCTCTCTCTCTCTCCTTTACACATTAGTTGAAAGATAAGTATCGGAGGTACTGTAACACACACACACACACACAGACACACACACACACACACACACACACACACACACAAACAGATCTCCTTCTGCTCCCCTCCCACCATGTCCCCGTCGTACTCTGTTGGCCACGATAAAGAGCAGCCACGCTCACAGCCGCCATCAGCCGCCTGCCAAAGCGTTTAATCTCTCTGCAATTTCCCACCGCTCTGTTTTCCCGCTGATCCGTCCTACGTCCTGTGAGTGGGGGGATTTGGGACAGTTCTAGGGGTTCGACTAAACGGTCAGAGAGAGAAAAAGGTGTGGGTGAATCTTATGAAGCCTGACCAGGTCATATATCACCCCAAACCAAAAGAAAGATAGATTTTTTTTAAATAGTTCAACTAAAATAAAGTCTGTTTTTAGAACCATTGTGTGCATTGTGACAGCTAAGCATTTTTATCTGCGGTTCTCATTACTGTAGTGCAGAAAAATCTCATTAAAGCCCAAAAATATTTTAATTGCCTTATTACAGAATTGTGAATGGGTCAAGGGACTGGATTATTTCAAATTTCTTTATCTAGTTATTTTTTTAATAATCACTTTCTAGCTGATTTAAATGTAATATTAATTCATTTAATTTATAGATTATAACTATTATAATTATATGTATGAAAAAAGTAAGATGAGACCATATGCATAATTGTCATGTAAATGAAGTCACAGTGCAAAATATACTTCATTTTTCTTTTGAGTTTAAAGTGAAATATGAAGCCTTCCACTGAGATAAAATAACATTGTAGGATATGAAGTCATATTGTGATATTTAACCCTTGCATGGCCTTTGGGGTCCGTTCGGATCCTATTTGATGTTTCCCTCATTAAAAAAAGATGTTCCCTTCATCTCAGTTCATCTCACATTATCTATCTAAACACGTACACAAAAACTGGGCTTGATTTGGTTGTTCCGAAGGTAAAAAAAAAAAAAGTCACACTCACGCACGGGGTCAGAATGGACACCACATTTAAAAATAAATGGGAAAGGCCATTTTTTTTTCTTCAATAAAATCAATTAGTCTGAACATTTTCACACAGAAAATAAGGCCTGGTACTAGAGCACAAATGCAGTGTGGAACAAACATGCTCACTTTCTCTCACACACACACACACAGACACAAACACTTTTGCATACACACACACACACACACACACACACACACACACACACACACACACACACACACACACACACACACACACACACACACACACACACACACTCACAAACGCACGCACAGACACACACACAGCTCCTGTTCATTTCTGCTTATTGCTATTGGTTTTATTTACATATATTTTAAATAATTTTATTCTAAAGTTTTTTTACATTTTGGTTTATTGAAATAAATAATTTGTAAATACAATCTGACTCTTAAGGGTTTTTTAGTGGCATTTTAGTTACATTTTTGTATAATTAAATGTAAAATTGTTGTACATTTAAGTGGAATTATTGCACTTCAAACTTCAACTCTTCAAACAACTATTTTTTTTTTATACCTTTGACCCTGAGTAAAAAGGGGAAATGAGGACTGTATAAGGGCTAAAGTTATATAATGAAATGTACAGTCTGCTGTTGTAACTCAGATGCGTAAATATGATCCAGACTTGTTTTCCTGATATTCGTCTTTCTTCCGATGACCTTGCATAACCTCTACCATCTTTTGCTCAGCAGCTTAGGAGGGTTTCCCGGTTCTGATTATTCTGACTTAGAAAACTGATTTTCTAATTATAGCTGGAGCAGTAAGCAGTGGTTTACGGCAGATGTTCTGTACCGATTCAGTGCAGCCTCTGCGTCTGTGAATCACATAATCTTCCCCTTAATTGAAGGAGAACGTTGTTTACATAAACACTCGAGAAGAGACGGCCGGTGCTGACGGTTAAAATACAGCTTCGGCATGAATACGTTCTCCTAATCAGAGCAGAAGTCATGTGGCGAGGCGGCTGTGGTTATTATTGTTTGAAAGGAGGCTGGTGCTTTGTTTACATCTGGTGTTACGGAAGCTGAAAGCTGGCCAGACCCTCCTCTCCCCCTCACTGTCTTTCTGAGCTGTGAATAATAGATAAAGCCACGGTGATGATTGGCACCACATCTCTTCTGTATGGAGGAATGAAAGAGCACCATGCCAGCTAGTTAATACGCACCCCGCATTACAGCGAGAGCAGGACCTCTGCGACGACTCGCCATTCGGCCCTCATTTTCAATTCAAAAGCGCCTGTTTTGCATTTACAATAACAAGCAGCCATATCACCCTGCAGCCCAAGACTGGTTTCCCACTGAAGCTAAGCAGGGCTGAGCCTGGTTAGTACCTGGATGGGAGACCAACTGGGAAAACCAGGTAGCTTCTGGTAGAGGTGTTAGTGAGGGCAGCAGGGGGTGCTCACCCTGTGGTCTGTGTGGGTCCTAACACCCCAGTATAGTGATGGGGACACTATACTGTAATAAGCACCGTCCTTCGGATGAGACGTTAAATCGAGGTCCTGATTCTCTGTGGTCATTAAAAAAAAAATCCCAGGATGTCCTTCGATAAAGAGTAGGGGTGTAACCCCGGCATCCTGGCCAAATTTGCCCATTGGCCCTCTCCATCATGGCCTCCTAATCATCCCCATATACAGATTGGCTTCATCACTCTGTCTCCTCTCCACCAATCAGCTGGTGTGTGGTGGGCGTTCTGGCGCAATATGGCTGCCGTCGCATCATCCAGGTGCATGCATGGTGGTTGAGGAGATTCCCCCTTCTATATGTAAAGCGCTTTGAGTGCCTAGAAAAGCGCTATATAAATGTAACTAATTATTATAATTATTATAACAACAGGAGCATCTAAATGGAGGAATGAAGAGTGTCTCAATACAGGTGCATACTCAGTCTGTCTGACTGAATAAAACACAAACTAACTGCATGATTTTATCTACTAGTGTCATTGATTCTTCATTGATCTATTGAATCTTTGATTCATTGATCTACATTGTCCCACAAAAACTCAAAATGACAAATTCACTCACTTTGAATTAACTTAATTTGTTTATCATATGCTACTTCTCGTTTGAAATCACCCATTATACAATAAAGTAACACAATCCTTCTCTGCATCACTGTATTTTAAACAAAATCAAAAATATTAACAGTTTAACGGTACATGTATTCACCCCGAACCGTCCCATTACGGACATCCCGGTACAGTGTATGCAGTCAGACAACGAATACAGTCAGTCAGAGGCAATCCACACTCCAATCCAGAAGGTACGGCACACGGTAATGCAACGCTGTTTGCTAACCCCCACAACAAAAAAGAGACTATTTGTGCACCAACCCAAAACAAGGCTCTGTCCCAAATAGCACCCTAAACACTGGTGGTCTTCCTACAAGTCCGCACTTTTGTGACATAACGCCGCTTTGTCTGTCGGGAAGAAGTCCGCTGTGGAGCTCGCACTAGTGCGGGCTTGGCAAAAGTGCACATCGAGAGCGCATATCGACCGCAAAGGGTCCTAAAATGACAAAAGGACACCCTACAGTCTCATGGATTCATGGACAGCCATTTTAAGTCCACAAGACCGAGAGTGCATGAAGTGTGCCATTTGGGACAGGGCCCAGGGGTTCAAATGGCACGCAAGAGCTCGCTAGGAGCCTATACACTGATTATCGATTTTTTTGTGATGCACTCCACTAACTTCACTGAATGGAAACCAGGATGGCAGAAAGCGGCATCCTGTTTGTGTTCTTAATTTTACAAAAGCACATAGTGTACACAAATAAATAGACTCTTTCGAATGCTGTCATACTCTTATCTGTATGACCAGAATTTATGCCATAAATGACGGAGTATTTTAAGTTGTTTCCGCTACTATAATGAGACAAAATCATTTGGCATTGTGCCGATTTGTGTTTTGGAAGTCTCACTACAGTCCAGTGATGAAATATGTGTGTCCTGGAAATAGGAAGCCACAGGTGCCGCTTCACTCGCTGACTTCTCATGTAAAGGTGAAGTAGACTTAGATGTACGGTATGTTTACACGACACCGTTTTCAACTGAAATCTGAAAACCTTTTATGCAATTTGGCCATTCATTTACACAACAATTGCATTTTAGGGGGCCTGAAAACGGGATTCAAAGTGCAAGGTTTTGAAAATGATGACTTTACCGTCTCCCTGGGAACAACAAAAATGTGAAAGCAGTGACGTCATGCATATTACATGTTCACGAATGCGTATTACGTGTCCGCAGGCTGTTGACAAAGTGATATCGCCAACTACTGGGCTGGCATGCATAATACAATCTTTTTAGTCATTTCCGCAGATACGTGTGAACGGGGATCATTTTGACAACGTTCTCGTCTGTTTTTAGTACATCAATGTCATGTTAACATACCCGTGGATGGCACTTTTTCTCCTTCTCGCTCATTTTTCAGTGATTTCTTAAAAAAAGCGTAATATTGAACCATGTGCACAGCATGTTAATGAACTGTCACGCTAAGAAAACTAATATCTGCACGTTTTATTGTTCATTATTCAATTTATTTTGTACTTTTATAACACAAGATGCTTTTCATTAAATACCTTTTTTTATCAGCCCTATAAAAAAATATGACCAATGCAAGAGTGCATTCTGTTTACTGCTTAGTACTTGATACACTAAAGGAGGCTTTACTGGACTAACTAGGGGACTAAATGCCGCTAGTTGGAACAGACTGTATTTTGCACAACTATGCTCTAAATGAATAAATATAATTCTCTCTGCATTGTAAATATATAAATAGTAATTATAGTAATTAATATTAACTATAATAGTAATGGTGAGACAGATAAATATTGACATTTGTTTGCTTAGCTAACAATGCAAAAAAAAATAACACTTAGGATTTGGATAACAGTATTTGTTTAACAATTGTTTTAGTTGGATTTAACTATTTATATTAATACTTTTAGGTATAAAATGATATTTATAGTCAACATCCTTCTCACTTTTAAATTTTAAAGTTAATCACTGTACATTCAGCCCACGGTTTGACTGTTTTGTTGGATGGATATTCTAAATGTTTTTGAGCTGGTTAAGATGAACCCTTAGTTAAAGACTTGCTTCAATTTTCTGGTTGACTTACCAACTAGTTCTTGTTTTTGTTGGGCTTCCTAAACCGTATAATCTTGCCGGCCGGTGTTTGTCTTTTGGCTGATTACACGTATTAAGCAATGGTGGGTTGGTTAGAGAGAGAGACCGAGAGAGGGAGGGAACCACACCTGGGGTCTGCCATCAACATGCAGTCAGACGTGCTGTAGGCTCTATTGTGAGCTGTTTATTTAGACAGTTGTCTAAATGACATGCCCGTATACATCTCTGTTTGGAGATAGAATAATTCCATGTTGTCTACATTAAATTTCTCTGCTTTTTAACTAAGCAGATTTAAATGCATGATACAAATGCATGATAATCATTTCTGGCACATGGGCAAACTGTTTTTCTCAACTTATTCTCATACAAGCAGCTACTGTACCATATGCTTATGAAATTATCACATTGGTGCTTATGCAGGAAACAACGCTTTAAATTTAAATTTAGATTAAATTTGATCCCATTCTTGACAGTTTTTTTTCTTTCCTAATAACTTGTCCTCTTTCTATGGGATCTGTCAATACAAATTGACTAAAA
The DNA here is from genome assembly GCF_949357685.1 of Gobio gobio. Classification (NCBI taxonomy): domain Eukaryota; kingdom Metazoa; phylum Chordata; class Actinopteri; order Cypriniformes; family Gobionidae; genus Gobio; species Gobio gobio. The sequence continues at coordinate 41,514,656 of NC_137108.1, read as the reverse complement.
TAAATAAATAAATTTAGTTTTTTAAACACGTTTTTGGTTTGAGTGGTGCAATGTTACCTATTGTATCCATTAGTTTTCTTCTTCTTCCACCATGGGAGTCTATGGTAGCCCATAGAACCATATTGTAAAAAGTTGTGAAATTTGGCACACAGATAGAAAACTGTCCAAACATTCACCACAGTAAATTTGGAGTCTCTAATTCAATCCCTCTAGTGCCTCTAGTGAAAATGTTCCCCCCCGAAAAACTATCTTTTTTATAACTCCTCCTAGACTGTTTGTCCAATTTTCATAAAAATGTAATCAGATTGTCTTCGGACCATGCAGGCGAAAAGTTATCAAAAGCTTTTTGATAAACCCAACTGTTCTCGAAGAGCACGCCAAATTGGACACGAGGCTATATCAATTTCAGATTCAAACCTAACTTGGTAGAATCAATCGTGCATACTTTTTACTTTTACTTCGTTACATTTTGCAGCAATTATTATGCTTCCTTCTCTACTACATTTCTACAACGTTTCGTTACATTTTCTGATCAGTTCGACATTAAAGCTCTTGTAATGAACTGACGGTGGTTGCGCTGTTGAGGCTCGCACAGCCTCATGAGGAGAAATGGAAACATCAGCGCCGCTCACACAGAGAAACGACTGCCTCATTCTTGAACAAATCAGCCATTTGAACGAATCGACTCAATGATTAACTCATTAATACCTGCCGCCACCAACTGGCAGTTTAGTTTCATAGTTTCAAAAATTCTTTCCAACATTTCTATTTTGTATTCAAAAAATATTTAAAACAATCTTATAACATAATTTAATTAAGTTGTAATTTTTCAGTGTAAATTATTTAATTTGATTGGTAACAGCCCTATATTGTCTTATTCTAATTTAATGTACAATTTAAGAATATAAAAGGAAAGCTTTAGCATATCCTATATTTAATAAGATTAGGGGAAAAATGCCCTTTATAAAATGTAAAAATATCATAAATATGCAGATTTAAATACGTCAAAGCTGTTCACTGAACACTATCGTGAGAATATTGCTTCAGAATAATGATATTTAACTCTGCAGATCACCCTAATAACCAAAATTATAAGTCCGAATGTAAACTGGGCCACAGATGGTGAGCACAATTACATTAACCCAAAAAAATGCCTTTTAAAAAACATATATATATTAGAATAGACATTAAGAGAATAAATTGTTATGCAAGTACTTAATACTTAAAGTACATTTAAAATCAAGTACTTTTTACTTAAGTAGGGTTGTCTTTGTGGTACTTCTACTTTTACTAAAGTAAATATATCTCTGTGTATTTGTACTTTTACTTAAGTACTGAGATTCAGTACTTCCTCCACCACTGCATCCCAAGCATGACCTGAGGCAACATGCAGTGTTTTGGCACAGCGCCACCTACCGGTCAGAATATATGAAAATGTGTTGTTGTTTTTTTGCTTGCAATTTCTGAATGGTTTGCCCAAAAATCCTAAATTCATGATACAGTGCATCATGCCGAGTCGAATGATACCCAATTTTCCCATATTAAATTATGAGCGTCGGCCATTTTGAATTTTGTCTTAAAATGCTGTATTTTAAGAACACATTAGCGCATCGTTTCAAAACTCGGTATGTGTCATCGGCATCTTGCCCTGAAGGTACTAAAAATGTTTTGAGATAACGCCACCTTGTAGTCAAAAGTTATAATGAAATTTCCGGAAATGCTAATAACTTTTGATTCATTTTGCCTATTTTGATGAAACTGATCTTGATAGATTCTTATCAAGCGCCACCTATTGGTCAAAAGTGATAAGCAAGTTAATCATATTAAAGTGATTGTATTTGTGTTTTTTCATCCATTTTGACTAAAATAATCTTTAATTACTTATTGGTGCCATTTTTCTAAAGCTCCTAGCCATGCTTGGTTGTCACATTGTTCCTTTTTTTTTTCTTAGCCCCTATAATTGCTGCTTGCAGCTATATTATTAATTATATTATTTGGTTTAATTTTAGCTAAGCAATTTAAATGTATTGGTCATGATTTATTATATATATATATATATATATATATATATATATATATATATATATATATATATATATATATATATATATATATATATATATATATATATATATATATATATATATATATATATATATATATATATATATACAAATTTTTTTTTTTTTACAATTTATGACCAGTAAGTGGCACAGTTTAAAGCTTTACAAGGACGCCCTTTGTATGGTGCTTAGATCACCTGCCAAACTGGAATTTTAATGAACGTCTAAACTTTAGGCACCCTGCATTTTTTTTTTTTTTTTCAGCAAATTTCATGATGCATACAGTTATCAATTAAAGTGTAGTATTCTCATTTTACCATGTTTAAATATATTCCACAGAAACATCAATAAAAAAGTAATGCAGAAATGTGGAAACTCTTATTATCGGCCCTCTGAGTCTTCATTCTGGCCGCATTTCAGGATTGACCTGAAGATGATGGCCAGGATTCCTGGGAATGTGCTTTCAGGCATTTGTCTCAATTATAGGTTGAGATAAAAGGTGAAGACGATTGACTGTGAGGTCGAACAATTAACTGATCTTGACTCTCCTTCTTTAGGTTCGCTACCTGTTTTAAAGCATATACATTTTAAAGATTAAACATTTGCCCTGAGCTAAAGAATCAAACTCTTTTTGTTCAGTGGTGTTTGAAATCCAAAACGACTCTTGAATAATGCTGCATTTTTAAAGCTGTTGAGAACCTGAAGGCAAATTTAGTGCACCATGTTGCACGAATTAGAAGAATTCGAAGAAGCAGTGTTTCTGAAGAACAGACATTTACGTCTAATAACTCATTAGAAGGAAACAGTTTCACAGTGTCACCCGTTGCCTCCATCTGTTGGCTTTTTAACGGATGCGTGATACTACAATAATAGACTGGGGAAAAAAAGTTCTTCTCACGAGGATCTAATTGTCATAGACCATTGTTTTTAGGTGGAGTCAATAAAGACAGGCCTTTAGCAGCACAAAAACATCTGCAGTCTCACACACGTTCTCCAATGGTCCATAAAGGCCAATTCACACTGCAACAGACACTCCGTCGGGTTTTGTCGAATCAGAATTAGAATGTCTGAGAAGTGACGTCCTGTGAGTGTTCAAATACTGCTTGATGTGGTTTGAAGGATCAGTTCTACATGTCTCCTGTTGTTTCCTCTCAGACTAAAGAAGAAGTCCCAGTCGGTGGATATCGGCTCTCAAAGTTTTCCAGCACGGCTCATCCCAAGTCTGTCCTTAAACAGATCTTCACCACCTGTTGCCCAGATAACCACATCTGAGGTGCAAGAAAACAACACCACCAATTCCCAGCGCCGTGGTCCGCGTTGCAGTGACCTGAAACGAGGATACACCATAGGTAAATGAGCATCCGGCTCTCTTCAGTATTCATGATTGTGTGTGTGTGTGTGTGTGTGTGTGTGTGTGTGTGTGTGTGTGTGTGTGTGTGTGTGTGTGTGTGTGTGTGTGTGTGTGTGTGTGTGTGTGTGTGTGTGTGTGTGTGTGTGTGTGTGTGTGTGTGTGTGTGTGTGTGTGTGTGTGTGTGTGTGTGTGTGCATTTAGCACTTTATCTCTGTGTAAATGTATGTGTGCATGACGATGAGTGAAAGTAAGTTCTGATAGTCTCTTCTCTGCCTCCTCTTGTTCTCTTCTCTTCTTGTTCTCGGTTATTTTCACCTCATTCTCAAATCTGTCTTTTTCTCCTCATAATCTCATGTCAACTCTCATCTCTTTCTCCTCTCATCATTCTTATTCTAATAATCGTTTTCCTCTCATTCTCTCCTCTCTCTCTCTCACCTTGCTCTAATCTCTGTATCCTCTCTTTCTCCCTGTCTTCTATTTTTCCTCTTTGGACTTTTTCTCCTTGATCTCACCTCATGTATATCTCCATTCAATCTCCTCTCATTCTCTTCTCTCTCTTTTTTCTCTCATCTCTGTCTCTTTCTCCCCTTTCTCATCTATCTGATCTCTTTCTCCAGATCTCACCTCTTTTTCATATCTGTGTCCATCATTTTTCATCTCCATCTGTTTCTGCTCTCATCCGTCTCATCTCTTTCTCTTCTCATTCTCCACTCTTGCTCTATACGCTCTCTTTCTCCCTGTCTTCTATTTTTCCTCTCCTTCTCCTCTTTTTCTCCTTGATCTCACCTCATGTATATCTCAATTCTATCTCCTCTCATTCTCCACTCTTTCATTTTGCTCTCATCTCGGTCTCTTCCCTTTCTTATCTTTTTTTTCTCTCTCATCTATCTAATCTCTTTCTCCAGATCTCGCCTCTTTTTCATCTCCTTAGTTTTTAATCTCCATCTGTTTTTGCTCTCATCCATCTCATCTTTCTCCACTTATTCTCCACTCTCTCTCCTTGCTCTCATCTCTCTGTCTCCTATTTTTCCTCTTTCTCATCTATCTCATCTCTTTCTCCTCTTTTTCTCCTATATCTCACCTCTTTTTCATGCCGCCATAGTTTCTCGTCTCCATCTCTTTTCACTCTCATCGATCTAATCTCTTGTTCCTCTCATTCTCTCCCCTCTCTCTCTCTCTCTCTCTCTCTCTCTCTCTCTCTCTCTCTCTCTCTCTCTCTCTCTCTCTCTCTCTCTCTCTCTCTCTCTCTCTCTCTCTCTCTCTCTCTCTCTCTCTCTCTCTCTCTCTCTCTCTCTCTCTCTCTCTCTGTCTCTCACCTTGCTCTAATCTCTGTATCCTCTCTTTCTCCCTGTCTTCTATTTTTCCTCTCCTTCTCCTCTTTTTCTCCTTGATCTCACCTCATGTATATCTCCATTCTATCTCCTCTCTTTCATTTTTCTCTCATCTCTGTCTATTCTCTTTTTCCCGTCTCATCTTTTTCCTCCCTTTCTCATCTATCTCATCTCGTTCTCCTCTTTTTCTCCTAGATCTCACCTTTTTCATCCCGCCATAGTTTCTCATTTCCATTTGTTTTTACTCTCATTTGTCTCTTCTCTTTCTCCTCTCTTTCTCCACTCTCTCCTTGCTCTCACCTGTATCTTCTCTTTCTCCTGTCTCCTATTTTTCCTCTCTTTCTCCTAGATTTCAACTCTTTTTGTTCCTCCTCTCATTCTCCACTCACAATTTTTGCTCTCTTGTCTCTTCTCTTTCTCCCGTCTCATCTTTTTCCTCTCTTTCTCATCTATCTCATCTCGTTCTCCTAGATCTCACTTCTTTTTCATGCCTCCATAGTCTCTCGTCTCCATCTCTTTTTGCTCTCATCGATCTAATCTTTTTCTCCTCTCATTCTCCTCTCTCTCCCATTGCTCTCATCTCTGTCTCTCCTCTTTTTGCACTGTCTCCTCTTTTTTCTAATACAGTATATCTCTTCCATATCTTCCGCATCTTTTCCATATGTCTCCATAGTTTCCCCTCTCATTCTCCACCATCTCTTTTTGCTCTCTTCCTAGATCTCGCCTCTTTTTCATATCTGTCTCCATAGTTTCTCTTCTTGTTCTCCACCATCTCTTTCTGCTTTCATCCATCTCATCTCATAAATCCGATTGCTAGTGTGGATTTGTTGGGTTTGAAGGGATTGTGAAGAGAGGTCAGAGGCTATAGAGAGAGAGCAGGAGACGGCTTTCCTTTCATCTCGGCCTGTTTGATAGTGCTGGTGATTTGACTGCACAGTTTAAGAGACGATTGAAAGAGACATTTCCACAAATCAAGAGGATTCTTCAGAGCCTCTCACAGAACATGGGTTAGCAAATAGACTTGCTTTGTGTTCACTTCATTTACCCGCTCTTGTAAAGCTGCTTTGCCGAATGTTTGTGTATCAAACTTTTCTGATCTGTACAGCACATTAAAACTACAAAACCAATTGTTGTGCTGTAGCTACTATTATCTTTATTAGTATTGTTATTTAATGGTAGGGATTTGAACAAACTCCTGTGGTAATAAACTTAGCTACATAACTTATAGCTAACTTGTCCCACAATGACCAGTGTTATTTTAGTATTATTTATATACTGTTAGTATTTATTAATATTTTGAATTTGTTTTTATTTAATATGTTCGGTTTTCATTTTAAAATTACTTTTTTTAAAATATATATTTCAAAATATTTTAGTTCTTAAACTTAATTTATTTTAGTTCCAATGCAACATTTCTAATCATCTTTTGATGTTTCTTAAGTTTACATTTTTCATCTAATATTTAAATTAATTTTATTTCAGATTTATTTCAGGTAACAAAGGGATTTTTCTAAGCTCTTAGACGTGTCATTTTAGCCTAGAGGATGATAAACCAGGAAATATCCCACTGATTTAGATTGCAGAAGTGAAGCGAACAGGTATTAACCTGAAAGGGTTTATTTTGCTATAATGATCGGTTGACTGTACATTATGCCTTGCTTCTTGAATAAATGGGCATGAAATATTGATCTACGGATGAAATGTGATTTTATTAAGTGAGAAGAAAGAGACCGTGGAGCCATACAAGAGACATTATGCCAGCAAAGCTATGTAGAAAATTTGTCGCCTGGAATAGCAGTCGATTATATCTGTCAGGACCACTTTCGTCAAAGATGATTGATTTACTATTAGCATATAGTTTGGATTGGGGGAATGGTTCTGTTCTGGGCAAAAACTCCCTGCGCATCCATGCAGCCTAGCATGGATAAGAGCAGGGAGAGCAACAATACCCCCCTCAACCCCCCCCCCCCCCCCCACTCCCCCCCCCATGCTAAATATCTGGACCTATCGGCGAATCAAACTCCTGCTGTGTGAAATGTGTTCTGACTGAAAATAACACAGACGATGACCTACAGCCAATGAGAGAGCAAGATACAGGGGAGCGGGAGGTTCAGGAAGGAGTTATGAACCAGATTATCAGTATTTTAAAGTGGTGTTGAACTGAGAAATCAACTTTCCCTTGAGCCTTTGATATATAAAAGTTAATCGTGATATAAGAATATCCTGTAGGTTTCAGAGCTGAAAACTTCCTTGTTAGTCAAAGAAAAGCTTTTATTGCACCAGGCCCAGAAAACGAGAGCTCTCAGAATATGTCGACCACTGACTTAATAGGATGCAGAAACGCCGCCTCAACAGATAAATATGTATGCCTGATTTTGTAGCCCCGCCCACCGACTCGTGGTGGAGCTAAACGGATCAATCTACCAAGCTATAAACATCCCGAAGAGAGTAATACATTGCGCTATGCCTGGTTGTGGAAGAACACAGTGCCTGCATAAGCTTCCTTCGTATTATAATATTAGGAATGAGTGGTTAAACTTTATTTTTTATGATGTTCCAGCTCACGTGGGGAAGACATTGAACGTATGTTCATTCGTTTGTAAATAAGAGACTGGATTTGCAGACAGGATTATATTACATGAATGCATGAAGCTAATCACTAATGTGAGTAAAAATGTTTTATATGTAATAGTATTGCATTGTTACAGATCAAATACAATGTTACATTGTGTACATGTCTAACTGAACATAACTTACCTCTGTCACAGGGCAGCCCAACGTCCTGGGGCTGTGTGTTTTCCAGATGGGCTACCAATACATATCATCATAAATAGTGAAATAACATTCCTTTCTTGATGTGCGCTGTTCACTCTCTTGACTTGATGTTTGAAGGAAAAACACAATCGCGGAAGTTTTAATCATGCTGTCTGCAATGTTGGGGCGCGTGTATATCCACCGATGGGGTGGGCCAAGTAATATAAAATTATGGGTGGATGAGAGATAAATCATTGTGTTTGTTCCGGTGTTCCGGTTGCCGTTTGTCACACACTTTCAAAACAATGCCTCCCGCGTACTCACGGGGGAGCTGAAGCTCATTAAATATGCAAAGCTTATCCAATCCCAGCTGGCGTTTACTTCCAAGTCTTCAGTGCGGCACACCCATAAAAACCGAGCGTGCCTTGAGAGAGCCTCAAAACCAGGGCAGAAAATAGCCTATTACTTATTCATTATGATGTTTTTGAATGTAAAAACCACGCAAACGTCACAAGTAGACCTCAGACAACAGTATAAAACAATAAAAAAGCAGGTTCATGACACCTTTAATAGATATATTTACAATTCTATCAAACAGAAACAAAGCACAAACATTTGCTCGACCAGCCCCAGCAGCAGCACATTGCAAAATGATTTATTTACCTCCAACTCTCTTTGCAGAACACAACCCTTGCTCCCTGTGTCTCCCCAAACATTTCCTCAGCCATAATCTTTTTATGTTTCTCCTTTTCGCTGCAAATCAGCGCACAGACAATTTGGATCGCAAACTTTCTGAAGTTTATCATTTTAATTACAATTCTAGTCTCACGCGAGAACTCCGCTCTGACGCAGCCATGATCTCGCGTTGTTTACTTGTCACAAGTCACGTGTGTTTGGTTGTGAAACGTAGTTTGTGCACCGGAGAGATTTGTCGGTGACTCTTTCTATTGTAAAGTCATGGCATGCAGTTAGTAGTTGGAAGTTCGGATCATTTTACTTACTCGGATCTTTGAATCTCGTTCGGCAAAATGAACAATGAACATCTTTTTTCAAGTCATTTCGTTCATTTCAGCAGAATCTAATTAAAATGTTACATGTTACATTTTTCAACACATTTAGTACTTTTGCAATAAAAAAAATTACTATAAGCTAATGCAGCCATGGCCAAACTTTGAGAAAGAAATGATTAATTAATTGCTACAGCTTGCTTCAGGCTATGTATGCACCTCCCGATCCAAATCGTTCATTCTTTTGTCACTGTGACAGCATATACATGCGTCCAGAAACGGAAAAGATTAGTTCATCTTTCGAGTCTCGGTTCGAGTCATTCGTTCATCAAGTCCCAGCCCCATTAGGCAAGGTTATGCAGTCACCGGAAACAGAAAAGATTAGTTCATCTTTCGAGTCTTCTCATTCGAGTCGTTCGTTCAAGTCCCCGTTGGCTGAATGCAGAAACATAAATGATTAGTTCATCTCTCGAGTCTTGTTCTTTTTTCACTTGACCGCTTCCCGGTTCTTTGTCTCGCAACATATACAACATTAAGGTCGTATTATTGATTGCATGTTGTAATATATTTATTATTATTAAATCATCAGAAGATGTGCAATAAACATTTGTTATGCCTATCCGTTCTGAACAACCAAATGTGTCCAGGCTTCGTAGGAAAATAAATGATTATACTAGCTAAAAAACTGAAATAAATAAACAAAAAAACTACGCACTTGTTTGTAAGGAAGGTTGTGAATTAACTCTGTCACGTCACGTGACAAAAGAACGAGACTCGAGAGATGAACTGTTTCTGCATTCAGCCTATGGGTACTTGAATGAACGATTTGAACGAGAAGACTCGAGATGAACTAATCTTTTCTGTTTCCAGTGACTGCATAGTCTTGCCTAATGGGGCTGGGACTTGATGAACGAATGACTCGAACCGAGCATAGACCGTAAAAAAATATGGACGACGCGACTTCATTGACTGCCGCTGACCATAGTTGAAGCTTTCATAGGCCTGCTCACGGCGCTGACATCTTGGGACCGAGTCTGCGCAGTAAAGAACAGGAAGTAGAGGCGTGATTATCAAAAGCCCGCCCACACTCTCGCAGATGCAGAATAATTCATTGTGTTGGTGTGAAATAAACAGTTATGGAAATTTAGAAATTAAAGCTAAAGCTCCAATTTCCTCTCAAAAATCCCAAAAAAGTCTGTTAGTGCCTCAGTGACAACTTCACTCAGAGAAGCCATCAATCTCAGCTGTCAATCATGACGTCACACCCCCCGTTTAACTCACTAAAACTAAACTTATTTAAAAAACGAACACTTGAAATGAAATTATCGTAATAAAAACTGCCTAAAATGACAGAAACCATCTTTAGGAAACAATTATTTGAAGTGTAATTGAATTGTTTAGTGTGTCTAAACAGTCTATGGTTCCAAGCCTGCAGTGCTCCTGTCAGAAATTGAAGCTTCCGCGCCTCGATCGCCCCCCGGTGGCTGGTCCCAGTATAGCTCCTAAACCCCACCCCTCCATGTATTTGAATGGACGCGAGACACACTAAACAATTCAATTACACTTCAAATAATTGTTTCCAAAAGATGGTTTCTGTCATTTTAGGCAGTTTTTATCACAATGATTTCATTTCAAGTGTTCGTTTTTTAAGTAAGTTTAGTTTTAGTGAGTTATTTTGATACTATAAAAACAGGGGGTGTGACGTCATGATTGACAGCTGAGATTGACGGTTTCTCTGAGTGAAGTTGTCACTGAGGCACTAACAGACTTTTTTCGGGATTTTTGGGAGGAGATTGGAGCTTTAGCTTTCATTTCTACATTTCCATAACTGTTTATTTCACACCATCATAATTAATTGTTCTGCATTTGTGTGAGTGTTGGCGGGCTTTTGATAAACGCGTCTCTACTTCCTGCTCTCTACTGCGCAACTCCGGTCCAGAGATCGCTACTGCGCAGACTCGGTCCCAAGATGTCAGTGCCGTGTGCGGCTTACGAAAGCTTCAACTATGGTAAGCGGAAGTCAATGAAGTCGCGTCGTCCATATTTTTTTACGGTCTATGCTTGGAACCGAGACTCAAGAGAGAACATATGAGAGGTTGCGCATGCGCAGTCAACACAAAATGAACAAATCGCTCTCTGAGACAACTCGTTGAACGACACATCACTGCATGCAATGTGAAACCTCCTGTCGCCGATCCATAGTGCAGTGTGAACACAGCAGCGACTGAATGGTACCCCAGATAGTCATGCAGTGTGAAAAGAGCAGTGGCGATGCGACGAGTTTGAAAACCGTGCAGTCTGAACTCGGCATAACTGACGCTACACTTGATATAGTTTAACAGTTGTTATTGACTGCAGAATGTTGCAATTTCCCCAATCAGAATCAAGTATTCCTGAGAGCCGTATCATAATGAGCGGTATTTTATTATCATTTCCCACTCTTTAAGGTTATTGGTGATTTTGCTGTTCTCATTGTTTGACTTTCTCCTGTCTTTTAGAGGCTGTGCCCTCAGGCAATCACAGCAAATCACGGCACAGTTTGCCTCCTCATAGTGCCTCTAATTGGTGGAGTGGACCGCGGGAGAGAGAAGTGTTATCGATGGCGGCACGCTGGGCATCTTTTCATCCTGTGTCAGAACCGCCATTAAAAGCGCACCACATATCCTGCTACATTTTAATAACATACCCTCATGTATCCCACCAAATTATACTGTCATTTCCAGCTCGATGTGAGCGATGGTTAGAGTGTTTTAATGTTTTTAAATGAAAATGACCCTGACAGACCATTCGGTCTCCTTAAATGAGAGTGGTTTTATAGCAGGCAAGTGCATATGCCGCAATAAGTGCTTTTGGTTCGTGCAAATGGGTCAGGGAGAGCGGGGTATAAATTCGTCCGTGTGGACATAAGCCTGCAATAATGAAATAAGTGCAGATCTAGGGGTTATGTGGGAAATGCGCTTCAGGTAATCAGCAGAGATGAGTCAGGTCCACAACGGTCCCATAGGGTCCTGCTCTAGCCTTAATACCTAACTCACCTAATTCTGTTAACAAGATACTGGATAGGCTCTTATATAAGCCTCCTTTATCTGATGTTTATCCTGTAGTTCTTCAGGATGGCGTTATCTAGCCTCAGCCTTTGGTGCCGGTTCTGGTGGTATACGTGTAAACTTAAGTGGAGATCAAGGAGGAATTATGTGTGGTTTCTCAAAGCTACATGGCTTGGTGATTCGCCAAAAGCAAAAAACGTGCCTAAATCAAATCAAATCAAATCACTTCAAATCAAATCACTTTATTGTCACACAGCCATGTACACAAGTGCAACAGCAGGTGAAATTCTTGGTGCAGTTCCGAGCAACATAGCAGTCATGACATGTACAACATTTAAAGCAGCATCAGATTACACATCTGATGCGCCCACAATTACTCACAGCACAGTAAACACTACAATAAATAATTTACACAATGTGAGTGTAGTTCTCACAGCTTTAACCAATATACACATACTTACAATATACATATACTTTAAACAATATACACTAAACATACATTAAACAGTATACATTAAGCTATAATAGTAATAATAATATACAATGTACAGTATCCATTATTATTCACAGTAGAGATCCAATGTACAATAGGTGCTATATGATAAATGATAAATAATAAATTATAATAAATGTGTATATAATGTGTGTGTATCTACAGTGGGTTGTGCTGAGTGATATTCTGTCCGGTGTGTGTTATGATCCTGATGGGTCAAGAGTTAAGGAGTCTGATTGTTTGTGGGAAGAAGCTGTTCTGGAGTCGGCTGGTGCGTGTTCTGATGCTGCGGTACCGTCTGCCTGATGGCAGCAGTGAGAGCAGCCCATGGCTCGGGTGGCTAGAGTCTCTGATGATCCTCTGAGCTCTCTTCACACATCGCCTGGCGTAAATGTCCTGGAGGGAGGGAAGCTCACCTCCGATGATGCAGCTGGCCGTGCGCACTACCCTTTGCAGGGCTTTGCGGCTGCGGGCGGTACTGTTGCCGTACCAGGTGGTGATGCAGCCAGTCAGCAGGCTCTCTATGGTGCTGCTGTAGAACCGTGTGAGGATGTGGCGGCTCATTCCAAACCTCCTCAGCCGTCGCAGGAAGAAAAGGCGCTGATGAGCCTTCTTCACAACGGCCTCGGAGTGGACGGACCATGAGAGTTCCTCTGTGATGTGGACACCGAGGAACTTGAAGCTGCTGACTCTCTCCACCGGTGCTCCATCGATGGTGATGGGGCGGTGTTCTCTCTCATTCCTCCTGAAGTCGACCACCAGCTCCTTGGTCTTGCTGACGTTGAGGGAGAGGTTGTGCTCCTGACACCACCGTGTCAGAGTGTGCACCTCCTCTCTGTAGGCCGTTTCATCATTGTCAGTGATGAGACCTACCACCGTCGTATCGTCAGCAAACTTGATGATGGTGTTGGAGCTGTGGGTTGCCACACAGTCATGTGTGTACAAAGAGTACAGGAGTGGGCTGAGAACACAGCCCTGAGGGGCTCCAGTGTTGAGAGTCAGTGGTGAGGAGATGTTACTGCCCATTCTGACCACCTGGCGTCTGTTTGACAGGAAGTCCAGGATCCAGCTGCATAACAGGCTGTTTAAGCCGAGAGCCCGGAGTTTCATGTCAAGTATGGAGGGCACAATGGTGTTGAATGCTGAGCTGTAGTCTACAAACAGCATTCTCACATATGTGTTCCTCTTTTCCAGGTGGGAGAGAGCAGTGTGAATTGTTGATGAAATGGCATCATCGGTGGAGCGGTTTTTGCGGTATGCAAACTGCAGTGGGTCCAGTGAGGGGGGGAGAACAGAGCAGATGTGGTTTCTGACTAGTCTCTCAAAGCATTTGCTGATGATGGGGGTCAGAGCAACAGGACGCCAGTCGTTTAAGCAGGTGGTTTTTGCTTGCTTCGGTACAGGAACAATGGTGGACGTTTTGAAGCATGTGGGGACCACAGACAGGGAGAGGGACAGGTTAAAAATGTCCGTGAAAACTCCAGCCAGTTGGCGCGCGCACGCTCTGATGACGCGGCCGGGAATCCCGTCTGGACCCGCAGCTTTACGGACGTTCACCCGCCGGAAGGATCGGGTTACATCCGCTTCAGATACGGAGAGTGCACTAACCTCTGTATCTTCAGCCGCGAGCTCTCTCTCCGCGAGGGCGGTGTTTGTTCCCTCAAAGCGAGCATAAAAGGTGTTGAGCTCGTCCGGGAGAGAGGCAGCGGTGTTCACGGTGGAGTTTGAGTTCCCTTTATAGTCTGTGATGATGTTAATTCCCCTCCACATGCTTCTGGAGTCGGTGGTGTTGAACTGTCCTTCAATCTTGTCCCTGTACTGGCGTTTTGCTGCTTTGATTGTTTTCCGGAGGGCATAACTTGCTTGTTTATGCTCCTCCGCATTACCGGAGTTAAAGGTGAGGGACCGCGCATTGAGTGCCGCGCGAACATCCCCATTTATCCACGGCTTCTGGTTTGGGTACAGCCGAATTGTTTTGGTCGGAACAACGTCATCTACGCACTTCCTGATGAAACACGTTACGCTATCAGCGTAGACCTCGATGTCGTCATCAGAGGCCGACCGGAACATCTCCCAGTCCGCGTGATCAAAACAGTCCTGTAGCATAGAGTCCGATTGGTCCGACCAGCACTGGATGGTTCTGAGGGCTGGTGCTTCCTGTTTCAGTCTCTGCCTGTAAGCGGGCAAAAGTAGAATGGACGCGTGATCTGATTTGCCTAATGGTGGGCGAGGGAGGGACTTGTAACCCTCCTTGAAGGGGGAGTAGCAGTGGTCTAAAACACGGTTCCCTCGCGTGTTGATGCTAACATGTTGGTGGTATTTGGGTGCGATGCGCTTGAAGTTGGCTTTGTTAAAGTCCCCGGTCACAATAAACGCAGCCTCAGGATGCGCGGTTTCCTGCTCACTCACTGACCTATACAGTTCCTTTAGTGCCCGGTCTGTGTCGGCTTGTGGGGGAATATACACCGCTGTGATGATGACCGCGGTGAATTCCCTCGTAAAATACTGTTCATTTAAAGTGGTCACATACTACTGTTCAAAAGTTTGGATTCAGTAAGACCCCCTTTCAGTTTTGAAATAATTTAATACTTTTATTCAGCAAGGATGCATTCAAAATTTCAAATTGAGCTTAATATTAAAATATTAAGCAACACAACTGTTTAAACACTGATAATAATAAGAAATGTTTCATGAAGGATGTTTCTGGATCATGTGACACTGAAGACTGGAGTAATGATGCTGGAAATTCAGGTTTGCAATCGCAGGAATAAATGATATTTTAAAATATATTAAAATAGAAAAGAGTTATTTTAAATGTTAATAATATTTCACAAAATTTTGCAAACTTTTGAACAGTAATGAATTTAACCAAGAATTCCTATTATATATTAATTGTATTAATTCCTATAGTATATTTAAGAAAGTTGACAGAGTTGCAGTTAAACTTGATTTGATTAAGCTCTCGTTTGAGTTTTTCTAAATTTGCTTCCCTTCAGTCGCTGTTTAATGTCATCCTCCAGCCGTTAAATGTAAGCGTCTTCCTCCACATCCGAGCTAACGCGCCGTCATGCTTAATGCCTCTGTATTTCCGTTCTCATTAGGTGACTGAGTATGATTTGCTGTCTGTGTGTTAGGGTGAACTGTCAGACCGCACAAGACTGATCGCAGCATTAATGGTTGTGGAAAGGTAGAATGTTTGTTGTGTTCCTCGGTCTCCTCTCTTCCCATCAGCTTTGCCTCGTTATGCTGAAATGTATTCTGAAGGTGCTGACCTGTGGGGTCAGGAGAGATGCTGTACGGGATGAAGGTCTGTTTTACAGGGAAGCAACAGACGAGGGTGCAGCATGCTAACAAACAAATGTCATCCTGATGAAGAACGGTCAGGCTGTTGGGAACTCTGAGCTGGGTTTCTAATTACCCATTGTCTGCTGCCCTTACAGACCTCTTATGTCGTCTACTGGGTATATATGCATTCACATATTCCAGAACTTGAAAATAGCAGAAACAATGTCATTGTGTTTTTCTGTGAAAATAACAGAACTTTTTGAAAGGTATGTAAGCTGATATTAAGACCTGAAAAGTGTATCACTTGTTGTAAGCATAAACCACGCTTATTGTTATTATTGGAAAATACAATTATTTATTTTTATATTAAAAAATATAATATATCAATACAGATATAAATATATTAATAATATTTTCAAATCTATCTAAACAATATATATTTATATTTCATGAGATGTACTTCATATTTTGTAATGATTTAATATTTTATAATAAATTAAATATATTAATACAAATATAAATATATTAACATTTTTTAAATATAAATATATTAATACTATTATACATTTATTAAAACATTATTTATTAAATACATCTTATGAAATAAAAATACTATGTTTAAATATATATTTTTTAAATACATTTTAAAATATTATTAATATATTTATATCTGTATTAATATATAATTTTTTATATTAAAATAAATGTATTAAATACACCTTATTAAATAATAATACTATATATATATATATATATATATATATATATATATATATATATATATATATATATATATATATATATATATATATATATATATATATATATATATATATATATATATATATATATATATATATATATATATATTCGTATTTTTATTTCATAAGATGTATTTAATAAATCCCATCATCACCACATGTTTATTTTGGTCAATCAATCTATCTTTCCCCCTAAATATTAAGTATTTAAAATAAATACAAATACTAATATTTTTTAATAATGTTTTTACAATGTTTTATAAATTGTAATGCATATGTAAAAACAAATTCTCAATATATTTATAATATATTTACATTTTAGATTTATATTCATATATTTATTTATTTTAAAACAAAATATCTATATCTGCCTGGCATCTTTTACGGTTTGTATGTATGAAAGCATGAAAATCACAAAAACACTCATATATCATGTTTGTTTGCACTCAGCGGTGTCCTGCTATTACCCATGTTATTTACGCACTTGAATTAGATGGGTTTGGGTGTTGATGGCAGTGCAGAGATGGTTACTGTAACCAGCCTGCGGCCTCCACCTGCACGCTCCATCAGCGCCCGACCTGCTGACTTCAATTCAATTAGCAGCAGTTCAATAGATTGAGCAAGTGTTGAGCTCAAGCGTAGCTACCTCAGGCTTCTCTCAGCCTGCAAAAGGAGCCGCATATATTATCCAGGAGAAAACGTCTGTGACATTTACTCTCTTGTGCTATAAAATGCAGAAGGCCGCTATGCAGGCCTATTTAGAGTTTATGACTGGTCTGTTAGGCCTAGAGGAGAACTTGACAGTTTCTAGCACTCCGCTTTGTATAGTGGTAATGTTTATTTGCTCAGATTGATGCTGACTTGCATGTACCTGATCTCCAGCAGTGCCTGTGTCTCCTTCTGTTTACAGAGGCACTGCAAATAGAGACACCAATTTTGAGCAGAAAAATAACCCCACATTTGTAGCAGACAGGATTGACAGACACCCCCGGAGGCTTGTGTGTGGGTAACACACATTATCGACAAGCCTGCGACTTTTAAACGGCAGAATTATGTGAACCATGTTGCATTCGGATCAATCATGTCCCATTTGGGTCAGCCTTAGCTGTGGTGCAATGGCACGTCATGATGTCATTACTAACTCCGCCCCAGTTCAAGCTGACCTTTGTGCTCAACTGATAGACCTGCCTTGAACCAAGTAATCATAGTTAATGCTGCTCACGGCCTGGGCTTCTGGGCCATCCAGAGTTTAGACTTAAAGAGAGGGATCCAGGACCACTTGCTGAAAAGGTCAGGTATGGTGGATTACCTGAGGCGAGTCCAGCGGCTGTTTGTCACGTTTTATAGTTTTATGTTAGGGGTTATTTACTATTTAATATAGTCAGTTTCCAGAAGTCAGTGTGCACAGGTTTTTATCGGTCCACTGTGAAGCAAAAACAAGCTGATCTTGCATTGTTTTGTGCCCTTTTCACTTTTATGCAAATCAGGTAATAGCGTGAACATTCCTTGCAAAATTGTGGCTTTTAGCATCCCTTTTAAATGAACTTTGTTTATTTAATAAACAACACTCACGGCACTGTGCTATTCCAGTGCATTTAACACCGGCATAAAATGGGTTACGAGTGCTTTGTGAAAGAGATTTTGGGCTAAATACTGCATGCTAATGTGGTGCAACTATTTAGTAAATCTGCCACCTCAGAGTTTGGTTTGAGGCAACTTTGGCATGTAAAATTATATATCCGGGGGTAGAACTGTGTATTCAGCTCTGTTTTATGAGTTATGTCTCATAACTTCACTTTATGAAATGAAATATTCTAAATTATACTTTTTAAAATTCTTATAATACATTTCTGTTCAATGATTTTCAATTACAATTTTGACTGAAAAATAATAATAATAATTTTATTTATATAGTGCTTTTCCAAAGAACAATGATAGTTTGCAGTTAATCTAATAAAACTTTGTGCACGCTATTTTCAGCATGCCCCTAAATGACATAAGAAAAGAAATAGAAAAAAAGTTGGTTGTTGTGTATACACACACCTAAATGATTATTAGGAACACCTGTTCAATTTCTTATTAATGCAATTATCTAATCAACCAATCACTTGGCAGTTGCTTCAATGCATTTAGGGGTGTGGTCCTGGTCAAGACAATCTCCTGAACTCCAAACTGAATGTCAGAATGGGAAAGAAAAGTGATTTAAGCATTTTTGAGCGTGGCATGGTTGTTGGTGCCAGATGGGCCGGTCTGAGTATTTCACAATCTGCTCAGTTACTGGGATTTTCACACACAACCATTTCTATGGTTTACAAAGAATGATGTGAAAAAGGAAAAACATCCAGTATGCGGCAGTCCTGTGGGCGAAAATGCCTTGTTGATGGTAGAGGTCAGAGGAGAATGGGCCGACTGATACAAGCTGATAGAAGAGCAACTTTGACTGAAATAACCACTCGTTACAACCGAGGTATGCAGCAAAGCATTTGTGAAGCCACAACACACACAACCTTGAGGTGGACGGGCTACAACAGCAGAAGACCCCACCGGGTAACACTCATCTCCACTACAAATAGGAAAAAGAGGCTACAATTTGCACGACCTCACCAAAATTGGACAGTTGAAGACTGGAAAAATGTTGCCTGGTCTGATGAGTCTCGATTTCTGTTGAGACATTCAGATGGTAGAGTCAGAATTTGGCGTAAACAGAATGAGAACATGGATCCATCATGCCTTGTTACCACTGTGCAGGCTGCTGGTGGTGGTGTAATGGTGTGGGGGATGTTTTCTTGGCACACTTTAGGCCCCTTAGTGCCAATTGAGCATTGTTTAAATGCCACGGCCTACCTGAGCATTGTTTCTGACCATGTCCATCCCTTTATGACCACCATGTACCCATCCTCTGATGGCTACTTCCAGCAGGATAATGCACCATGTCACAAAGCTCGAATCATTTCAAATTGGTTTCTTGAATATGACAATGAGTTCACTGTACTAAAATGGCCCCCACAGTCACCAGATCTCAACCCAATAGAGCATCTTTGGGATGTGGTGTGTAGGAGCTAAATCTAATGCTTTAAGCTACTGAGTTGTCTTGGTCCCGGAGAAGTTAGGTTGACTCACTTTCTTTGGTGTTACGTTGTTTACTTCGTCCATAATAACGAGAAGACCATTCTTCCGTTGCATCACTATACAGAGTTTATTGGCTCCACAACACCACAGTGCATAATATCCATTTTAATATTCAATACATTCATCCCAAGGGAAGTTTACACACGTTCACCGCTATTGCGTTCAAAACCTTTTTGCCCTTCCGGGTCAAAACACCTACCTACAGTATAAGGAAGGCGACATAAATACATTGATCTCTCAGTAATGTTCACAGCGCCACTCAGTGGTCAAAATAAGAATAACATCACCCAGCCATGCACATTTTGGCTCCTACATGGTGGAACGGGAGCTTCATGCCCTGGATGTGCATCCCACAAATCTCCATCAACTGCAAAATGCTATCCTATCAATATGGGCCAATATGGGCATTTCTAAAGAATGCTTTCAGCACCTTGTTGAATCAATGCCACGTAGAATTAAAGCAGTTCTGAAGGCGAAAGGGGGTCAAACACAGTATTAGTATGGTGTTCCTAATAATCCTTTAGGTGAGTGTATATGTCAGTCAGAAAGTGTTATCCTGTAAGGTCTCAAATTAGATTTGCTGCGCTAGGGTGCGTCTAGATTTTTAGGCTACACAATGACGATAACATTCAATAGATAATTTTTTGAGTAATAATGTGACATTTTGTGACAATTTGAAAAATCTGAAAGTTACTAAACAGTGTAAATACAGCTGGAAAATAGCAAAAAAATAATTAATTAATTAATTAATTATTCATGCCTAAGTGCATGATGGGAACACCAGTATCAGAAAAGTTAAGTAGATTTTACTTAATTTGATATTGTTGATATTTATGCTTTTATTTCTACAAGCTTGAATTGAGTACTAATTTAGAATTTACTTCAATTCTTGCCTGAACTAACTTTTTCATGTAGAAATTGCATTTGTTTTTGTTTTTTCTGTAGTATTTACTTTGCCACATAATACTTTTTTATCAGTGCTGTTTGGAAAACAGTTCAGTAGAAATTTCCTTAAATTTTTCTGTTTGCATCAGCTACAGTACAGTAGCTGTGCTTGAACTTTTGATTCTTAGATAAGATATCAGGAAGAAGGTATATATTACAGGAAATTAGCATGCAAACATGTCTGATGCACCATATGTTACATGAGAGCAGTGTGAAATACAGCAACAATCTAATCAGAAACCAAACCATAAGCCGTGAGTGTATTGAAATGTATTTAAAATATGGTCTATAATAGTATTCTTTGCTCAATATATAAACAATAGAAGTCAATGACAAGATCCTACTGAATTAGAGAGATGCTGTGTCCTTTTTGTTGATGTACCGACTGAAATAAATCTCATATGTCTGAATAGTCAGTGTTCATTAACTGTTTCTCAAACAGCAAGAGAAAAAAAAACATCTTGGTCAAAGGTTAATTGTTTTCTTTAACCTTCCCTTCACGGCAGATTTGCGGTGTCGTTTATGACACAAAATATCACCTATTTGTCAGGGTTCTGACTTTATTATCATGCCACAATGTTCCCAGCATGTCTTCTACAGATTTACCCTACTGGAACCAAAAGATCTGTTCCTTGAGTTCGTCTGTGAGTCAAAAGATTGGGTGAAATCACAAAGCGGACTGAGTTACAATGTGGCGACAAATGCTTGACAGGTGGCCTATTAATATGGTCAATAACTGACACAGAATGAGCAGAATTATATGGCGGTGTCCCTTCAATGTCATGTGGAGGAGGATATGAGCTGCATCACAGTAGCTCTAGAAAGGTTAAGTCAAGCATTAAAGCAACAGGGTGAAACTGATTGTAAATCAACATCCTTACAGCTCAGACACGCTTTACGCACATGTTGGTAGGATATTTGCATTTGCCATTAATGGTCAAACAGATTAAATCTAGAGAACGTCTAGATGTCATAGATGTCAGCAAGGACACTGATTTGATCAAAAGGGACAGTAAATACATGCATAATGTTGCAAAAAAATTATATTGGTATTCATCAAAGAATCCTGAAAAAATTTATCACATTTTCCACAAAAATATTGAGCACAGTGATAATAATAAGAAATGTTTCTTATAAGAAATGCAAATCAGCATATTAGAATTTTTTTGATTTCTGGAGGATCATGTGACACTGAAGACTGTTTAAGGTGCAGTGTGTAAATTTTAGCAGCATCTAGTGGTGAGGTTGCGAATTGCAACCATCCACCGCTCACCCCTCCCTTTTGAAGCACATAGAGAAACTACGGTGGCCGACACAGGACAAAGATAGCGCTCTGTAGAGCAGATTGTCCGTTTAGGGCTACTGTAGAAACATGGCAGCACAAATTGGTGACTTCACTGTAAGGGGACCCGCGGTGTATGAAGATAGAAATGGCTCATTCTAAGGTAATAAAAACATAACTGTTCATTATGTAAGGACTTTACACTCAACTGAAAACATAGTTATGTATATTAGATTGCCTTTCTGTCAATAGATCCTCATAAATACACTGCACCTTTAAGCTACACGTGGGTCGGTATTCATAGTTTTCAGTCACATGACTGTCGCGGAGCCCTGGAGGGCAAAACAGCCATAGAACTGCAGCACAAGCCTGTCGATTTTCCATCATAAAAACAAAAATATGTGAACAAGATGCTAGTTTTGGGCACTTGTGATCCATATACAGCACCTAATGCAGTATTTCAATCACTAAAAACAGGGGGACATTCCTAAAACGCTTAACGTGAAAAACTTTTATGAAAAAAACGTTATGGTAGGGTTTAGTGTTGCACCAATAGGATTAAATTAAGCAAACTTTAATGCTAATCAATTTGTTGATAGGGTTTTTATTTTAAATCGAGTTGTTGCACCGCTTCATTTTAAACAGATTAAATACATAGAAAGACCTTTAGAATTAAAGGGCTGATCATGCAGCATAGGCGGAGGGTGAACTGACACCAGACTAAAGATGATAATCCTTATTCGTGCAACCCACCCTTTAACAGTGATATTAAAAGAACAAATTAATTTCTGCATACTATATACAGGCAAGAAGATTAGAATATGAACTCAACTCGTTTTATTTATAATGGTTTTCAATGGGGGAAAAAAACGCTTAACGAGAAACCTTATGTTGAATTTATGGTCTGTGTTCATCTGCTTGCCTGTACAAAGTATGCATCATTAATATATATAGTGTATATTGAATTTGGTCTTTTAATATCGCTGTCTTACTACATTAATACTTACTACAAACCTGGTAAAAAATGGAGGGCAATGGAGGAAAGCCTTTCCTATAAGGGTGTGACGTCACGTGAAAACAATGAATCGGAAAAGATGCTCGGTTTTGAAAAGTGTAGTTATTAGCATCACTACTTTTTGTTAGTTACTGCCCTGCTCTAACTGCTCTCCACGTCTAACTAGATTGGCAGTCACAGTACCTCTCCAGACGACGGCCCAGAGATTCATGGATTAGGCCGTGGGGTGGAATGAAAACAGTTTGCTTTGCTGGAGGTGGTTCTGCATCCAGGGCTGAATTTACTGCTGCATTCCCCTCGGAAGGATTGGTGCCGCTGGATTTATAACCCGTGCTGTATAATTACGCCTCACTCTCTCGCTCTCTGTAGGGCCTCCCCATCTTGATTTGAGCAATTTATCTATCAGAGTCTGAGTTCTTCCTCTATTCCTCCTCAAAGTATAGTGTGCTGACCAGGGATAGATTTTTATTGATTATTATTGATCGAGGGGATATTAATTGAGGGGTAAGCAGTTTTCCCTCCTGTCGTTCTGCCATCCTATCGATTGAACCCCTCGCTCCCTGTGTGAAATAAGTTCTTCCAGTTCTCATAAAGGCTGATATTTGTTTTATTTTCCTCATGCGTTTACTGTGCAGTCACGTCAGACAGAATACTTGCGTATGTTACTTGTGTGCACGTTACAGAACTGAAACATGAATTTCTTGATTATTGTTTTCTCTGTCTTTTCATTATTGCAAAAGAGCATGCAGTGTTGTAAATCAAGCTTTAAGCAAAAAATTCGCTCACTGTCACCACCCCAAACCCCTGCGCAAATACTTCAAAAAAGATCTGTTTGGTTTCAGTGTTGAGTGCATTTTTGGCTTGAGTCCATTTATGATGTTATTCAAGGCACCAAGGAAAGTTTTATGACTTCCACTGCAGTCATTTACATGGATTTTACATAATTTTTTGTCTTATAATAATAATCTTACCCTGTCATGAGGAGACCATTTATTTTATAAGAACTAAATCAACAAATGTTTTCAGGTATTTAATGTAAAATACATACACTATATTGCCAAAAGTTTTGGGACGCCTGCCTTTACATGCACATGAACTTTAATGACATCCCATTTTTAATCCGTAGGGCTTAATATGGAGTTGGCCCACCCTTCGCAGCTATAACAGCTTCAACTCTTCTGGGAACTTCAAGGTTTAGGAGTGTGTTTATGACATGTAATTTTTTAATTCAATTCAATTCAATTCAAATTTATTTGTATAGCGCTTTTCACAATACACATTGTTTCAAAGCAGCTTCACAGAAAGTGCATTTCATAAATGTACATTGAAAAATGTTAGAAAGAGAATGTTAAAGAAAAATGTTAGGATAAGTTAATCAATCATGTATTATTTTAGGCCATAACAACGCTGGCGTTGAGTCGTCTCTTCACAGGCGTCGAGTCGTCTCATCACAGGCGTCGAGTCGTCTCATCACAGGGGCATCTGAAGTCTCCATGAGAGGCTGGATACAAACTGGATCTGACGAACTAGTTACCTCGGGACTAGTGTCCCGAGATAACAACAGAAAAGCAGATGGGAAATAATTAGCATAGCTGCTGTTCAGAATATTAATGCTGTTGGTGCGATTTAACTGTAGTATAAAACGTATTTATAATGTGAATGCTTGGCTAAAGAGATGCGTCTTTAATCTAGTTTTAAACTGGGACAGCGAGTCTGAACCTCAAACAATATTAAGAAGACTATTCCAGAGTTTAGGAGCTAAATGTGAAAATGCCCTCCCTCCTTTAGTGGACTTAGATATCCTTGGAATGACCAGAAGCCTCGAGTTTAGTGATCTTAAAGAGCGCGATGGATTGTAGGGCGATAGAAGATCCGTTAAATACACTGGAGCTAAACCATTTAGGGCTTTATAGGTCAGTAGCAATACTTTGTAATTGATACGGAACTTAATAGGTAACCAGTGTAGAGATGATAAAATTGGTGTTATATGATCATATTGTCTTGACCTAGTAAGAACTCTAGCAGCTGCGTTTTGACTAACTGACTAACAGCTTGTTTAATGATGATGCAGGACAACCAGCTAATAAAGCATTACAGTAATCTAGTCTCGAGGTCATGAATGCATGAACTAACTTTTCTGCATCAGAGATAGATAGCATATTACGTAGCTTAGCAATGTTTCTAAGGTGGAAAAATGCCGTTCTTGTAACATATGAAATATGATTTTCGAAAGACAAGTTGCGGTCTAATATAACACCCAGGTCTTTTACTGTAGTGGATAAAGCGACAGGACATCCTTCCAAGTTAAAGTTGTATTGTGAGAGGTTTTGTGGGCAGTTTTTTGGACCAATAAGTAATACCTCCGTTTTATCTGAATTCAATAGCAGAAAATTACACGTCATCCAGTGTTTAATATCATCAACACACGCTGTCAGTTTAGATAATTTAGCGTTTTCATCTGGTCGTGATGAAATATATAATTGAGTGTCATCAGCATAACAGTGGAAATTAATTCCATGTTTTCTTATAATATTACCAAGTGGCAGCATATATATAGAGAATAGCAGAGGGCCTAGCACGGATCCTTGCGGCACCCCATAGTCTACTGACGTTATCTTTGATTTTTCCCCATTTAGACAGACAAAATGGTTTTACCATTCTTCTAGAAGCGCATTTGTGAGGTCAGGCACTGATATTGGACGAGAAGGCCTAGCTCGCAGTCTCCGCTCTAATTCATCCCAAAGGTGCTATATCGAGTCAGGACTCTGTGCAGGCCAGTCAAGTTCCTCCACACCAAACTCGCTCATCCATGTCTTTATGGGCCTTGCTTGTTGGAACAGGAAGGGGCCATCCCCAAACTGTTCCCACAAAGTTGGGAGCATGAAATTGTCCAAAATGTCTTGGAATGCTGAAGCATTAAGAGTTCCTTTCACTGGAACTAAGGGGCCAAGCCCAACCCCTGAAAAAACAACCCCACACCCTAATCCCCCCTCCACCAAACATTACACTTGGCATAATGCAGTCAGGTAAGTACTGTTCTCCTGGCAACCGCCAAACCCAGACTCGTCCTTCGGATTGCCAGACAGAGAAACATGATTTGTCACTCCAGAGAACTCATCTCCACTGCTCTAGAGTCCAGTGACGGCGTGCTTTACACCACTGCATCCGATGCTTTGCATTGCACTTGGTGATGTAAGGCTTGGATGCAGCTGCTTGGCTATGACACTCTCTACGCACTGTTCTTGAGCTAATCTGCAGGCCACACAAAGTTTGGAGGTCTGTAGCTATTGACTCTGCAGAAAGCTGGCAACTTCTGCGCACTGTGCGCCTCAGCATGCGCTGACCCCGCTCTGTGATTTTATGTGGCCAACCACTTCGTGGCTGAGTTGCTGTTGTTCCCAATTGCTTCCACTTTGTTATAATAGTAGTGAGGAAATTTCAAGAATGGACTTATTGCACAGGTGGCAACCGATCACGGTACCATGCTTGAATTCACTGAGCTCCTGAGAGCGACCCATGCGTCTACATGCATAGGTGCTTGAATTTTATCATGGAAGTGATTGGAACACCTGAATTCAATGATTTGGAGGGGTGTCCCAATACTATAGGCAATAAGCTATAGTGTATATATAACTTATATGTAATATATAGGATGATGCATCATCATCATGCATCATGTAGATGCTAAATCAAATGCTTATATTTCAAAAGAGAACAATATTTTTCATAACATGAGGTTTTTAAAGCAGCGGAAGAACGTCTAGAGCAAATCAGCTGAAGGGTAGGTCATCATACGGCGTCTCTCTGGTCCTGCTTTGCCTGTGAAATGAGATTCAAATGTTTCTCTGCTCACAGTGCCAATCACACTGGCACGTTTTACTTTGTGATTGTGGCCTCATTGTCTTGATTACCCTCTGCCACCCTGAGCCTCTCACCAGCAACATCCACCTCCATCCTCTTTATCACAAGCACTTGTCTGTTTCTTTTCTCTTAATCAGCACAAGAATGAAAGGAGACAGGCGTTAGGCCATTATAATTCATGCACCAGCGCTTAACATAATGATGAAAAATATGAGCACGTCCTTCTGAAAGGGAAAGCAATTAATTCCCCCTGCAGAGTTCAGGAGAAGATATTGACACAGCGGTTAGCATAAGATTGAACGTGTTTTGTTTACATCAGTCTGATCTCTGTGTTTCTCCCACAACATCCTGCTGGGTTATTACTTGACCACCCAACTGAGTGTAGCTTAGGCTTTATTGTTTTAATAAATTGGCCGGATAAAGATTATTTCCGAAGGTTTCCTCTCTTCTTTTCTGTTCCAGGTGAGGTCACAATTTCAAATAGATTATTTTAGATATATTTTTACATATATTTTAAAATATCCAAAAAATGTCCAAAATATTCAAAATATAGATGTTTAAATATATTAACATGAATATACTTTCAATAAGTTTTAGTTACTTATTTCCTTATACATATACATGTTATACATATATATATATATATATATATACAAAATATACTAACAATTGGCAAAACTATGTTGCAAATATAGATTTTTAAATATATTTACATAAATATATTTTTGATACGTTTTAGTTACTTACATTTCCTCATAGCTTTTTGGACATTTTTTTAAAATATACTTTTGTGTCCATAAAAATATATATTTATAATAATATATTTTTAGATATATTTTGCATTTATCCAAAATGTATTTTATTATTGGAAATGTATTGTCTTGCCCCTTGAAGTACATTTTGTAATATATTTTGCCATTTAAGGTAAAGTATAAACAAAACATATATATATATTTTTTAATAAACAAAGATACACTTTGAAATGTATGTATATTTTTGGAATTGTGAAAAATATAAAAAAAATTGCCAAAACTATGTTGCAAATATAGATTTTAAAGTATATTTACGTTATTATATTTTCGATATGTTTTAGTTACTTACATGTCCTCATTATATTGAAAATATATTATTCAATAATGTCCATAAAATATATATTTATAATAACTTTTTTTTAGATATATTTTGCATTTATCCAACATGTATTTTATGATTGGATATGTATTTTCTTGCCTTTTGAAGTACATTTTTGTAATATATTTAAGGTAAAGTTTAAACAAAATATAATTTCTTTGAACAATAATTAATTAAGCTACACGTTGAAATATATTTTGGACAGTAGGTCAATATTTTTTCTTTTCTTTTTTTTTTGATGAATTGGAACGCTAATGGCGAGTTTTCTTTTAGGTGAAATAGATCTGGTCCCAGTCAAATTTCCTGGCAATTTTCAGAGTCGTGGGATGTGGGATGACACCTTAATTAAGACTTTGCAAAGCTTCCTAAAATTTAAACCGAATGTCTGAGGAGACCGTAGTCCTCTAGTGGCTGCACACTAGGGCAGACCCCATGCAGTGGGCAGTTGAGGGAGGCACACACTGTGCAAGTTCGGATACTCAGGATGTCATGAGCCAATGCACGTTAACCTGATAATCTTGTCAAACCAGCTAGTACACGACATGACTGTACCAGCGGCAAAAAATGTGAGCTTTCACGATAAACACGGAGACTGGAGCTTTCAATATTGCTGTTAAAGCATTGGATAACAAAGAAAGAAAGAAAGAAAACAAAAAGATGAGTGTGCAAATTATTTGGTGAAAAGCAGAGAACGGCACAGCCATTCCTTGCAACAAAAACAACTAGAGAGTGTATTTGTGTATGAGTGTGCATGTGTGTGTCAGTGTATGCGGAGTCGGACCACTATAAGGTTGCAGCCACATAATAATATTCTTAGATCTAGATGTGACGTGATTGTGTATAGCCCCTTTCACACAGTGATTCCGGAAAATACACTGATAATGTGTCCCCGGATTTGTCCCAGAATCGTTGAATTTGATTCATTTGATTCATTCAAACTACCAGTGATTTTCTGGAATCTGTGTGTGCATTCACACACATCCCGTAAAAATCCTATAAAGACATGTAAAGACATCAGGATGTCACGTGTAATGTCTCCGCAGAGTTCTCTCTCTAAAAAACCCGCTTGTGCATTTTTTTTCCCTGATTCGATCATTCCACTAAGCTGGCAAATTATCTCAGCTTCAGCGTCCTCACTGCGACACACCCCTTACAGCATTGATCCTGCCTTTTCTTCACACAGGGCACGTTCCGGGACTGATCCCGGCAATGTTACTAGGTCCCCATCCCGGGATCAATCCCGGAACGTGTTTGCATTCACACAGAAGGCACTCTAGCAAATTTATGGGATCAACGCTCTGTGTGAAAGGGGCTTATGATTTGCAAATAGAGGACAACCTATAGCCTACACTGGTCAAAATCGGGCCGACTCCCCAAATTATTTTTAGCCGGGCACACATGGTATGAGTTTTGCTGTTGTATGAGCTTGCAGGCATTTTTCTCTCAGGAGAAATCCCATGGAAATCGTTGATGCTTGTATGGTCATGACTCGCATTATGTGAGAGGATGCGTATCGTGTCAAGCTGAGTACCTTACGAGCACCTCCCGAATTATCCGAGATAATTTTTTTACATGTTTTAAAATTTTGACCAGGGAGGCTGTCCCCTGTTGCCAAATCATACACAACCATGTCATATAGGGTAGATAGATCTATTTTATTATGGCCCAGTGGCTGCAACCCTACAGCATATGTACACACGCACAGTTGTTTTGTTGGCTGTTTGCTGTTCTCCGCTTTTCACCAAATCATTTGCACACAGGTCTTTTTATTTTCTTTCTTTTTTCTATCCGAGCCTATAGCAGCAACATTGAAAGCTCCTCTGTGTTTACCCCGAAAGCTTATGTGATTGTTGCCAGCTCGCCGTGCAGTACAGTTGTGCCCTGTACCAGCTGCTTCGACGCGATTATCAGGTTAACTGACTCGTAACATGTGCAATGGCTCAAGGCCTCCCGAATGTCCGAACTCGCACAATGTACGCCCACCTTTAAAGGTCCCGTTCTTCGTGTTTTTTTGAAGCTTTGATTGTGTTTACAGTGTGCAATATAACATGTGTTCATGTTTCGCGTGTAAAAAAACACAGTATTTTTCACACTATTTACTTATCTGTATACCGCTGTTTCCACTGTCCTAAAAACGGCTGGTGATTTCCTTGTTCTATAAAGTCCCTCCTTCAGAAACACGTAACGAGTTCTGATTGTGCAAGCGGTTCCTGTGCTGTGATTCGACCACAGCTTAGCGCACGTGAAAGCGGTTCCTGTGTTGTAATTTGACAGCAGCTTAGCGCACGTTGGAAAGGTCACGCCTCTTAACGGAGAGATGTATGCGTTCAATAATCTCTACAGTGTCCCTGGGAAAGCCAAACAAAGGTGATTTGACTCCTGGATGAAAATAACAGCGTCTCGATGACCTGGCGATAAACACACTCAACGCAACAGTTCCTTTTCTCCACGCGACCGTCCGCTTCTCCACGTGGGACAGCAACAAGACCGCGCCCCCTTTTTCGCGTTTCTTTGTGGGCGGAGGTTAGTCTGTTCTACTGCTCTACTGACGTAATTAAAGAAGGAAGTACCAGGATGTAGTCCAAGCCAGCCGTTCGCTGTAGGCTTTGAAAGGGAACTTCTGTTAAATAAAATATCTCGCTTGGCATTGAACTTTGAGCTTTATAATTTTACAGGTATTATTTATGCTCTAACAGCAACATTACACACTAACTAAAGTTTGAACAATGGAATCGCGAAGAAGGGGACCTTTAAACATGTTTAAAAATGATCAGGAGGTGCTTGTAACGGACCCGGCTTGGCTCGTAATTCCTCTCTCACAATGCGAGTCTTGACCGAACGAACATCAACGATTTCCACATGATTTTCCGTAGAGACAAAAAAACGCCTGCAAGCTCGTACGACAACAAAAATCCTAAAGTGTACGCCCAGCTTTAGGCTATGATGTGGATCAGATCAGGGAAGTTGTGTGTTATAAGTAAAGGCCTCGGCTCTCCTGTATCTTCGGGAAGAGCAAGTAAATGATGCGGAGACCATTTTCAAATGAAGATTTCATGCATATTACCATGATAAGTGCGTATTCTGTTTCCAGGTTGATGAGCCAAGAACCCCACTTTTCAGAATCACAATGCTTTCCCCAGGGGGTTGGTTGCTTGTTCAGGTGTCCCACAATTCTAATGCCTCCAGTGGATTCTGAAGCTAAACTCTTTGTGCTCGGTAACCAGGACAGATATGACATAACCATATCAACTACAGAAAAAAACAGAGCAGGATGGGAAAAAAAATCCTGATGCCAAAATGAACACAATTCAGTATGACGAGAGGCTTATCCGCTAAAAATAGCTTTGTCTTCCTGATGCGATTTTCTTTCTTTGTACAGGGATTTTTCCCTCACAAATGCCATCAGGAAATGCCTGCCGTTAAAGCTGCCTGCCACCCCCTTGTGTACAGGACTGAATGCATGTGTTTGCCAGCGACGCCTTCATTTTGTTGAGTCTGGTGGTGAATGATACGTTGACATGACGAGGTTCTCAACCGTGGGTCACCAGAGATACAGGTGGTGTTGTGGGAGACTTTGTGAACGGAATCTAATTTTAGTTTTTGTTTTCACAGTGTGATTAAATCATGTATTGTGTTGCAGAACAATTGGTGAGCGAATTGGACCCATACGCATAGATTTAGTTGACACTTTTGAGTAATGATGCAAACTAATCACTGTATCAGTGAACTGATTAATTGAAATGGAGGATTGAAGGATTGTTTTAGCATTTTTGCAATGAAATTTAAAACCTAAACCATATTTTATTGTTATTTGATTTGATTATTTTTGCAATTATGTTTGTAAAGCTAATGTGGTACACTACAATTCAAAGGTTTGGGGTTAAGATGTGTTTAATGTTTTTGAAAGAAGTCTCTTATGCTTGTCAAGGCTGCATTTATCTGATGAAAAATGCAGTAAAAACAGTAACATAAAATATAATTACAATGTAAAAAGCTGTTTTCTATTTTAATATTAAAATGTAATTAATTTGTTTCCTGTGATGACTCTAATAGGCATATTTTTTGCTCTATAAACATTTCTTATTATTATCAATATTAAAAAGCTTTTTTTTCAGGATTCTTTGAGGAAGAAAAATAGATTAATAGAAAGCTCAAAAGAACAGCATTTATTTGAAACTTTATTTAATATATATATATATATATATATATATATATATATATATATATATATATATATATATATATATATATATATATATATATATATATATATATATATATATATATATATATATATATATATATATATATTGTAACAGTCTAAAAGTCTTTACTGATCCTTTTGATCAATGTTATGCATCTTTGTCAAATAAAAGTATTAATTTCTTTTTTAAAAATTCATATCAATCTAACAAAACAGAACAGCAAAAATAATGATTGTTTGCAATCAGTTTTATGCATGAAATGTTTGGTCGGTTTCTGAGTCCAGAGATTGGTTGCTGTGATGACAGTTTATCAGATGATTGGTTGGTGTCTAGAAGTTGATTGGTTGCCATGGCAAGAGTCTAGCTGATGATTGGTTTCTGTGTCTAGCAGTTGATTGGTTGCCGTGCGTGTCTATGCAGTCACTTGTGTCTGATGAATGCAGTGTGTAATTGCAGTCCCTGATTCTCACTGCAATGGCTGAGCAACTGCTGAGGTCAATTGAGCAGAAAAGGTAAAATAGCCTCATTAAAAACAATTCTGTCTGCTCCCACATGAGGTTGATGGGAAGATCTGACTGAGGCCTCTCATGACTGCACATATTCAAACTAATAGACCTTTCTGAGCTTAGAAAAGTGAGTAGGTGGGTTTTGGTTGAGGTTTAATGCCTCAGTTGAGGGACCGTTATACATTCGTGTCTTTAGCGAAATGATTAATTCTCTTGATATTCTACTAAGATGCCATTCGAGGGAGGCCAGACTGAGTCATTTGCATTTGTCTTGTGAATATTCATTTGTTTCTGTGCAGTTTGGACAGCATACTCATCTGTTAGAAGGTGTTGTCATCTGAGAGAGGGACAGCAGTACTCATACACCTGATCGGCTGCATATTATCCACCTGTAAGCGTTCCACCGGTTCCACCTGTATGCTTTGCCTCTGGTGAAGTGTGTGATTTCTACACCTTTGACAGCAATAAACTAGGCCATGGCAGTATTGCTATTTTTCAGCTTTGTAGTAATATTCAATATGTATCTCAATATCTATGCATTTGTGGTCAAATTAACAAAAGATTTTTCCATCCTCTCAATTAGAGGAAACAAATTTAGCCAAATGGATATTTTTGGATGTAAAATGCAATAAAATCGTGTTAAAAATAGTTGAGACATGTTTTACAAAAAATTTTTCACAAAATGAACACTGTGGCGGGCAGCGAGGCTGAGGGACCGTGAGAGCGGGACGAGGCCGCGCTCATTATTATGATGATGAGCGCCAGCTGCGTGCCGCATTGGCCTCTCTCGCGGAGGAGTGACGGGAGTATAAAGGAGGAGCGACGACAGTGAAGGACGAGAGAGGACCAGGCCTGGATTTTAATTTGTATTTTATTTACGTTTTGTTTATGTATGTGTGCGGCAGTCGTCCGTGAGGGGCTGCCGCTTTTACTTTCACTTTGTTTGTTCATTTGATTAAAGTTTGTTGTTTATTGTTCGCCGGTTCCCGCCTCCTTCTTCCCACACGAACTAACCTTGTTACAAACACCAATGTAGATTGATATTTAATCATTTTCATTTATGTGCACCATTTTTTTATCTTTTTTATATATATATATATATATATATATATATATATATATATATATATATATATATATATATATACCGATCAGGCATAACATTATGACAGGTGAAGTGAATAACACTGTTTATCTCTTCATCATGGCACCTGTTAGTGGATGGTATATATTAGGTAGCAAAGTGAACATTTTGTCCTCAAAGTTGATGTGTTAGAAGCAGGAAAAATGGGCAAGCGTAAGGATTTGAGCGAGTTTGACAAGGGTCAAATTGTGAAGGCTAGACGACTTGGTCAGAACATCTCCAAAACTGCAGCTCTTGTGAGGTGTTCCCGGTCTGTTATGTTTCATATGTTTAATTTGAACAGTTCTGATTTGATTTAAAACATTTTGAGAGAAAAAAAAACGAATTTAATCTGGACCATTTTTGAGATTAAAACTGAGACCTATTATAATATCTCTATCATAGTGCTCTCATATTCACCCAAGGAGCTGCACTGGGATAGGAGAATGCGATTTAACATCCAAAAAACCTCCCCTCTAGGAAAATGGAAGGAAATGAGAAATGTTTCAGGCATTGAACGTCATACATCCATATTCTGTATTTCATCTCCACATTCACAACCTCTAAACGATTCCTTCCTGTGCTCCACATTTTGTGTCATAAATAACATTTCACTTTATCTTTTATCACAAATGCAGCTGTCGTACGGGAGACGGTCTGTCTGCCGTAATCTGATTGTATTTAGTGCTCGTTCATTACAGCAGCAGAGCTTCACTGCCTTCTCTATTAGCTGCATCTGCCCAGCCAGAGTGAGTTTTTGCTCCATTTGTGTCTGTCTAATTGGGCCTGTAAACTGTGAGGCTCAGGGTAATGTGCAGATGTTCGTCCTTGTGTTGATGTGCTCTGTGTGTGTGTGTGTGGTGTCTGGACACATTCAATGTGGAGATGACAGTTGTGGTAGTGGTTTAGTAATGAGATCCACCTCGACTACAGGCAAAAAAGATTTTCATCTCTTCCAACCTAATCTCAAAGGAAAATGTAACTATGTTGCGAGGGAGCGATTTTGTGATTATTATGATTATTAAAAAAAAAAAAATTTGCATATATATATATATAATATATTTATTAATTACATTTTTATCAATGTAGCATTTTGAAATGTAAGTTACATTTTGTGTATGTAATTTCTTATTATTTTGTAAAAAAAAAAAAAAAAAATTAAAATATATATATATATATATATATATTATTTAAAGCTGTTAAGTTTTGCAAGTTATTTACGGAATTATCATCTTTACATGTGCATCGTCACAGCTCCTCAGCGCGGATGAATCTAATGTTTTGAGGAGTATGTGTGGCCTTCAGTCATCGCACTGGTGTGGATACTGTACTTCGGAATCACAGATTATGTGTCTTGGATATATGACCAAAAGAAGAATTTTCACAAGGGAAATAACATCTGAACAAGTAACATGTCTGCCATGTTCTGACCAATTACAATAAATTGCGCTTCCAACGGTGATTTAATTCTAATGATCACTTAGCTCATATTATCACATCAAACCGTGCATATTATTGTTATGCTTTGTTCTCAAATTGTTAATGTTAACAACATCAGCATTGTGTGACTGTGTATTTAGTGTGTATTAGTGTTAACTGTAGATTTAAACTTCTGTACATTCTAATCTCTAATTGTCATACGGGTGAACCTCCAGTTGTCACTGATGACTGTCGTTTGGACCTTTCTAGATTACAATCCGCCATCAAAATGATTTGTTTAATTATTTTATCTGCTGTGAGAAAAGGCTATAAATGATCCACACCTGCAGCATCCTCACATGCGATAGCCTACTAGAAGGACTCCTTCTTTATGTATACAGACGTGATGTAATGACGCGAAGACGAACGGCGGCATACTCGAATTTCCAGCAGAAAGCCAGTACCACTCAAATTATAACACATTATTATAAGTTGTAAATCGGGCTACGGTAAGGAGATAGTTTTGAACGCTGGCTATTTATGTACTTGCTCAATTTGATTTTGAAGTATTTTTAACCAAAAAAAACTGGCAGCAGCGTTAAAAAATTACGATTATACTTTTCACTTAGTGTTACATTGATCATTACATTTGTATTGGAAATTGGTTAAAATTAGAAAATGCAAAATAGAAGCATTTCCTAGAAATTAAAATTTCCACAACTTTATTACAGACTATGTTTACTTTTTTGGTGAAGAATGTGAAGAAAATGTGCAATTTTGTGCTTCATATTTTGTTTTGGTGGGTTTATTTAGAAAGTATTCCACATATGTGGTATTCCACACATTTTTGTTGGTGGGCTCCTGCTCCCATAGGCCTAAATAAGTAGGCTATACCATGGAGGACCATAGAAGGCTCCCTGACAAAAAGCAGTTTGAAGATGTTTGTTTCTTAAATGTTTGTATGTCTTTGCACGTCTCTTACATCAGCGAGAGTCCGACTGTTCTTACAATTTAATTTAAGCCTTATGTTACAGTTCCTAATGAAGTTACTGGCAAATTGGCAAGTATCTCCATTTAATTTACTCATCAAAAGCAATTTTTCTTGCATTTGGTGCTGGGTGAGTTTTAATTTTAGACCCTTGTTGACTGCATGCAATAATTAGGGACCTATAAAGTGTTACTGGTTACAGTGATGATGTGTGTGCGTGTATACACACTCACCGGCCAATTTATTAGGTACACCTTGCTAGTACCGGGTTGGACCATTTTGGTCCATATTGACATGATAGCATGCATGCATCATGAGGTTGCTGCAAATGTTTTGGCTGCACATCCATTATGCGAATCTCCCATTCCACCACTTCCCAAAGGCTCTATTGGATTGAGATCTGGTGACTGTGGAGGCCATTTGAGTAGTGAACACATTGTCATGTTCAAGAAACCAGTTTGATATGATTTGAGCTTTGTGACATGGTGCATTATCCTGCTGGAAGTAGACATCAGAAGATGAGTCCACTGTGGTCTTTAAGGGCTGGACATGGTCAGCAACAATACTCAGGTAGTCTGTGGTGTTTAAAGTATGTGTTAAAGTGTGCCAAGAAAATATCCCTCACACCATTACACCACCAGCATGAACCTTTGATACAAGGCAGGATGGATCCATGTATATGGAAAAAAACCCGCTCTATTCTTGTTTAGAACATTTGATGAATCACTATAAATATCTAATGGAGAACAAATGAACTAATTCAGTGTGCTCCTTATTATTTCCCCAGACTCTCTTCCATTCTGGAAATTGAAATAGAAGAAGGTGTCCAATGAACACTGTGCGCAATGAGAGGAATATTGGATGGGAGGGAAGCCCTGCTTTAATCTCCCTCAACTAATAGGGCTTTTTTTTTCTCGTCTGTGAAATGAGAATGATAGATCTTTCATAAGGCCAATCAAATTAAACTGTTCTTTAATTACAGCTGAGCTTGTGGAGAACATCGAGTCAATAGGCTGTTTCTGTATCTGTGTTGAGTCCAGCACAGAATGATTTGGAAAACCCTTAACCTCTCATTATTTGAGAAATAATTTAATGACATGCTGGTTTTTGAACTGCCATGCAATTACAGCATAACAAGGGATGTCTTTTAGCTTCTGTGTGGGATAATTCAACTACAGATGAAACAAACTCCAAACCTGTAGGCTGTATATTTTCAGTGGAGTACAAACTGAATTTTAGGGAGATTTTTTTGTTTCCGTATAACATCATCATATTATAGAAGCTTCAGAATAAAACATTTTAAAAGATAATTGTGACTTTTTATCTCACAATTGCGAGTTTATATCACAATTCTGACTTTATAAACACGCGATTGCGAGTTTATAGCTTGCTATTCTTATTTTCTTAGAATTGTGATAGAAATTCGCAATTGTGAGTTATAAAGTCCAATTCTGAGGAAAAAAAGACAACTTTTTTTCTCAGAATTGAGTTTATATCTCACAATTCTGACTTTATAGCGCAATTGCAAGTTTATATATCGCAATTCTTATTTTCTTATTTTCGACTTTTTCCCTCAGAATTTAGTTTATATCTCTCAATTCTTATTTTCTTAGAATTGGGAGAGAAATTCGCAATTGTGAGTTATAAAGTCCAATTCTGAGGAAAAAAAGACAACTTTTTTTCTCAGAATTGAGTTTATATCTCACAATTCTGACTTTATAACTCAATTGCGAGTTTATATCTCGCAATTCTTATTTTCTTAAAATTATGAGAGAAATTCGCAATTGTGAGTTATAAAGTCCAATTCTGAGGAAAAAAAGACAACTTTTTTTCTCAGAATTGAGTTTATATCTCACAATTCTGACTTTATAACGCATTGCGAGTTTATATCTCGCAATTCTGACTTTATATCTCGCAATTCTTATTTTCTTAGAATTGTGAGGGGAAACTTTCAATTGTGAGTTATAAAGTCCAATTCTGAGGAAAAAAAGACAACTTTTTTCGCAGAATTTAGTTTTTTTCTCGCAATTCGGACTTTATATCTCGCAATTTTTGTTTTCTTAAAATTATGAGAGAAATTTGCAATAGTGAGTTATAAAGTCCAATTCTGAGGAACATTTCCTCAGAATTTAGTTTATATCTCGCAATTCTGACTTTATATCATGCAATTCTGATGTAAACTCGCAATTGTGAGAAAAAAAGTAAGAATTGGGAGATAAAAAGTCGCAATTACCTTTTTTTATTATTATTCTGTGGAGGAAAACAGGCTTCATATAGTTATCAAAACAAATGAAACAAAGTAGCCCTACAAATAGAGCACTTTATCCCAAGTGTTCTGAAGCATACAACAGCTTTGTGTGGGAACAGAAAGAAATTTAGATCCTTACTCAATATAACATTCTAAATTTCTCTTTTTGACATCCACAGGGGGGAAAAAGTAACAGCTTAGTATGACATGAGGTTAAGTAAATAGAGAATTTCCATTTTGGGTTGTTATTGTTCACTAAAACTGTTAGCAAACTGTTTTCAGTAATTAAAATAAAGCTAAAATAAAATATAAATATTACATGAAAAAATTTGAAAACATTTGCTTTTGGCAACTTACTGAAAAAAGATGGAGTTGAAGTTAAAGTAATAAAATTACTAAAACTAAAATCGAAATGAAAATCAACTAAAGCTATTTAGAAACTAAAAAAAACTAACAAAAAGGACATAAGCACTTACTAAATCTGAAAATATAAAAATAAAATATTAATACATATTACTAAAATAAAACTGATAGGTTGAATTACTCCATATTTCCTGCTCTAAAATGACCAATAAGAGGAATGATAAAATACCAGGTCAGAATGAGGAGGAAGTTCCATCCATCGGATGCCCCTTCATTGTGCTGTTATCCTCTAAACACAGTTGTTTTTGGCTGGGCGTCAGAACTGTCTGGCTTCAGTGTTTCTCAGATGATAACTTTAAGCTGTTTCCACAACAATGGACTTTCGGGAAGTGGTTTATCAGCAGTGTTTTTTATGTATGTTGTCTATATTGCCAACTCAGCTGGGCTAAACATGGCACACATCTAGCAGTGTGCAACATTATGGCTGACCAGCAGATGGAGTTTCACTCATGTACTTTTTGGGGATTTTGGGATCTGTGTAAACTTGGCCTGAGAGGCACATTTCATTTGTCACCCTTTGGGATGTAATTAACTTGATGAATTAAAAAGACACTGAACAATCTTTGCAATTAGCAGTGGCGCTCATATCATCAGATGAGCTGTTTAGATGTTGTTGGGGAGGTGGAGATACTGATCGGTTTCCCTGCAAGCTGTTTTCATCAAGTTAAAATATAATTGTGACTCTCTGCATAATTACAGCATGTTTACCTAATTTACCCCCTCTGAATTCAAGGTTTACTGTTCTGTTGCCATAAGGTAGGCGATCATATGATAGTAGTGTGTCATGCTGTGTAACCACAGATCAAAAGTGTGCCTGAGGCATGGTAAAATCATATAGCATGCCATGGTCATCTGTGACACACACACACACACACACACACACACACACACACACACACACACACACACACACACACACACACACACACACACACACACACACACACACACACACACACACACACACACACACACACACACACACACACACACACACACACACACACACACACACAGATTTAAGTGGGGCTAAGGCACAACATTTTTCACAATATTGCTTCAAAACAGCATTTAAATTAAAGAATTTTTTTTTAGATTTCCTTAAAAAACTCACTCACTAAAGGCTGATTAGTAGCCTATACTCATTTCTATACGATTTATTTTACATGGTAGCCTACTCCAACAAGTAGCCTAACTTCAAAGACTACAATATTAGTGTCCAATGTAGTAAAATATTACCAGGTCAACCAATTGGATAGCCTATGTTGTTTTCGTGCGTTGTGTTTGTTGTTTAAGACCAATTTACGAACACACAACTCCAATAAGTTAATTGGACATAAACTCAAAACACAAATTTGGTATTAATTGTGCGATAGTTGTGCAAATAATTGTTGTTTCGTTCATTTTCCCACTGTATAGGCTATATTGCTACCGACGCGACGCGACGCGTCTATCGCGCTTAAAACCCTGACGTCGCAGCCAGTCGCCCAATCAAAGTCTTTGTTTACGTCAGCATTCCATCACTTGCAGTGTAGAGAATGAGCAAGCGTCGCGTTCTGGAAGCGTCGCGTTACGTTGCTCGGGCAAACGGCGAAAAGTTGAGCAGCTGCTGTCAGTTTCAGTTCCTGATTCTGCACTCGTGTTTCCACTGTCAGCCCTGGGCAGATAACTCGTCGTTGTTGCGTTGTTTTTATTGCTTTTTAAATGTTTTAAATACTTTGGAGAAGATCTGAATATGGACTATATTCAGTCGGTCAGAGACGCGATCGCTGGTAAAATCTGGCCTGTTACCGTGAGAGAAGTTCAGTTTATAGACTATTCGGAAGCAGAAACGCCTCTGGAGAACGCGTCTGAAACACACTCTGCAGGTATTAAGTTTTGTATTCTTGTACTCAAAAGTTTCACTAACGGGTTGAAACGCAGTTATTATGCGCCTGTAAACATTGACAGCGCAACATGGCTGCAGTACAGGGAGTTATTTATTAAGGGAGTTATACATGTCAGCTGCCCTCCTGTGCATTTGCATTGGATTTGACTGTTGAACGTTTGCAGGGAAGAGTTAAAAGAGTTTATGTCCCGACTTTGCAATACACATAGATGCATTTGGTATTGTAATGTAAAGGTTTGATTGCTGCATTGTTGTTTAGGTGTTGTTTGCTCAGACTCTGACATATTCAGCCTCAGGGTTTCTGTGGTCATTTAAAGCTAAACTGACATTTCTCTAATGAATGTTTGTCTTAGTTAACATGATTTAACAACTAGCAATGCTTGTACAACATGTAATTAATATTTATGGGTGTTATGGAGTAGTTTGCTTTAAAATGAAAATTACCCCATGGTTTACTCAACCTCAAGCCATCCTAGGTGACTTTCTTCTTTCTGATGAACACAATTGGAGTTATATTAATAAATATCCTGATCTTTCCAATCTTTATAATGGAAGTGATGAGGGCCATAGAGTTTGAAACTCAAAAAAGTGCATCCATCTAATATAAACGTACTCCACACCGCTCCGGGGGGTTAATAAAGGCCTTTTGAAGCAAATTAATGGAGTTTTGTAAGAAAAATATCCATATTTAAAACTTTATAAAGTAAAATATCTAGCTACCGGCGGGCCACCTTCTATATTCAACTGGATAATAGAATGGACAATAGAAAGTCATACTTATTTGGAATAACATTTAAGATTATTTAATTTTCATTGATTTAAAAAAAAAGAAGTAATTATAATCGTGAACCAACTTGTAGAGCAATGGAAACTGGTCAAAAACTGTGGGAACGGCGCATATTGTATCAGCACTAATAGGTTCAGACGTCTCCACCCTAAAAATAGTTGGTAACAGTTTACAATAAGGTTCCGTTAGTTAACATTAGTTAATGTATTAACTAACTTGAACTAACCATGAGCAGTACATTTGTTACTGTATTTGTTCATCTTTATTAACGTTAGTTAATAAAATTACAGCTGTTCATGGTTTGTTCACAGCCATTAACTAATGTTAACAAGATTTGAATAAAGTATTAATAAATGTTGAAATTAACATTTACAAAGATAAATAAATGCCTTTATAAGTGCAGCTCATTATTAGTTCATGCTAACTGATTTAGTTAACTAATGAACCTTATTGTAAAGTGTTACCAAATAGTTTGTGTATACATGTCTGAATTGCAGTCTTGTAAAGAAGCGGAAAGTTCTGTGAACACTACAGCAAGAGTGCACTCAGTGTTCTGTATTCCTGTCACAGTGGGCTGTCAGTCAGGTTAATTACAGGGACTAATTAGGCCAGAGGATGGCTAGGAGGTCTGATGGTATGTGCTGTATGGCAGTATGATTTTCAGAAGTCTTTTGTGCTCACCAATGCTGCATGTATTTGATAAAACATACAATAATGTTTTATCAAAACTTATCAAGACTGTGTCAGTCTCCTACACGGTTTACGCCATAACTGCAGTGTAGCACTTCCGGGTTCTACATCCGAACGCCGGCTTTGTATTGAACCCAGAAGCGCTGCACTACGGTTATGGCGTAAACCGTGTAGAAGAGAAGAGAAGAGAAGAAATAGTTGAATAAAGTTATTTTTGTTTGTTTTTTACGCTAAAAGTATTCTCGTTGCTTCTAGGGATGGGCATTTCAAGCAAAAATAATATGCAATAATCGCTGGGAATTATTTGATTATTATTCGAAAATTGCATCTTCTCCCCCCGCATGTATAGGCTACACATAGTGCTGGGCGGTATACCGGTTCATACCGAATACCGGTATTAATTTTCTTTATGATATGAATTTTGACGATACCGCAATACCGGTATATGTCGCTTAAACAACGTTCGGAACGCGGCGCAGCGCGTCATTGTTTGAGAGGGGACCAATTTCATTGATGCACTGTAGTAAGAGCAGTCAGAGCACAGTTGAGATCGCATTACAGCACAGCCTATGGCTGTATCCTATACTCTCATTCACTATTCCCTACGTTATCACTTTATTTGAAGGAGTGAATGAAAACGTGCGTGAAGTCGGACAACCGTTGTGTGTACATCGGCTGTACACTCGTTATTGCGGTGCAATGGGATAGAATGAGTGCACTCAATAACGTCCTCTAAGGTTTCGGACACCACTACAAAGCTCTGTGCCCTGCAAATAATGCTATATTTGAGGTTATGGGAGCGATGTCGGATTCAGCCCTTGATTATTGTTGAGAATTCAAACTACACGCGGCGCGCGAGAGAGCGCGGTTTCTGCACGGAGCGCTGCGATGAGTTTAACAACGCTCACCACATGGATCATATAGCACTGATATAGACCGGAGCGAGCGCGTTTAAAATTTTTATGGACATATTTCAAAAACTCTAGTGCTCTAGACATGAACCAGAAGTGTGTATGCGCGCATATTTCATCACGTCTTATTTAAATGAAATGTATGCACTGATTACACTGATAACCTATGTCTGATCACGAACGCGCTGACACGATGGATTATTCAAAAGACAATGATGTAAGTTAATAAATAAACTGACAATTCAAAGAAGAATGGGCCAAAAAGTAACTGCTTTATTCTTTCTGTGTTAAACTGATGTGTGTCATTCGTTCCGAGAGTCCTGTTAAATGTATTGCTAATATCCTCATTTCTCTTCGTTTTGGCAGTTTGTTGTTATAGAGGGTTAGATTTTTAAAATGCTTAAGGTGCCCTCAACTCAACTTTTAATATTCAGGTGTCTGTAAGTATGATTCTAAACGTGTTGCAGGTCTGTGTTTTATTGTTTGTTGTCTCTCCACAGCATCATTTTGTTAACCTGTAGACCTATTAACTCTAGTGTGGAATTTTTCTACAATATTCACTCGTCATGACAGTAAAACAGGGCATTCTAGTCAATCTCCTGCAGTATTTCCTCTCTCAATCAGTAGAAAATGTGATTAACACCCGGTCATGCATAGGGGAAAAAATACCGTCATATACCGTGAAACCGATATAATTTAGAAAAATACCGTGATATACATTTTTGGTCATACCGCCCAGCACTAGCTACACACATATAAACAGAGAGAGAGAGGGAGAGAGACCATTCACGCTCTCAATATGTATGATAAACTGTTTAATTCATTAGGGAATAGGCTTTATTAACTCAAGCCATATAATTATTGTAACATGCTGAAACGTATGACTGTTATTTGACATCGCCCCAAGTTACCGTAACCATCTACAGTGTGCGTGTGAGACAATGTGTTCTTCTTCTGTTGTCTCAGGGCGTCTTTACACTGGCAGTTTAGTTCGAAATGGGGCATGGTTCGGATGAAAAATTGCTAAAGTGAAAGCTGTCATACAAAGCTTGGTGCGCACTGAGGTACCGAACCTGAGAACCTACAACCTGAGTTCGGTTGCACTCGAACTGTGCCGCGATACGTGTGAATGTGAAAGCAACACTCGGGTGTGCACTTGTTCAGGAATAAAACTAACCAGTGCATGCGTTTTAGCCGATTACAATGTCATTAGTTCAATAACATACATGTAAGGGATGATGGTGTTGATGATTTACCTTAGATACGAGTGAGAACGAACCGTACACACACACGTACACACGCGCCCTTCAAATATCAAGTCAAGAGAGTGAACGCACGTCAAGAAAGGAATGTTATTTCACCATTTAAGTTTTGGTAGCCCGTCTGAAATACACATAAACCCGGGACATTGGGCTTTGCGAGCACTGGCCCATACATGTCCGAGTCTGATCCTGAATCGCAATGAAACAATAACACCACAAATAAAGGATTCTTCAGCCTTTGACAGCATGCTAAGGTATGTTCAGTTAGACATGTACACATTAGCCTGACGCCTTCATACTCAATTCTAGTCAGAATTTGAGTCTGATACTGCTCCGTTGTAGCCTGGATGCCAGCCGAATTTAGCCCAGCCCACAATTTTTTTTGCTCGGGCAATTCGGTCTGGACTCGCTCCATAGAGGAGGAATTATGCCCGAACAGAAACTGTTCGGACCAATGAAATTGCAGGGCGGGCTTTAGACGATGATGGACAGATGATAAACAGTAACGTAATCATCCACGTCATCGAAGGCTCTTGGGTTGAATTTGCTCTCATCCTA
This sequence comes from Gobio gobio, assembly GCF_949357685.1. Lineage (NCBI taxonomy): Eukaryota > Metazoa > Chordata > Actinopteri > Cypriniformes > Gobionidae > Gobio > Gobio gobio. The sequence continues at coordinate 41,470,193 of NC_137108.1, read as the reverse complement.
AACGGAGAACTTGTTCGTATATGCATTCACCTTCACTATTTCTCTCAGAAACGATGATCGTGTTGGTAAGTACTCTGTGTATCCTTAAATTATTTTATTACTGGCAACGTAACGTTTTTTTCTTGTAACGTTACTTAATCCAGCGTGCGTGCAGACAGGGTTTCCAAGTTTTTTGCAATGTCGCGCACAATTGCTACTCAAAACTATAGCCCAAAACAATAACTTTCCGGGGGGTTCTCCGGAAAAAAATGGCGTTTGGTTGGCAAAATATGTTATTTTGGCAAGGTTGCCTGCTAAAATTTGCATTCCTGGGTTTATATAATCACATAATTGGGGTCGCTTCAACCCGCGGACATGGAGAAAAACACGGACTTGGTAACACAGTGCAGTTGAGTTCTGTTGACATTTGACAACTAACGTTACGCGTCGCTCCGTTGCTCTGATTGGTTGTGGGTCTATCCAATTGAGGTCTTTCCTGGCTCGGTTGAAACACGCCCCATAATCAAAGCTCAATGGAGCGGTACCAGACTCATATTCTGACTAGAATTGAGTATGGCCACGCCAGGCTAGCTCCGTTGGGCTGTGATTATGGGGGGTGTTTCAAACGAACCAGGAAAGACCTCAATTAGATAGACCTACAACCAATCAGAGCAACGGAGCGACGCATAACGTTAGTTGTCAAATGTCAACAGAACTCAACTGCACTGTGTTGCCAAGTCCGCGGTTTTTCCATGTCCGCGGGTTGAAGCTACCCCAATTATGTGATATACAGACCCAGGAATGCGAATTTTACCAAAATAACACGTTACCCCTCAAATGCCATTTTTTTCAACTAATCGAATATTCGAAAATCGTGACTCATCCCTACTCTAGACTTACTTACTTTTTATTTTTACTTGGAGCACTGTAGCCCCTTTACTGAAAATTTTAGGAGCACAAGCAGAAAATTTAGGGGCACACCTTAAATCTACCTGCAATGCAATTATTCACATTTAGAGCTTTAAAGTGCTGGAAAGAGTTGTGTGAAGCACTCAAGTCCTTGAATAGTGCTTGAATTTCATTCTCAAAAGGTTGTACAAATCCTGAAATGAATAATGACTATATCTGCCACAATACCATGGTGACAGTTAGCGTTCCAACATTAAATCCATGGTGAATGTTGTTGATTTGTGGACTGAAAAGCCATCTATAGTTTGTTAATGTTTCTCTGTTCCATGTCAGCGCTGTTTGATCTGATATGGTTTATAATTGAGAATTCAGCAGAGAATTTGAATACTTCAAACGCTTTCTCACTGGTTCTCCCAGTTCTGTGGGTTAATGGTGTCTCGTGATCAAAGATTGGCCCGTGGTGGGTGCACCAGTGCGACTTCTAACAAAATGTAGTCACACCGGCAGGAAAAAATGTCGCAGTCTGGAGCCCTCATGACATTTTGGTTATAACACTCAACTCTAGACCAAAGAAGAGTAAAATGTAAGGATTTAACTGCTGTGAAATTGCCTAAGTCCAGGAAACAGCATTGCACAATCGGTTGGCCTCAACCTTCAGTTAGACACATAAAAGGATAACTGCAGCAAAACAATATTGCTGTCTGACATTACTTCTTATTTGACACGTATCAAGCAGCGCAATACTGGTAGCACCATGTAAGCCTATTAGGATAAATGGATTGAAAACAAAGAGGTAAAACAAATTTAGCTTGGCCTTGTGTAAAGAGTATGTGACAGTGACCGTACTAGTAAATCAAATTTTTGCATTACTTAATACTTAAAATGAAGCACTGCTCAAGTACAGTGAGGTTCAACTTTTTTTTATGCATATCTTTTTTTTTTATTTATTAATTATATGATGCGTATTTATCAACCCCAAATGCTCCGTGTTGGAATTTCAGAAGTCAATTTATTTGTAAATCTGCATGCAGTCGCAAAACAATGAAATAATGGCACACCGTTTTCTGAAGCGCCTCTGGTCCCTCATTACGAGAGAGGAACCGGTCTAAAGAATGAGTGGGCCGCACTGATGCCGTGCTGGAAGCGCAGGGAGTCCATTAGCATACATCTGCACTGGCTTTAGACGGACGTGGGAGGCACAAGACGCGTCCTGCTTTTCTCTAGATCACCCCCAAAGATGAATGGGGTGTGTGGGTGTGTTTTCATTACTGAGTTAAGACTAATTCCTTGGTGCATTAGACAGTACTATGCTGTGCCAACCCAAGAGGTCATGCGTGAATGCCAAAGCAGGTACAAGGGAAGCTAGCATGGCATCGTGTGCTGGCCAAGTGCTTTATCTGAACAGCTACCTGTGCTAGGGCTAGAGTGGTAGTAACGCTGTTTAGTTCTTGTTTCGATGAAGCCTCTCCTCCCGAAATACAAAATGTGCTGTGATTGGTTAGCTAGCCTAGTGTGTTATGATTGGCTAACAGCTTGGAGTGTGTTTTCCGGAAATGGCATTAATAATATACATTTATAAATATAAATTAACTATAAAATAAAAATATTGTTTAAAGGGGTGGTAAAACACATTCTTTCGAAGGCTTGATTGTGTTTGTGGGGTGCACTGTAACATGTGTTCATGCTTCGTTTTTAAAAAATTGCATTATTTTTCATACATTTTACCTTTATTCTACACTGCTCTGTCCCTCCTTGTAAAACGGTCTGATGGTTTCCGGGTTGTATGAAGCCGGTCCCTCAAAAATACGCAATGGGCTCAGATAGGTTAGCTGGCCCAGTGTGTTGTGATTCGCTATCCGCCTAGTGCACGTTTGTCGGAAACGTCACGCCCCTTACCTTTACCGGTAGACTGTGCTTTGGGTAGTATTAGAAACAATGGCGTCAATAAAACCATACCAATTTGAGCCCGAATCAGACCCAGACAATTTTAGTGAAGATGATCGAGCAGAACCTGTTCAACCTGTTCAGTCCTCAAGAGTAAAGACTGCGGATCTATAGTGATCGCTACTGAATGGCACTGTTACTTTTGTATTTTTAGAACGATTATAGCCAAATATCTGTCGCAAGAACTATTAACCCAAAATGAACACTAAACATTGGCTTTACTATAGTAGCCAAATCAAACACAGAACCATGTTTAGCATGCCTGTAGATAAACAATAAAAGCTCTAATCAAAGAATAATTTACACTAATGCCAAGTTCGCTGTTGAGATTTAAAAAAAGGTTTGTAACATTAAGTGTTTGTCGGATAACGTTAAGTATGAATGAGCATTTAACAAACTGGTTTGCAGAGCCAAACAGCGTTGTCATCTGTGTACTTCCTTGCTACAACGTACAATTAACAATACGAACTATTACAGGAAAACACATAGATGAAAAATAAATCATACTTACAGGTTGTGGCCCGTAAACAGCTTCTGTTTTTAAATCCATCTTTCAGGACAAGCCGTTGTGCGAATCCTTCATTGAACTCGCGAAGATTGTGGAATATGGAATGGAAGCTTTCCTCCGTGAAATGTGCAGCGGGAGCTGTGTGCGCCCGTTGTGGATTCACACTGGCAGTGTTTGTCTCGCGCAGCTGAACCGCGGCTCGTGTATTGCAAATACAGACGAATATTGTCCATTATGTCACATTTTCCGGTCTTCTCCTCCGACCCCTGTCTGTCTCTTGCTTTGATTTATGATGGGCAGCATATATCTGCTGCAAATGCGACCTGTTCCCCGCTGTCTCATACACACATGCATATAACATGTTGTATGTTAAACGCACTGCAACGCACCCCCGTCCCTAGGAAGGATGAACAAAGTGAACCTGCAATCCGGATGAAAACAACATCGTTTCGTCGGCATTGCAGCAACAACACTCCAGCCTACTAACTATACCACAACAAAGCTTCCCCGCGGCGAAACAAAATGGCCTTGTCCCCCCTTATTTAATATTCTCGGAGGAGGGGAGGGGTTTATGTAAATATTGGGGCGTGTGATGTCAGCAACCCTGGAGGAATGTATAGTAGTCGCCTACCGGCCATTTGCTGTAGTCCTTAGAAACTGGTTTCTTTAAAAGCAAATATCTCCCTTTGCTGTAAACTTTGAACGTTGTAACTTTGCAGATGTTGTTTATGCTCAAACAGCAACATTACACACTAGCTAAAGTTAGAAAAGTGAAATCGCGGTTTACCACCCCTTTAAAGATTATACAGTATAACCATGTCGAAATGCATATTTTAATAATCCAGTGAATGGAATGCTAACAATGAATCAATAACAAATGAAAGGTACATCATCTCATTTGATTATTTTTTTCTTTTGTTTAGAACTAGGATGCCAGACAAAAATGAAAATTAAATATTAGCATTGACTCCATGGATGTTACCTTTGAAACATTGATTGCTCGAAAGCGTTACGGCCCCAGTGGTGTTTTTTTTTTGCTCTTGTCTAGACTAAATGCTAAAGTAGCAGGGATGGTTGACGCTCAGCGGATCAAACTTTGCCCTCTATTCAATAACCTTTTAAATTCTGACTAAGTCAAAGGCCGAGGGAGCTGTTTACCTGCAACACAGCGGCTGATCTTTCAACTCTAGCCTGCGTCTGGGTCTTTTTTTTCCCTTGACCTGCATTATTTGTCCTGCTTTTCCTATGGTGGATATGGATTTAGCACTAAGGCTGCCACATGCAGTGAGATGAAGAATAGTTAAAGCTTCTCTGATGAAGGGAAGTGTTGAGCTAGAGGTCACGTCTCATCACAATATGCTCTTTAGTCATGGCAATAAATGTTGAAGACGACTCATTCTTTATTTGTGCCTCCTCGTGTCATATAGGTCATGTCTTAGAAATCATGCATCATACTGTACCTCCCACAAGAAAATTTGAAACACAATAGGTATGTTTCAGGTAATGTACTATTATTATACTACAACTTTATAGATTGCTGAAGAATATAATAAAGGGCTGTACAGTGCGACATATATGTGCTACGAAAAAAATTGGCCTCTGCAATGAAAACATTTTTTCACAATGGCACATGTGCGATACAGGTTTGCATATGTGTGAGAAAGAGCTGCTTGTTTGTGTGAAGTGAGTTTTTTGTAATCTGTAGTCTTTGATGCCTTTGTCCAGGGATTTCCTAGACTGGGTAAACCCAGCCTGATCTGCCGACGATTTGATTTCGCCCTGCAGCTCAGTCTGGAAACCTGTACATTAATGCTGCCTTCACGTGCTATCGGAATTATCGTAAATACGAGTTTGCTAGGTAAAAATTGCACATGAACGCCCTTTGATGTCGTGTTTACCACTGGGAAGTTCTGAAATAATTTTGATACCCAAAGTCCCGAGATGGGCATGTCGTAAACTTTAAACATGGCGGTGGGGAGGACTACTGCTGTGGCAGGTGTGGTTTTATTCGTTTTTTCCCCAAAACAACTAACATTAGGTCGTCTTGTCTTGACATTAATGTAGAGCATATTTGCGGAAAAGCGAACTATCTGGAATGTTTATATTATTGTCAGTGCATGGAACACTACATATGATGTTAGTTTTAATAAGATTTTCCTAATAAATAGGCAAGAATAAACCTGGTGTCCACCATGATTCCTGTTCATTCCGACAACAAAGCACTTGAATGCAACAAGCTCGTAATCACGACTTCTAAAGTGGGAATTTCCGATAGCACGTGAAGGCAGCATTATTTCTTCTGCTTCTGTTACACTTTTGCGGGAACCAATCACAGACTGGCTTATCCACCTGGCGCTATTGGCGGGTTTAACACGCTGACGGATAGAGAAGCGGTGGGTCGTTGCCCGTTGATCACGCCTCTTGTGGTCTGATTGGTTGAAGGACTATCCAATTGCGTACAGTCATTTGAATTATGCTCGTTTATCACGCCTCTTGCGCAGTAGAAAATACAGAGCAGACTCCCCAGACCAATGTTCAATCTTAAAATGACTTGATCTGGTGATAGCCAGACAAGGGATTTCCTGAAATGTCATACGTTTTATGACTTCTATGAATCTCACTTGTGAACTTTCAGCCCAGAAGTGCCCTCCGGCTACGAGTATGAACCGAACATTAAAATACATGTGTGTACTCACTAATGCTCACAACACCCTATTTAGGGTAAAAATAGGAAACATAAACACATGCAAATCCATACGTTTTTCTCCAGTATAGAGAAGTGGACAGGAGTTTTTTGGGGGTTTTTTCTCCCAGTAGATGTATGAGATTTCCTGACAAAAATTTGTGTCAGATTTTTTTCATAATAATGTAATACTTTTTTAATAAAACTTTAGACCTTTCTAATGATTATAGGAAAGTGAAGTAGTATTTTCAAACAAAATGGATGGATGTTGTTTGGATTTTGATTATTTGATATTGGGCTATGTAAACAAAATGGACTCAATGTTACGCAATGTTCGAGTTGTTACCTGCAGTCTGCCATGTTTGTGTGAAAACGTTTCTTATTAAGGTTTTTATTTTGTGTGCCTTGTATGAAACATTAATGTCCTTTCAGTGTGTGTGTGTGTGTGTATATATATATATATATATATATATATATATATATATATATATATATATATATATATATATATAATGAAAGCAAATATTTTGTTTTAATATTTATATTTATATTATACTAATATGCATATGTATATTAGACTTTCATTATTCAAGTGTATTATATATGTGCTATTTAACTGAGCTGTCTAAGCTTTTTACTTGTATTGCCTTTTTTCTGCAAAGGGACTGATGGTGAAATTTGCATTTTGGCTCAGGTACATTTACATTCATTTAAATGTTGATTAATGTACATTGTCCCTATTTAAATAAACACATAAGAAATCAATTTACAAATATTATTAAAAAAGTTATTTAATTTTAAAAAATCATATCGGCACTTGCATACTACGAAAAGATGACATGCATACTGCATAGGGACAAATATGAATCCCTGAATTCATATGCCTTGTTCATATGCCTTGTCTAAATGGACCATCCAATTCTTGTTACACAAACTTACATTAATTAAAAACAAGATAAACTTGACACCATTAGCTAAACTGAAGCTGAGCAATGAAGAACATTGTTGTATGCAGTTTTATGTACTTAAAAAAAAAAAGTTATACTATGCAGTAGATATTGTAGCAAGAGAAGTTTTAATTAGATTAAAATTAAATAATTAAGATTAATTATTTTTTCAACAAATCTCGTTCAATTTATTATTCAATCTACCAAACTGGGGTATCTTCAGCGTTTCTCAGGCATTCATTTTAAGAGAGTTGAACTTGCGACAACAGAATAGAAGCAGACTTTAGCCAATGCTTTATTTGATTTGCAAACTAAATAGTGCTCACTAAAGCAATAACCGAGTGGATGGAAGGATCTTGCTGCGATTAGTCACCCTGGAGTGAGTGCTAATGAGAGGCTCTGGTGCGGGTGACACACACAGAGCCAATGACAGGATCGGGGTTTGATTAATTGACCTGGGGTGGGTGTTAATGAGGGAAAGGAACAGGCCGTGTGGAGTTCAGCATCTCCCCTGACACAGCATTCAAACTGCAGTTCTAGCAAACACACACACACACACACCAGCTACTGTGACAGTCTGGGCTGTGACTGCCGGGGTGTTTGAGCTATTCGGTTCAGTGAACAACTTCGCCATGTTTTTCCCATGGCTGTTACTTCTCCCTTTGCTAAAGGGGTCATATGATGAAACAGGATTTTCATTGTACATTTGAAGTGAATCAGTCTGATGTACCATGCAGACATAGTCTAACTTATACATAAATGAACTATAAACCAGACTATAAACTATAAACTGAACATTAAAACTAAACTGCAGTAACGGGTAATTCAGGAATCCTCTTGTTTATGACATCACAACTAACAGTAACATATGGCCGGCTCTACGTTTAGTCATTACACACATATTCAACATGTTTTACTGTATAGGTAAAAGACATGAAAAAAGAGAAGAAAAAAATGATATAGTCTAATTATACAGTGTTCGTTTAGCATGCAAGGGGAGGTTCCATTACCTACAATAATTGTGTACAAATACACACACACACACACACACACACACACACACACACACACACACACACACACACACACACACACACACACACACACACACACACACACACACACACACGTGTATATATAGAATGTCAAACCAAATATTATTCAGACAGATATATTTTTACTAGTGGGTGCAGGACACTATAGTTAATTTATGTAAGTGAGGATAACAATTATACACACAAATTCTACCTGTAAAATTGATAAAGAATTAGGACCAAAATTATTCAGACACTTTGACCTGACCATGTTTTGCTTAAGTGTTTTTTCTTTAATTGCTAATGCGACCTTTTACACCACAGACTGAACAAAATAAAGCATCGCTTGGTAATTGGTTGACCTAAATTGGTATCTAATTGTGTAATTAAATTTAACAGCTGACTGACAGCTGATTGGTTGATTGTAATCCATTACATACCTTTCTATCAAAGTTATCTGACATTACCAAGATGAATTTGTTCTGACACAGTTTAACTCTGAGTTCTTGTCATAGTGTATTACCATTTTCTAAACTATAGTGAAAATGTGAGAAAATGTTGAAGGTGTCTGAATCATTTTTGGTTTGACTGTATATATGTGTGTGTGTGTGTGTGTGTGTGTGTGTGTGTGTGTGTGTGTGTATGTATGTAAAATATATACATGTTAAACATAATACAGAATTAAATAATGAAATGTATGTATACATTTATACAGGTCTGTATAGATTTTGTATCAATTTATACAAAGTTCTGTCATGAAACATAAAGGTAAAAATAGGTCCTTTAACTTCTTGCTTGTGACCACATTGTCATCTTTAGGGCACAGTTGATTGGTTCCTGCTGTATCAGTAGCCAGTGAGCTTGCGTGCTCAACCTTCTATACTCGGGTAGCATTTGCTTTAGCAGTGCAGCGCGCCTCCGCCTTCCCCAGCTCCACCTGTATAGATCTGCTACAGGCAATTCATGTATGTTATATTGTACAGCAGCAGCATGTCTTACTTGCTCACAGCAGCGTGTCGTGTGTGTATTGGCAGTAGCAAGTCCCGTACTTGTTCTGCAGTGGCAGCAATAACCTACAGCAGCAACAGTGCAGCAGATCTATTCCGCCAAGACCAAATATATCAACATTGATAGTTGTCATGACAGAAATTTATTTTTTATTTTATATTATATTGTTTTTAAGCTGATTAAAAATTAATTTGGCTTAGAAATAATGCACACACAGTCTGAATGTTAACAGTAACAATGGTTATTTGCATATACTGTATAGCAGTCTTAAAATAAATGACCTATTTACCTATTTTTTAAAGTAATTACCTATAATTACCTATTTAGTACCTGAAGTACTGAACAAATCCTTTAAAGGGAAAGAAAATAATCAATTTGTTGAGTGAAGACAGTGATGAAACGAAAAGCATGTGTATGTGTTGGGGTGTGCGATATATATCGTCTGCCATAATATCGTAATTGTTGTTTTGTGCGATCACAATGTGCGATCTGACATTATCGAGTATGTCTCTCACACCAAGAAAGCGCATACATACACTACGTGCAGTCTAGTAGGTTTGACTAGTGTGCGTACACGTATAGTGCACGCTTTCACGGCAATATCCAATGTCCCCAAAATTCAAAATAAGACTGCAAAAATACTGCGGTGTATTTTATATTTATATAATTTAATATAGTTAAACAATATCACACGAAGAGTGCAGTTTTTCTACAGATATCAGCATGAAAACACATTGATTTAATAAAAGTTCGATAAACAAGAAGTTAATATTAAGTTACTTACATTTTAGACACAATATCGCCTGTTTTTCGCCAGTGAAAATATGCATTGTGACTTGCTGCCACCTACTTGCCGTTTTAATTTTACATTTAAAGTATCTTTTCATGTTTTAACACATGCATTTGTGCATTTGTAACAGCAGGTTATTCATTTGTCACCTTTGAGCTGCATTAAACACACAGTGTATATGATCTAAATGCCACTTCAGATGCAGCTTCTGTTTCTGTTTCCTCTTCATTGCAAAGATTATGTTGATAGTTTTATTTTGATTGGTAACAGCCCTATTGTGTCTTATTATTAGAATTTAATTTATCTATTAAATATTAGAATTTGACACAAAAGATGATACATAATTAGGTTAGAAAAAATGGCTTTATAAAGGTAAAAGTCCCCATAATAGCTATTCCGTCCAATTATCGTTATCAATATAAAATCCCAGAAAATATAGAGATATAATTTTTTGTCAATATCGCACACCCCTAGCGTGTCTCTCTACTTTTCCTCACAGTCATGAGAAAGTGTTGTCCCTGTACATAGTGATAGTGTACATCGTGCACAAAAGTTTCTTTTCCTGTTTAATGCTTGACAGATATTTTCATTAGTCAGCAATCAGATTAGACTAATCCTGTGATTTATATTACATAATATGTGTTTAGATATAAATACACGACGCAGCCACTGTTATGGACACTCGTATTAATAACATGCATGAGCTTCATGAGGCGTCTAAGCATTACTGTGTGTGGAGAAAGAATGTGAACTTGATCCTGACATACAGTCATATGAGCAAAAGCATTAAACATCCTGCTAATTTATTACATGCATGTACTTTTCAGACAGAAAAGCGTGTGTTATATAGCTCATAATAGGCTGGACGGTGTGACGGTTGCCGGTATCACTGTACACAGAAGAGCTCTTTCAAGCCTGGAGTCGACATCGTTTCTAGAATCTGCGTTCGCTCTCTATCTGGGTGTCAAACACTGTTTTACTTCAAGAGTCTGTCAAGTATCTAGTGTTATATAAGTTATATAAGTCATCCTCTGCAGCGAATGCTGTCACGCTATTGTGTTTATTTATATATTTATGTTTGTTTGTCTATTTTATCTGTAAGGATGCTTTGTTTAATCCAGGTCTCTGTTGAAGCATAAGGAATATCACTCCAAAATAAAAAATAATGCCATTATTTACTCACCCTCATGTCCTTCCAAATTGCTGTTTTGTTTTCTCCTATTGCTTTTGGACAAAGTAACGGCATACATTTGGAATGACGGTTAGTAAATAATAGAATGTATAATGCTCATTTTTGGGTAAACTATCCTTTTAAGACTGATGTTCAAATAGTGAATCAGATTTTTTGTTCATTGTCTCCCCACAGCCATAGTCATCTCATTCCAGCACATTGTGTATGTGTGTGTGTGTGTGTATACCACCTGCTTATTATGATGGGGCACTTGTTTCCAGCACCATTCTGAGCAGTAAATGAGAGCGGTCTAAGAATAACATCCGCCGGGCCGTTGCAGCTGCCGCTAACACAAGCTTGGTTGTTTTCTCTGTCATGCTGAAGTTGGTCACATGCGTTTTGCGTCCTTGTGTGACAACAACACTCAAATAAAGACGCATCAAATACATAAAAAGGGACAGTTTATTTAACAGGGATTGCAGTGTCAGTTTTATAGCAGCTTTAATAATGTTTAGTGCTGTTTGCTATTATTATTGCTCACATGTAGGGTTGCAGATCTCTAACTCTATATATCAAATGTTGTTACATAACTCAGCATGCACCGTTTGATACCTCACAGACATAAATGATACATCAAATCATGATGTTTGAAAGCGTGGAAGATGCTATAGGGACAGTTGATGGCATTGGCGTGTGTGTGTGTGTGTGTGTGCGTGCGTGTGTATGTGTGATGGCAAAGATAAATTCATTTTTCCGTGTAAACTGTAATACATTTTTCAGGATTCTTTGATGAATAGAAAGCATTTATTTGAAATATAATTTTTTATGTTGCTTACACTCTAAAAGTCTTTGTCACTTTTGATCATATTAATCCTACTTTTAATAAAAGTATAAATATTGTTCAAAAAGTAATAAAATCTAATTTAAATAATACATTAATTTACATCATGTTGTGTTTAAAGGAGCTGTATGTAGGACTGTGGCCAAAACTGGTACTCCAATCACTTTCAAATTACTGTAGAGCGGTGTATCCCCTCTCCCCCTCCCCCTGACTCGAGGTTGCCAGATAGGCTGCAGGATGCAGCAGGAACGTAGGCTGCTACACGGAGCTTTCAATGGCAAGTGACGAGTCGTACACAGTACGTTTTTTTTTCTTTCTGTTAATTATGTTTATGCTTCAAGAGCGATGTTTTATGAAGTAATTATGAATGGCAAACATTTACTAATGGCGATTAGCCAAATATAATCGTAAATATGAACGCTCGTGTGACAGTACATTCCCACATGAAAAAATACTATAGTATATTATAGTAAAATTACAGCAAAGCTAAATAACATTAGCAATGGTCATACAGGTCAACTTGCAGCATGTTTTGTCCACTATATATGCGAAGAACGAATGAGGAATAATTTTTACCGAGGTAACGTTAGGCTACTGTCTCAAATACGTTTTCACATTGCCATAATAGGCGTGCTAATGTTGTTTTCCTCAGCGTCCCAGCATAATGACAGAGAAACGGGGTCTGATAATGCATTACTAATGTTAGCAATGACGACTCGCCGTTTTTATCTACCAAACAATTCCTTAACGTTACCTTTTCAATTCAATGACCCACCTCCTCCATCTGCGCTAACCTAACGTTACTTTGCACGAACATGCATAACTTTGTTCGACTGTCATGAATATTTGAAATGTCCATTTACATTAAGTACAAGTTAGCCAAACATAGATGAACCTTACCTGTCCAGGAGAAAATTAGCAACGTTGGCATCAGTCTTCAAATTATTCTCCGTTTTCAGCCGTCTCCATCTTTCAAAGGCATCTCTTATACAAATCCTGGTTTTATTTTGGACACTGTCACAACGTTTTTCTGATTCATAACGAGGTCGTTTAGGTTTCGTAAAGTTAGACATTGTTTATCCAAAAAGTTTGTAGCTGCAGCTGTGTTAACTAGAGCAGAGCTGGCAACCCGAATGCAGAAACACTACTGACTTCGTGATTGGTAGACAGGTGGAGGGTGGCGCTTCAGGCATGACACAACATGTCAACATCAACATCAGTTGAGGGCTGCAACTTCACTTTTAAAATGACAATATCTTGGCCGGACAACTGTTGTCAGTGATATAAGTATTTGAAATTAACATGATTTCTTAATGTCTAGTGACATATCAGGGCCATTTTATGATTAATTGAAATACATTTCTTACATATAGTTCCTTTAACATTATGTTGTGTGTAAATAAATGTAAAAAGTATTTTTAAGTAGTATTAAAGTATAATTAATTGTCAATTAAATTAAAAAACATTTAATTTACAATTATTATTGGATCATTATGAGCCATATTGTTATTCCATGTTACGGCCCTCTATGCATGTACAAACATCAGTCCTAGGTATAAGCCATTATGTTTTATCACATCTCCATGGTTAAAATCCACAAATGTACATGCATCACTGATAACTGATCCTCCAGATTGGGTTAATGTTGTATAACAGCAGACCATTAGAGCTGCTTTGTTTGAGAGCTTTTTAAGACTGAGGTACTCGTTTGTGTTTTGTGCATTACACAGCCCAAATAAGGAAAATGTTACAAATGTATCTGATGAATAATATTATTTCCCTTTTTTCTACTGAAAGGAAAAGAGAACTGCATGTGGCCTTGTCCCATGTGTTATGTGACCATTGAACACTAGTTCTTATTAGCAGTGGCCTTTATATTTAGAGCACAACATTCTACACAATCAGTGAGCCACAGTACAGTGGCTGTGTTCCAAAATATAGTGAGCTGCCTACATAGGCATCATTAGATGCAAAGGCTGTTCCAAAAGGCTGTTTAATTGCCGCTGCCTAATTAGAGCGTTCCAAATCAGTGACTTGTAAGGTTTCATTTGAGCTAGGATGCCATATGTAGACAGCAATGCAGCTTACTAGGTTTTGGAACAAACCGTCATGGGCTCTGAGAACAAATGAATATTTATTTAAGAGATTTGTCATATTTTGTTGATGGAGAGCGGCTCTGGATGGACACAGAATGTTCCAGGACCGCAGAGACGATGGATTTGGTGTCTCTCAGACACACATTGAGCTCTTTGTTTTGTTTCGGTGTGGCAGCTCTTATCTCAACGTGTGAAAAGCCTGTTTCAGGCGATACACACACATGTGAGGGTTCAATTCCATATAATTTTGCCGCTTTTCATGGAACTTATCTCTGCTGTGTGTTTGCTCACCGAGTCTCTGACTCATACCTCGGTCAATGCTGTTGTACATAGACATCTTTTTGCCTTTTACCATTGGGGAGGTCTAGTAAAAAAATCCTCTGCTAATAAAGGTAATTGAGTTCTCAAATATAGAATGAATTCATGAGTATATTTTAAATTTAAATGAACAGATTTTGTTTTTATAATGTTTTATTCAGGGAATCAGAACATTATCATACAGCTTATACACTCAAAAAAATGTGTGCTATATGGCACTAAGGCCCGGTCCACACGAAGCCAGAGCTTTCCCTATCTGCTTTTTTTTTTTTTTTTTTTTTTTCGTTTCAAGAAATATCTGCGTACACACAAGCATGAAAACGGCTCAAAACAATGTAGTATACATGCCAGACCAGTATGTGGCGCTGAAATTCTGCCACAGAAATACACTAATAACAGAGAAGAGGAGTTGTGGCTAGAAGGGGTACGGCAACAGTCGGAGGTGAGGCAAAATCTCACAATAAAATAACAATAAATAAATGTGCTACTTACCAGATGTGTTTTATTAATGCCTACACCTACCCCAACCCTAAACATACTAGGGCTGTAACGATTTGACCAAAAATAAAAACCTCGATTAATTAACATTTGACCTCGATTACGATTAATGAACGATTATTTTGCTTTTTTTTTTTTTTTGCCCTCATAAAGTTTTGAGTAAGTTCACCGATAAGGTTTGTACTGTAAATATTTTCTACTATTAAAGGTGGAATTTTTTTTTCTAATGAAAAAGTGCATTTCTTTGTGATTTTAAAATACTTGAAGGAAACGGTTCACTTTCAGCAGTTATTGTCTATGGGGCAGATTTCTGTTTGTTGTACATCAGATACAGATAAATTAACACAGTAGGCCTACATTACATTTATCTGAATTGCATCAATGAGAGAGTGATTGTGTGTGAATTACTCATACCGTCTCTATTCATTATTAAGCTGTGGTTTGTACTTACTGCAAAGGTATTAAAATGTATGCCTATAACGGTTGAGTTTCTGAGCTACTTTAGTGTCTTTACTTTAGTCACAGGACAGCGTTTACAATGCGTTTCTGTGCTCCTCCCCGCGCGATCTTCGCGTGATGTGCAAGCTAGATCTGAGTGTTCGTTTGTCACAATATATCAGGCATTAGTTCAACATAATACACATCTGATGGTCGAAACTCGCTTTAATGTTCAAACTGGCAGGACTTAAACCACATACAAATGACAAGTTTTGTGAGGACGCAGGTGATAGATCTGCCTTCAGGGCACGCGCGCGCGTTATCAGAGACGCGACACGGCTCTGTGTCACAGAAAGAAGCTGAGCACTGAACGGAGAAGTTTTCCGTATTGTTGTTTCTGAATAGTGCACAATCACTTTAAATGCTTGTGATGTCATGTCTCCTGTCTATTGTTTTACCCCGCCCCTCTTGTTATCTGATTATTGGTTTATTTGCCCCACCGGTTTTCCCTCATTTCCTGCCTGGTTTGTTCCCTTTATATTCACCTTGTGTCTGCAGTGCTGTGTTGGATCGTTGTTGGATTTCGTCTGCTCCCTGTCGTGTTTCCTGTTTACCTCTCCTGATGTTTAAAGGGTTAGTTCACCCAAAAATGAAAATTCTGTCATTAATTACTCACCCTCATGTCGTTCGACACCCGTAAGACCTCCGTTCATATTCGGAACACAAATGAAGATATTTTTGTTGAAAGCTGATGGCTGAGAAAGGCTTCAGATAGGCCTCCATTGGCATTCAGTACATTTACACTCCCAAGACGCTTAAAAGGCACTTAAAACGTAGTTACAAAGTCCATCTCATCACAGTGACTCTACAATAATTTTACGATGCGACGACAATAGTTTTTGTGCGCAAAAAAAAATCAAAATAACACCTTTATCCAACTTGTTATTGTCTTCCGTGTGTGCCTCCACGACGCATGCGCGAGAATATGACGCAGATCCGGCGTTCGGACACATGACCCAGAAGCGATTTGTTTACAAGCAGAGGAAGACGCGCGTATCTAAGCTGTTGGATTCTACATTGATCGTGCTTTAGGTCTCGGCGTAGTTCTCAAAATGGGGCTTAAGTGTGCATTTCATGGATTCCCGAACGCCGGATCTGCGTCATATTCTCGCGCATGCGTCGTGGAGGCACACACAGAAGACAATAACAAGTTGGATAAAGGTGTTATTTTGATTTTTTTTTGCGTACAAAAACTATTGTCGTCGCATCGTAAGATTATTGTAGAGCCACTGTGGTGAGATGGACTTTGTAACGACGTTTTAAGTGCCTTTTATGGGTCTTGGGAGTATAAATGTACTGAATGCCAATGGAGGCCTATCTGAAGCCTTTCTCAGCCATCAGCTTTCAACAAAAATATCTTCATTTGTGTTCCGAATATGAACGGAGGTCTTACGGGTGTCCAACGACATGAGGGTGAGTAATTAATGACAGAATTTTCATTTTTGGGTGAACTAACCCTTTAAGTTTATTTCAAGTTTGTTTTCCCCCCCTTGCGGGTGTTTTGTTTATGTTTATTTTATTTTATTATTTACAATAAATCTACTCATCCTGCATTTGAGTCTTCGCTCCCATTTCTACCCAGTGATACCTGACAATATAGCACCACTGACTGAGGTGCTATTTAGCACCGCTACCATATACAGGACATGTTAAGAAATTGTTCTTTTTAGCACCAAAAGTGGTTCCCCTATGTTTACGACTAAGAACCACTTTTAGTGCCATATAGCACCATTTTTTTTCTATTAAATATATTTATTATTTTCTTGCCCATGCAAAACTGACACCATGAAACTAAACTTTGAAATTTTCACCTATATTTTATTTTTTTATTTGAAGTAAGAACCCTTCAGTTATGTTCTGCCCAGACGTCCTGATTCATTTAAAATATGTCAACACAGGAAAGAAAACAGCAGAATTCCTTTCTGTTCCCATCCCATCCCAAATTCCTAAGCCTAATTAGGAGAACTATTAATTGGCTATTACTGTTTTCTGTATAGTAGTTTATGTCTCTGCATGTGGGAATCTTAAAATGATCCTTTGAATCAGTTTAGATTAGCTTTATAAATATCATGACTATGTGTTTCTGAGTAGTAAAACTCTATTTTAGAGGCCATCTATGAGGCCTCTCATTCAGAGACATATATTGTAAATAAAGAGAGATGTCACTGTTCGTCAGGTTATACTCTCAAACACAGAAAGCACTGGATAAAAGATCAGTGCTCGTATCGGCGCTTGCGCTGGCCTGGTTTCTTTCGCTGCCGTCTCTTTGGTGTGAGTACAGAAATAGCAGGACGACTATGACTCATGGCTGCATAGCCGATCGTCTCTCTGTCACACTGTCACAAGTGCAGAACCTGTTAGCCGACGGGTTCTGGAGGTAATGTGGAGACGGACTGACCGCCTAAAGCAAAGTGAACATGTGGGGGATTTGCTAACATTGCTGTGATAACTTTGGAAATTACATGCACACAGAGACAGAGACACACACACCCATGAGACTACATATTTACACATTAGCTTTTTAAGATAGCCAAATTAAATTAATCTTAATTTGAATGATCCTTTTCAGAAGAGGAGTGACCTTTTTCATTAAATACACCGATAAGGCATAACATAATATTGTGGTGGTCCCCCTTTTGCTGCCAAAACTGCCCTGACCCGTCGAGGCATGGACTCCACTAGACCCCTGAAGGTGTGCTGTGGTATCTGGCACCAAGATGTTAGCAGGAGATCCTTTAAGTCCTGTAAATTGCTAGGTGGGGCCTCAATGGATCGGACTTGTTTGTTCAGCACATCCCACAGATGCTCGATTGGATTGAGATCTGGGGAATTTAGAGCCCAAGTCAACACCTCAAACTTGTGCTCCTCAAACCATTCCTGATCCATTTTTGCTTTGTGGCAGAGCGCATTATCCTGCTGAAAGAGACCGCAGCCACCAGGGAATACCCTTTCCATGAAATGGTGTACATGGTCTGCAACAATGCTCATATAGGTGGTACGTGTCAAAGTAACATCCACATGGATGACAGGACCCAAGGTTTCCCAGCAGAACATTGCCC
The DNA here is from genome assembly GCF_949357685.1 of Gobio gobio. Classification (NCBI taxonomy): domain Eukaryota; kingdom Metazoa; phylum Chordata; class Actinopteri; order Cypriniformes; family Gobionidae; genus Gobio; species Gobio gobio. Next base: position 41,451,910 of record NC_137108.1, on the reverse strand, counting down.
AAAGCATCACACTGCCTCCGCTGGCTTGCCTTCTTCCCATAGTGCATCCTGGTGCCATGTGTTCCCCAGGTAAGCAACACACGCACCCGGCCATCCACGTGATGTAAAAGAAAACATGATTCATCAGACCAGGCCACCTTCTTCCATTGCTTCGTGGTCCAGTTCTAATGCTCACGTGCCCACTGTTGGCGCTTTCGGCGGTGAACAGGGGTCAGCATGGACACCCTGACTGGTCTGCGGCTATGTAGCACCATACACAACAAACTGCGATGCACAGTGTATTCTGACACCTTTCTATCAGAACCAGCATTAACTTCTTTAGCAATTTGAGCTACAGTAGCTCGTCTGTTTGATCGGACCACACAGGCCACCCTTCGCTCCCCTCATACATCAATGAGCCTTGGCCGCCCATGACCCTGTTGCCGGTTCACCACTGTTCCTTCCTTGGACCACTTTTGATAGATACTGACCCCTGCAGACCGGGAACACCCCACAAGAGCTGCAGATTTGGAGATGCTCTGACCCAGCCGCCTAGCAAACACAATTTGACCCTTGTCAAACTCTCTCAAATCCTTATGCTTTCCCATTTCTGCTTCTAACACATCAACTTTGAGGACAAATATTCACTTGCTGCCTAATTTATCCCACTCACTAATAGGTGCCGTGATGAAGAGATAATCAGTGTTATTCGCCTGATCGTTGGATATATATATAGTTTGTAGTGGGAAACGTATAATTCCCATACATAAAAAAAGGCTATTTTTTCGGTTACACTTTATTTTAAGGTGACGTCGTTAGTGCATGCATTTTCTGTAACTGTCACCCTTAAAATAAAGTGTTATCATTTTTCTTACAGTAACATGGGTACCAGAGTTGAAATGATTGGATGAATGCAATCAGCTGCAATTTGTTGTAAATGCTATGTGATTATTTTCTTGTCACCCATCGTGCTGTAGAAAAGGTCCAGATGATGTTATTTGTTGGCTGTGGCAATTTGAGGAATGCTACGTTTTACTACGGGGGAAAATCATACTGTAACATGGCCGCAAACAAAATGTGGGATACAGCTGTATGTGTTTTGGTAAATAAAGTTATGTAATAATTATTACAATAAATGTGGGATGATTTTAATAGTTGCTTTAGATCAAGAAGGTCAAGACCTCTGAATCCTCATTTTAAGGAAAAAAAAGTTTAGGGTCAGTAAGAAATGTATTATATATATAGTAAGGCTGCTTTAAATTGATTAACAGTAATTCATTGATACAATGATAACAAAAAAAACAATTTCAAATAAATCTTGTTCTATTGAACTTTCTGTTTTATCAAAGAATCCTGAAAAAATGTATCGGTTTCCAAAAATCAATATTGATAATAATTATAAATGTTTCTTGAGCAGCAAATCAGCATATTATAATGATTTCTGAAGGATCATGTGACACTGAAGACTGGAGTAATGATTTGCCATCACAGAAATACATTTTAAAATATATTAATATAGGGGTGTAATGGTACACAAAACTGACGGTTCGGTACCTATCTCGGTTTTGAAGTCACGGTTCAGTACGGGTTCGGTACAGCAGGGGAGAGGAAACTAAATATATATATATTTTTTTTTTATTAAACAGTGGTTTACTGAACAAATTCTGTCCTTAATTTAATTCAATTATAACGAAAAGTTTCTTAAAGATAAAAAATATCTCTGCTAATGCTGTAAACTATATAGGGAGCCCTTACTTGCTCATTAGCTACTACAATATAACAACAGAGCCCAAAATATTAGCCTAAATTCAGTATTGTTAGATATAATAATCAATACTCAAATAACATTGTAGGTAAACTTCACATAAAGCAGTATAATATAGTGCATATATTTAGTGAAAGAGTTTTCATTGATTTATCTAGTGAACTAACCAGCTGTGGACACTGAATGTCTTCTAAGGTAAATGTAATGCTACGTGACATTGTTTACAAGCTGTTTTATTGACTTCTTCCCACCGTTGAAACACTGAGCGATTATATGACATATACGTTTCAGTAAGCTGTAATGTATCCTCAACATACCATCAGCTCAGCTGTTGATTCATGTTTATTCTTTGAATACAAAGAGATGATCGCGTTCACTCGCACGCCGCGCTCTCGCTTGAACTGACGCGCATATACAGTGATCTGTTACGTTAAATTAAAGAGTGTCAAAACGGCATTTATCGTTTGAATTACGTGATAAAATGGACTGAATACTTAACAGAGGTGGACAAAGTACACAACTCCATTACTCGAGTAAAAGTAAAAGTACCACTGGTCAAATATTACTCTGTTACAAGTGAAAGTTGTTAAAAACTATGTTTACTTAAGTAAAAGTACAGAAGTACTTGCTTTTAAAAGTACTTAAGTATCAAAAGTAGATTTCCTTTTTTATGTCAATGCATTGATTATTGTTGCATTGTTGTATAAATGCACGCTATGCCATGGTGGTTTAAGCCAGTCAGTGATGCTCCATGCGACCACCTTAAACTAATTTAAATACTTAAAAGTTACAAAGCTTTTTACAAAGCTGCTGTCACTTTAAGGCAGAATGCACAAATCCTACACACTGATACACATCCGATATTCCCCCAACTGTTTACGTTCACTTAAGACATAACTTTGTTTACGTGAATACTTTCCAAAATGAAAATTGACATTTTGTGTGTATTGGTCTGTTTAAGTGCGAAAAACACACACAAAAGAAAGCTCTATTCAGTATTCGTGCTCTGGTATCTCAGAGGCACAACAAAAAACTGACTGAACTGAGCTCTTTCATCATGCTTTTTCAGATTCATCTATATGTCTATGCTTCTCTTTCTCCCAGACATTTACATTTTGCAACAAAAAAAAAACACTTTTAAAGAAGAAGAAAAAAATCATCCACTGACTTGCAAAGCTGCTACAGAAACGACTTTTGACTTTGAGAACCTTGATAGAAATGTAGTGGAGTAAAAAGTACGATATTTGTCTTTCAAATGTAGTGAAGTTAAAGTAAAATGTTCCCTAAAAAAAGAATACTTAAGTAAAGTACAGATACTCAAAAAGTGTACTTAAGTACAGTACTCAAGTAAATGTACTTCGTTACTGTCCACCTCTGATACTTAATATATTCTGGTGGGAACTAGGATTGAAGTATGTTCCACGCTTAAAACAAACCGACTGTTAACTGTTAAAGATTGGTACCGTTCGGTACACAGGTGAACCGTACCGGAAGCCCTGTACCTAATACGCGTGCCGTTACACCTCTATATTAATATAGAAAATAGTTATTTTAAATTGTAATAACATTTAACTATAATACTGTTTTTAACTGTATTTGTGATCAAATAAACGCATCCTTGGTGATCTGAAGAGACTTTAAAAACATTAAAAATCATACCAATCCCAGACATTTGAATAGTAGTGTACATTTCATGCTAGATTAATGTATGTTAGGTAGTTTTCTAGAGTGTGCGATTTGACATCCCAGATTAACTAATGTCAGTATTGAATTGAATTCAATCAGTGCCAATACGTAACATTGCTCTATTAGCATTAAAATTTGCTTCAAAGACACCCAGAATCACAGCACAACACAAATGTGATAGTGTCAGGTGGCATCACTAGATCTCTGTCTTTCTCTCTCTCTCTCTCATAGAGGTCAGGGTGGTCTCTGTCTGTTATGGTGTTTGCAGCAGCGGGAGGCATTGCAAGGTGAAGACACATTGGCTGTCATTGTGCTGAGCGAGAAGGAAAGAGAGAGAGACAGCGGGGAAAGGAGGGAGGTAGACAGGGAGGCGAGAGAGAGAGAGAGGGAGAGAGAGAAAAGCTGCGTTCCCCAGAAACGCTCGTTCACACTCGCTGTTGACGGATGAGCCGTCGGTCGAGGCTGAGAGCTCGGCAGCTTGTGTCAAGCTGAGGGGAGAGCGGAACATGAACATAATGAGAACCTTCCCTCGCTTGCTTTCAGATACCGGGCAGAAGAAGACGCCGGAGAAGAAGGATGGAAGGCGGATGTCGTTCCAGAGACCGAAGGGCACCATAGAGTATTCTGTAAGTGAGAACATCAATCCTTTTCCTTGTTATTTCTGTGCATGTGCTTTTGTGTGTTGTAGGGTCGTATCTCGCGGAGCTCGTCCCAGCACTGTTTACTCTGAGGATTTTTCCACATGTGCCTGCGAGATTTCTCTGAGAGTTTGCTCGAGGACTGTGTGCGTGTCCGCAGGGAGGATTTGAGACCGAGCGCGTTTTCATCAGCGTTTAGTATGGAGAGGGTGCATGAATGTTTACATCAGCCTGTTTATTTTCACCGGTCTGCATGCGAATGTCCTCTAAGCTTATCAACATGCATTCCAGCAGAGTATTGGTGAATGACCTTCCTTTCTGCGTTTGCATTTCTATTGATTTGGTGTGCCCCGTGCGCGTGTGCCGAGTGCGAGAGAGACTGTGTGAGCTTCGATTGTCTATCTTAACAGCTTGTTGTGTTCTTGAAATGACCCTCAAATTCCAGCTGCGGGCAGAGCGCTTCTCGTCTCTCTCCCTAGTAACAGAGGAGCGTGTGGGCTGAGCCGAGCTCTGGACTTCTGCCTGGAAGTGGAGAGACAGAGGAGAGGAAACTGCTGGCAGCTAGAGGTGTCATTTAGCCAGAAGATTGGAATCATACCCCTTTTCCACCAAAAAGGATGCTGGTGCTGGTGCTGGTGCTGGTGCTCGGCCGGGGAATCTGATAACGTCTATCAGAAACGGCCCCTTAGACGAACTGACTAGATTACTGTCTGTTTACAAGTCTACAAGTTTTGAAAACATATTTTAACATCCAAAGTAAGGACGTTTCAAGTCAACTAGTCAGAGTTACCTGAATGACTATTCAATTAATCGTTCAACTAATCGATACATTTGAATATTGCTGTGCAAACTGTCAAAAGCACAGCACATTGTCAGCATGCTATTGAAAACACTGTTGCTAATAATATTAAAACTAAATATATAAGAAAAACAGAATAAATAAGAAAAAAAATGTAAGTCAGTTAACCTTGATATTCGATTAGCATCTGGATGATCAGTAGAATAGAGAAGCAGTGTGAACCATCCCTAATCCAAATTCATTTAATTAAGTGTATTTTTGATACCACAAGTTGCTTTTGTATATTTATTTTAATATATATTACCAACTATTTTTAAATATATAATTAAAATATATATTATTACATATTTTTTATTATTATTTAAATATACACTACCATTCAAAATGGGTCGGTAAATGTATTTATTAATTAATTTATTTTTCAGCATCATTACTTCAGTCTTCAGTGTCACGTGATCCTTCAGAAATCATTCTAATATAATGATTTGCTTCTCAGAAACATTTCTTCTTATTATTATTATCAATCTTAAAAACATTTGTGCTGTCTAACACTTTATTTTAGACTAGTCAACCATAGTGACCCATCCCTCATTTAATTCTGCATCTTTTTCATTTGGTGAGTTGCTTTTGATGCAGCAAACATTGTTTGTTGTTTACAACAAATAATAATTCTGAGAAATTCATTCACATGTATGAAATGTAAATATTATTAATCCGTTTTAGACTGACTGGTCAGGCACCCGCACCCTATAAGTGGAAAATGGGCATCAGATTCAGTCCAGAACTGGCATCAGGCAGCCGTGGCATCGGATGCTGGTGTAGTTGACGTGCTCTGCTCATCAGAGGCAGCGTTGCTGTTTCCAGACGGTTCTTTTCTCCCCTCGGATCTGGGCAGGTGTCTGACACCCATCTCCCCCCACACACACTGAAGATCCGTCTCTGTCGGCCAAAAGTGATTGACAGGACTTTTGTTTTCCTCCGCAGAGCGTGAAAAGTGTGCAAGAAACAGCGCGTCATGAGACTGTTTGTGGTTGTTGGTGGGGGTTAACATATTATACATACTATGGGGGTTGCCCACACTATAAAATTCAGTGGGGTCTAGGGGTGTTTGGGACCAGTTTGACTTTCATTGTATGGTTTTCATTTTTGAGTGAACTATCCCTGTAAGATTTTCAGAGAAACTGCCTCCATAATTATGAAAGTCTTACCTCCTGCTTAGGGTAGGGTTCCATTTTAAAACCGGTTCCAAATTTCCAACAACCGTGGATTTGATAAGGCATGTGCAATTTGATTCCGCTTATCGATTTTTTTTTTTGTGTGCTTTTTAATACGACTTTAAACAATTCAAGCGCAAGAAGACTGCACTGTTTTCTGCACACACATCCAAAATGACAAAACTCTCATACTGTATAGTGAGCGATACAGAACTAGAGTTGAGATACAACTAGATTTCTTTTCCGCGTCTTTTTGCACACAAAATACACACAAAAATATGCCAAAAGATCCTTGTAAACACAAAATACACACAAAAATATGTCAAAAGATCCTTGTAAACACAGTGGGTTATGTTTTAACTGAATGTAAACAGTTGTCAAAGAAAATGCTTGTATAACAGTATATTGATCAGTGCAGCTCTTAAAGTGACAGCAGCCTAATATTCCTGCTGTAGTCTCTATAATAACGTTAATCAAACAATAAAAGACAAAGAGAAAATTAACTTGCTGTTCTTGACTGGATAACATTTATAACATTATTTTGTAATCTATATTTTATTTATAAAGTGCAGTGTTATTTTAAATTTGATACAGTTTCTGTAACTAAATACCTTATTTATATTGTATCATTGTTCAGTTATATTTATGAGTGTTTACTTGTCTTTAATAATGCTTGAAATTTAAATTAGTTAGGCTAGTTGTTTTTGCTATTTAATTTTTGTTCATGGTATTCAGCTTCAATTAAATGTTTTGCAATAAGATTTAGAATAAATGTGAACGATATGCAAGTTTGTTTGTTTATGTTTTTTTTTAATTGAAATTAGGAATCAGTAAGAATCGGAATTGACCTGCAGAATTGGAATCCGAATCGTTCAAATTCAAACGATACCAACCCTACTCTTGCTACAGGTGAACGTCTGCATTGCTGTTTTCTTAAGAAGCAGTCTTGACCTCAAGAGGGTTCGAAGGAAAGATAAACTATTGTAGCCCATCTGCTCAGTCACTAATAACACTCCGTAGGTCAGTGGGCTCTGACTATTGGCAGGTCTGTGGCCAATTAAATCAGTTGGACAGGAAAACGCGAGAGAGATTGAGCTCTCATCGGAGAGAAACTCTGAAGATTCAGCATCTGCTTTAATGATCCTGAGTCTGTTGATTCCTACAATAGTCTTGATTCAGCTGGAGTAGTTGTAACTGCACTGAAGTTGTGTAGCTAGTGATTAAAGCTTAGTCTCATTATGCATGATGCATATTGTGCACAAAATCAATAGACATTCTGTGCATATTTATAATTGCATTGATTTTGTATTCAAAATCAGCAAATCACAACAATCACTCTTAAAAATACGTTTCCGACTATACATGAAGCTCAATTGGAATTTTATCACAGGTCTGAACTGTTTTGAATACTTTTAGGCTGAATGTGAAGAGCTGCATGCTGTGAATGTGTGTGACCAGGGTCACCAGTTGCCCCTTGACCTCCTGCTCACTTCTTCCAAAACAGGCTGTTGGGATATTAAAGACAGCTCCAGCTGGTACAAAAGTACTGTGGAGATACCATGGTTCAGATTATATTTTTATATTTACCATAGTACTGAATGATTATCATGTTTCAGGTACTCCCAGGTTTTTCAAGGAATACCATGCCCAGAGCATGGATGATATTTCTGTGGTGTTTTTTGTAAGTGCTGGCTCTTATACGTCCTGTGAAAAAGAGAACATCAACATCTTGCCAAGAATGCTGAGCTAAAATGCTAAAATTAGTTCTTTAAGTGATCATCGACGCAGTTAGCCGGCGTGTGCCATGAGGGTAGTAATGACAGCGTCACTATGGCAACTCTCATGCCACTGCAGCCGTGATGTCCCACGCAGTATGGAGCTCATCTGATTTGACATTCTGCCTGATTGCACCGTTTGCTGGAATGTCATTTCCAGTTTGATGAGCTGTGTGTTCTGCGAATCTCACAAAACTAGTCAAGAACATGTATGTTCCTGTTTTTCTTGCCTGATTTTCTAGTTAGTATCCTCGGTTGTTAATTAGTCTTTCACACTTTTTTTGTATCAAGTAATTTACGTTTCTCTGGTGTTTAAGCCCTGTGTTTTCTCAGTTCCCTTGTTCGGTGTTGTAAATGTTTAGTGGTTGTTTACTATAATCTCCAGTGATTTTAGTCTCCAGCGATATTTTAGTCTGTGAATTCGAATAAAGATTATTTTGTGTACTCCTTCTTCCACGCCTGACAGATGTGACCTTAATTGTCATCATAGTAGAGTAAACAAAAGTCGGCACACTGCCACTGCTGCTTCTATACATACACACTATTTTTCCACTATTTTCCACACATTGAATTCAGGTGCTCTGATGGACGAGTCTGGTTTCCCGGTTGCCAAGAGGACGGTACTTGTGTAATGTGTAATGTTTGGTGGAGGGGTGATTATGGCGTGGGGTTTTTCAGGGGTTGGGCTTGGCCCCTTAGTTCCAGTGAAAGGAACTCTTAATGCTTCAGCATACCCAGACATTTTGGACAATTTCATGCTCCCAACTTTGTGGGAACAGTTTGGGAATGGCCCATTCCTTTTCCAACATGACTGCGCACCAGTGCACAAAGCAAGGCCCATAAAGACATGGATGAGCGAGTTTGGTGTGGAGGAACTTGACTGGCCTGCACCTCAACCCAATATAACACCTTTGGAATGAATTAGAGCGGAGACTGCGAGCCAGGCGTTCTCGTCCAACATCAGTGCCTGTCCTCACAAATGCGCTTCTAGGAGAATGGTCAAAAATTCCCATAAACACACTACTAAACCTTGCGGAAAGCCTTCCCAGAAGAGTTGAAGCTGTTAGAGCTGCAAAGTGTGGGGCAACTCCATATTAAACCCTGCGGATTAAGAATGGGATGTCATTAAAGTTCATTTGCATGTAAAGGCAGGCGTCCCAAAACTTTTGGCAATATAGTGTGTGTGTGTGTATATATATATATACCTGGAAATGGTTTTGTGAGTTTCACCCTGAAACTTATCTGTTGTTATAAAGCCATGTTTTGGCATTTTAAACAGAGCTACTATGAGAAAATATACACGTTTGAATGCACACACATTAACACAATGTACATATTTTTAAGCAGATGTGTTTGTCTGACATTGGATCCTCATGACGTTCGCCATGTTACAAGATGACAGAATGCCAGGCAAATGTACACGGTGGCAATTCAAAGTACTTTACACAGACATAAATTATAAATAAAAAAATAAATAAAAATAACATTCATTTACAAATGTAATTAAAGAAATTAGGAGGGACATAATGCAGTGAAAATAAAGCACCATAATAATTAAATAATACATACAAATGATGTGTTTCAAGTTTAAACTTGTGGAAGCTACTCCCAGCTGTAGGGTGGGTGTTGTAGTAGCTAAATGCTGTCTCGGGATGTTTAGAACCAACCCTAGACATAACTAGTCTTGATCCTAATGACCTAAGAGGTCTTTGACTCTAAATACCGAATGGATGAGTCGCGTTTGAAGGCGTTGTAAAATGTGCCTCTGCTTGCAGATTCTATTAAAGTGCCAAGTGGTTAAACAGCGTGTAAAGAATTATACTTGCCAGAAGAATTATTAACCTTGATAATCATATGTGTCGGCAACCCAGTATAAAGGCTGATACATTCTGGTGTTTTTTAATAGATTCTATAGATTTTTTAATAGATTTAGAATATCTTCTCAGCAGATATTTTCTTTACGTCATTAATTAAAAGTTGTATTGTTGACTCTGTTGTAGAGATACAGTAGGCTACAAACTCTAATTGTATTGTTTTTTTAACAAGAATGCATTTGACTTGCATTTGTCCCATTCACAGTTCCTGCCTCTCAGAAGGAACCATGTGTCGCTCATGTCTGGGAAATGTTGATTTTGTCTAGACTGTTCTGATGACTCGCACTTCTGCATGTGTCTTTTTTTCCAAACAGAAGCGGCTGGCAATGGTTGACATCTCCGCTGGCACTGCTTGTGTTGGATATTAAGTGATATTTTTATCCACGGCTGCCTTCAGAAAGAGGACGACAGACCTCAGCGGGACTTCCTACTATTGAATTAGGAGGAGAGAAAACACGAAGGATAGAGCACGTCTAGACTGCGGAGCAAATCATAAATTCGCCATCTAACAGAGGCATTAGTGTCCACTAAAGGCAGGTTGTGTTTGCTCTGAAATGAAGCGTCCAGAAGCTACAAATAAATAGCCCACGGAAGAGCCGGTTTCAAATGCCTCTCGCAGGGAATCAATGTTCTGTGCCAGACAGTCGAGATGAAAGGACACGGCTAGCGCTGGGGCATTGGGAATATCGACTACTGGCGTTCCCATCTGGAGACGACCAGAAAACTTCTGTGCAAATTCGTGGGGGGGGGGGTTCTTTCATTCTCCAAGAAAAACAACTCGCATAAGTCTAATTCCGAGTTGAAATGGCATTGCTGTGTGATGTTGGGGAAAACTCGGTGTGATTTCAGTTTCATGTTTATGGGGTTTTTTTTGGCTTGTCCTCTTAGGGCCTGTTCACACAGGGCACGTTCTTGCGTTCAAAACAAGGATCTTGAGGCCTGTTTTTCAAAGTTTAACTACTTTTAACTTGATGTGGTTTCTCAAAAACAGCGCTCATGCTGCAAGATGCTGAAAAAAAGGAGGCACGTAGTTTCATGTGAAACAAAACATGGTGTACATGATGAAGAGCCAAGTATTTGTTTGTTAGGAAGTGATTACAGGGTAGTTCACCCAACAATCTTTTAATCACCCTCAAGTTGTTCCAAACCTGTGTGACTTTACTTTTTCTGTGGAACACAAATGGAAATGTTTAGCTTCCATACTTTTCCCTGCAGACAAAACACATGTGATTATCTCACTGTCCACCTCACATGAGAAACTCCTGATATACAGTACAATCAGACAGTCTCAGAACTATGTAATCCTTTATATTAGACATTATCAACGTATGTAATGGTCATCTGACTGTCCTCATCTCAGATGTTTAAATGTTTAGAGGACTTGTAGTGTTGTGAAATGGAGAGTGAGAGGAATTTAGCATGTCAGTGTTCTGTAGAATTGATCATGCAGTAATAAGTTCCACACAACATGCAAAAGGGGAAGAATATGTTCACACCATGCAACATTTCTCTTGCTGTTAGGCTTTTGTCCTCTCACTTTGTTTCAATGTCGAGCATTTTTTTTTTGCTGGCTATTCACCGTCTGTGACCTCAAGTTTAAAAATTTTTTCTATTTGTTTATTTATTATTATTTTACTGGATAGTGGTCTGCTGGCTAACATTCTATTGAACTTTCTGCTTATCAAAAAATCCTGAAAAAGGGTTTCCAGAGAAATAATATGCAGCACAAGTGTTTTAACGGATAATAATAAATTTTTCTTGTGCAGCAAATCAGCATATTAGAATGATTTCTGAAGGATCATGTGACACTAGACTGGAGTAATGATGCTGAAAATTCAGCTTTAAACAGCAATACATTGCATTTATATATATATTAAAATAGAAACATTTTAATAATTTTTACAAATATTGTGTTTACTGTATTTTTATCAAATAAATGCAGCCTTGGTGAGCATAAGAGGCTTCTTTCAAAAATCAGACTTTTGATGGTAGTGTGGGGCATCCACCTTGTGTAGACCAAAAGGAACCCAAAGAAAGGGTTTTCTCTTCTCCTTTTTCCTTGTTTTTACCATAGACTGTAAAAAAATATGGACATAGTGTCCGTGACGTCACCCATAGGATTCTGAAGAGCACGTAAAGTCGGCCGTTGCCATCTTGTCAGCGTGTCACGCCCCGATAACTGAAAATGGGCTAAAAGGCGGAACGTGGAGGTGACGTGATGACTAACAGAAAGCAGACAAACGGCAATCCACCTGTCACTCAAAGTGGCCACGCCCTTAATTATGAAGAACTTTAAGGCTTTATATAATGTAAACGAATTAGTTATTAAAAAATTCACCCCCTCACAGTTGTCATGAAGGGCAAAATTAGCTGTATAGACCAAAACCACAATTTTTTCCAGGCTGTAAACATGTTTTTTTTTTCTGCTGTAAAGTTGGGCATTTTAACATGGGGCTCAATGAGATTCTGCTCCCTTTTGGAGCCTGTCCCTAGCGGCCAGTCGATGAATTGCAGTCACTTCCGTATTGGCTTCAAGAGAACCTGGGGGAGGTTGCCACTTGGTTTTTACATGTTTTTGTACATTTGTTGTGCAGGTGGAGTCGCGGGACACTCTAAACAGCATCTCGCTGAAGTTTGACACCACTCCCAACGAACTTGTTCAGCTCAACAAACTCTTCTCCAGAAATGTGGTCCCTGGTCAGGTATGTGTTTCATGTTTAATATCCTGTTTCACTCGTAAATATGTTGCATTTCTAAAGTAAAATGGGTTTTTGTTTTATTATATTTTATAATTTTTTTTGGTATTGTTTTAATCTAATGTTGTAATGCCAAAAGTTAAAGGTGCTGTATGTAAGTTTATCACTTTACCAAAGCTTAAAAGTACCATAATATGTTTGCAGAAATTTAGGAAACATGCTCAATTCACAAAACAATGCTTCAGCCAGTTATTCTTTGAAATGTGCGTTCCGTGTCGGAATGTCTGTTTTTGTTCTGGTCTGTGTAAAATGGCACGCTGGCAGTTTACCCATTAGTATTTCGACATCACAGGTTGCCAGTTGGCAGAAAACACAGCGTATTGCAGCCAAGGAAGCCAGCAAACAAACTGGGTCGGAGATCACAGATTCTACCCGACCGAAAATGCCTCTGCATCCATCAAAAAATCTCTATGAACGAGATAACATTAAAACGCGGATAAAATGACTCATAAACTTACAGTGTGGCTTTAATTGCCAATTGCGCTCACTCCTGGCAACCAGCGTGAGTGTCAGGTCTGAGGAGAAGGGGGCGGGGGAAACATCAATCTTCAATATTTTGATTTTGGACTGCAGTAGCTATTTCGACCACTAACTGTCAATCCTACATACTCTGAACTTTTAACTTTTACTCATTGAATATCTTGTTTTGCTCTGAAATGTGTCACACTACAGAGGTAAAAAAGTTTGTAAATGCCATTACATGCTGGCTGTAAAGTCACAAAAATCACACACTCATGGCGGGGTTTCGTTTGCAGACACTCATTACAATGCTTCACTCCCTCACCATTAGATCTCTGCCAAGCGTTAGACAAAGAATCAATCTCTCGCTGTTTAATATAGTGCAACAGCATATCAATTATTGGCCGATATGACATTTAACCAGATAATATCTCTCAGATAGATGGAGTGATTAATGACTTCTCTCTTTCTAGTCAGTGCTTGAGCGGTTATGAAAGATCTCTTGCGAAACAGCTCGAGTATTGCTTCATCATCTCCTCACAAGTACATGTTAAGCAAAGCTGAAGTCCGGATCGTTGATATTCACATGGCGCTGGGCACAGTAATGAGAGGGTAATAGAAGGAGTCAGGCGCTGGAGATGGCGACTGCCGCCTGACACAGTACAGCTGGAGGGCTCTTAGCGCGGATCACGTGATCAAACTCTGCGGCTCCTTCCATTAGCGTAATCCTCCCCAGTGTTTCGGACTGCTGAACAACCCCTCCACGCTGACTCCACTGCCCCCGAACTAACACGAGTGGAGCCCTGTTCAGTGTTCAGAGATCTGAGGTGCACCCGAGGAGACCATATTAGATGGGATGAACTTAAAGATTTGGATGTGATTTCTTCTCTGTGCTTACCCTGTGGTGTACAGTTTGGCATGGAAATGTTTAAAAAAAGTGTGTGCATGTGAGTATGTATTAATAATATAAAATAATATTATATGTTTGTATATGTATGTAGTCAAGTCAAGTCACCTTTATTTATATAGCGCTTTTTACAATGCAGATTGTTTCAAAGCAGCTTCACAGTGTTAAACAGGAACATTATGCAACAGAAGTTGATTTGGCTGTACAGCCGCTCTGGAGAAAACGATGATGTCATCCAGCTCATTTCAATTATCATATAGTGTCAATGCGGGCGGATCAGTAATATAGTTGAATATTTAGTGTCCCCAACTGAGTAAGCCAAAGGCAACGGTGGCAAGGAACCAAAACTCCATCAGGTGACATAATGGAGAAATTATTCATTTTATTATTATTATTATTATTATTAGGGCCCGAGCACAGATGGTGTGAGGGCCCTATTGTAATTGCTCAGTCTATTATTCTTCTTCTCCGAAATGAATCGCATTTTTGAGGGCCTAAACATGCTGGAAAACTCATGAAACTTTGAACACGTGTCAGAAGTGGTGAAAATGTACGTCTGATATGGGTTTCAGAATTAGGTGTGGCAAAATGGCTCCAAAGCGCCACCTACAAAATTTTAATTAAGTGCCGTTTGCACTGCGTTTCACGTATAAGTATGAAATTTGGTAGACACGTGTAACAACAGCCCAATACCTACAAAAAACAAAATCTGAAACATCATCAGATTTGGTAGATGTAATCTAAAGGCCTTTGTGATGTTAAATTGCGAAGATCTTGAGTTTTCCCTGAAGGTCATGTCCGTGGCGGCCTAACAAAATCTATTGTTTCGCCATGAGACAGGAGGTTGTTGTAACTCAGGCATACTATGTCCAATCTGCCTTAAACTTCACATGTTTGATAATAGTCCTGACCTGAAGACATCTACACGGCAATATCCAGTTAGTCAAAGCGCCACCTGCTGGCACATTGGAGTTACTTTGCCATATTTCTCATATATTTACCTGCTTAAATGCATGTCTATTTGCTGTTTTCCTTAGGCCACCGGGTGGCGGGTGGCAGGTGCGAGGGCCCTTTCATCGCTGCTTGCAGCTTTAATTTTTATTGATTTTTTATATTTTGGAAAGTCCATTTCTGTCTGTCTATCTGATCAAATTTTTCTGATAAAACCTTTTTTTGAAGATGTCCTCAAAGGTAAAAATGATTAATAATAAAATAATACATTTTAAAAGATAAAGTATAAAATTGCAAACAGATTTATTTTCAGGTTACTTGTTTAGCTTAAATTTTTTTTTTTTTTAAAAACACTAGAGGTCCAGAGTGTATGTGAGTATTGATTGTGCATTCATGCATGCAGTTGCTGGCTGGTGTTTATAAAGTGTTACGCTGCGGTTGTGTTTGCAGGTTCTGTATGTTCCTGATCCGGAGTACGTGTCCAGTGCGGGCAGCTCTCCCTCCTTCAGTCCCAGCAGCCCACTCTCTCCCACCTCCTCTGAAGCGGACCTGGAGAAAGTGACCACGGTATGTGACATTTCCTTGTTCACACCACACAACCTCATCATTTAACCTCTGCTCTTGAGGGACTCTCACACAATCAGACATGCCCTGAGCATGGCATGCGTTCATACTGAAGGCTCTCTGGGAATTTTATAACAATTTTCCAGAATCGAAGCTCTGTGTGCTTTTGTATCTTATGCTTTCTGGTTTACAGGAATCATGTGAGAGGGCCTTAATGGAACAGTGAACTCATGAGGTGACAGGACGAAATGCTGCTGTTCATTGTTAGTCAGGAAACATTGTGCTTTGTTTATCATCAGCTGATAGGAAGAATGCCAGTCTTGCAGAAAAGCTCTCTATTAGGTTGTCGAGGTATCCATGTGTTTGTCAAGACGGATAGGAGCTGTAATTGTTGACTTTAGATAATTAACTTGAAGGTCAACACATTCACCTTTAAAGCTGAATGTAATTGTTAAAATACTTCCTTGTATCCCAGTTTAATATGCAGAGACAACTAGAAGGATGAGGATGATTCCTTTAAAAATGTAAAGATTGTGGCTCTCTGGTGCTATCAAAACACTCTGACTAATGTCAGATGGAAGAAGTGTTCAGGAAAACTGTTTGAAAACAGTCATTGTGTTTGCAATTCTGTTTGGCAAATTACACGCTTTAAATATTGATCTAATACTAGTTACAAAGGACAGATGGATACATAAAATATTTAAACAACACAAATAGATGTACTTCTGTATATTTGCTTTTGAGTAAGTTTTGAGATCACCTGGCTCAAGGCTGTGGTTTTTTACTGTCAGACGTGATATTTACACACCCTCTTTAATCAAATACCTGCCATGAGCTTTGTTGACTTGCCCTCATTCTGAGAAGAAATGTATCTAAATCCCAAAGAAACTAGTTATTTCTGGTGTGATGAATAGAACTGGGTGATAGAGAAAAAAAAATCCTTTTGAAAATATTATATATATTTTCTGAGTATTTAAGAACTTGTTCTAAAAGGGTTTAAAGGGCGTTTTTCTCCCTCCAGTAACCATCAATTAAACAGTCATTGTTGCTAATAATATTCTAGATGTTTAATGCAAGTAGATAAAATACAAGAAAAATCTATAATCTAATAAAGTTATATATTTACAATTGTATGATTATGATGCAAGAAATTTGAATTGTGTATATATGTGTGTGTGTGTGTGTGTGTGTGTGTGTGTGTGTGTGTGTGTGTGTGTGTGTGTGTGTGTGTGTGTGTGTGTGTGTGTGTGTGTGTGTGTGTGTGTGTGTGTGTGTGTGTGTGTGTGTGTGTGTGTGTGTGTGTGTGTGTGTGTGTGTGTGTATGAGGAAAATATTTAATACTTTTTAAATATTTTAAATATAAGGGAAGAACAAAACACTAAACAGCTACAGGTTTTATTTTGCTATCCAAAAAAGTGCACATGAAAAAGCATACATTGACTACAGCATGATCATTTATTAATACTTTGTTGGTTTTCTCTTATTTTTATGTGTTCATAATTTATTTTATTATATGACAGCCTAATTTACATTAAGTCTGCACATTTTGAATAATTTTATTAAAATAAAATAAATAAATAAAATAATAAAAAAATAAAATATATACAGTTGTGGTCAAAAGTTTACTTACAGCTTGCAGAATCTGCAAAATGTTAATTATTTTAATAAAAAAAAAAGAGGAATCATAAAAAAGCATGTTATTTGCTGTGTAGTTTTGGCCTATGCTAAAGAAAAAAGAAAAAAAATTATAATCCTTCTTATTATGTTAAAATAATTAACATTTTGCAGATTACTCATGAACTGTTTAAAGCTATTAACTTTGAGTGGAACAGTACTGAATCTTTTTTTTGCCTTGGCACTTTTCTTTTTTATATATATATATATATATATATATATATATATGCATACATGTATTTATATATAAAATATATGGGAGAAAAAAACTTGCCATTAGTCTAATGCCTAATAACATTAAGAAAACTGAATGGGCAAATTACAACATTACAGTTGCTTAATCTCTATTGTTATGGCAAAATATGAAATATTCCATTTATCGTCTAGCCCTAGAGGTTTATCATCTCGTCTCTGTGCTGTGGAGTAACTGTGCTTGTGTAACCTGCTATCAGACGTTTTGGTGTTGAGCTTATGTTTTGCAGTAAAAGGCTTTACCTTTAGCATATTACGAAGATGCCGCTGTACCTCTCTGCCTCCTGGTCTCCATAGTGACTGCTGTGACGGTGCCGTCTGCAAACCTGCCCGCTTGTGTGCTCAGCCTTAGACGCTCCTTTCCCTTTCGTTTTTCTCACATCTATTTGGACCGTTCCTCTGGGAAAAGAAAGCTGTGTTCTGTCTAGCAGACAGGTGCTGTACTGGCAATGAAATGAGGACTCCTGACCTGTTCCAAAAACCAAGAGCTGCCTACCTAGACAAATTGTAGGCGTGCTTCTGACTTGATTTATTTAGAATTTAAGACTCTTCTCTCTTCGTGTATAAGGCAATCCCAGAATGCATTTCAAGAAGCTCTATAACAAAATTAATTCAACAAGGCAAGCAATATTTTATTAATGGGAGCCTATGCTTACAATTCATTCAGTTTTGATTAGTATTGAAACAAATTATTTAGTAAAACAAATTATTTAGTACAAGTCAAATTGACCTATGTGTGTTTGCGGTTTATTTTTATGCTTATTAGAGTATCACATTGTAGGCTTTGCGTAATGAATCAATGTTATGAATATAATGTTGGAATCAATTGTGAGTCAATAAAAATACTTAATGTTCGGAATGCACCGGAGTGTATATGTTTGAGGATAACTAACCAATATTAAAAAAATATATATATAGATGGTATTTGTACATTTAAAAAACATCTAATATGAGCTATTAACCGATATATTATGCATCCTTACTTAATAGTCAAGTCATCTTTATTTATATAGCGCTTTTTACAATTCAGATTGTTTCAAAGCAGCTTTGCAGTGATAACAGGAAGATAATGCAACAAAGTTTGTTTCGGCTGTACAGCAGATCTAGAAGAAAATAGTGTCATAGTCCAGCTGAAGTAAGTTCAGTGATGATTATTCATTTAGTTCATTTATCTATACACAGTCGCTCTGGAGATAACAGTGATGTCATCGTCTAGCTCAGTTCAGTTCTCAGACAATGGTGTCAATGCAGGCAGATCAATAATATTGTTGAATATTTAGTGTCCCAAACTAAGCAAGCCAAAAGCCACAGGCGACAAAGGAGACCAAGGAACCAATAAGCCATCAGATGACATTATGGCGAGAAAATCCTTGGGAGAAACCAGGCTCAGTTCTCCTCTGGCCAATGAACGAACCGTGTATGATTATGATTCAGGCAGCATTACAGGTCAGAAGTCAGATTGGATCAGAACATTCAGAATATTTATCCAGTTCCATCTGGTTGAAGATCGGAGTCATCACACCAGTATGCAGACGGGAGATTATATGTTCTTGTGTTGCCAACAAGCCTCAGTACTCAAGGGGGCCATAGACTTACCTTCAAATGTCAAATGGATCTGTTATTAAAAATTAATCAGGCAGTTAACTATAAGCATATTGACTTCAGCTAACTTGAAGTCTTCAAACTGGTGCTCAGCCCTGACAGTCAAATAGGGCTCGCTGTATCCTGCGGTGGACATCCAACCCCACCTACATCCAAAACGTCACCATGTGACTCCCCATCCACCATCCATCCCGGAAACCTAATTTGTTGTATGTATGTTTCCGATTGAAAAGGTTTTTAGGCAGAAGGGTGGGTTTTAAGTGGGCTTCAGGCATAAGGGTAGGTTTTAGGTGGGTTTCAGTACGTAGGTTCCAGATTAAAAGGGTTTTTTAGACATAGGGGTAGGTTTTGAGTGGGTTTTTGAGTGCGGTCTGTCATAAAAAGAGAAATATGAGAAGTAAATGAAAAAGAATTAGGTTCTCAATGCTTCTTCCTGTTTCAAAGTTATTGAGGAAGCGTCTTTTTTTTTATTATCCCCAAACCTTTACTA
The DNA here is from genome assembly GCF_949357685.1 of Gobio gobio. Taxonomy (NCBI): domain Eukaryota; kingdom Metazoa; phylum Chordata; class Actinopteri; order Cypriniformes; family Gobionidae; genus Gobio; species Gobio gobio. The sequence goes on along the minus strand of NC_137108.1, from coordinate 41,432,525 downwards.
GAAATCCCGCCCTGCAGCCTATTTCATCGGTTAAGGTTACAGTGACGGGTTGGTTTAGGGATCAGTGTTTGGTGGAGGCAGGCAGAACTGTGATTGACATGACCAGTAAAATCTAATCATTGGCAGGGCGGAGTTTCCGCTGAGCTGGTTTGATGTATTTGGACATAGGCTTTGCTTCTGATGTCACACTTAGATGTGGCCCGGGTTTGATGTCCACCGCAGGCTACAGTGAGACTCTTCTCCTGACAGTAGGTTACCTGAAAGAGAAAACTGACTGTGGAAAAAGACCGTTCATGTAATGTTCGCAAGAGCGCTCCTTTTGGCAATGCTGAGAATGCATCACCTACTTGCATGCGTGTTACAATAGGCAGTACAGCATTGCTCATTGACCTCCTCAGACCTCCTCAAGAGAGTCTTTTCCCTGCGCACTACAGTCCCCCAGAGACACAGCAGGGTGAGCCGGGTACGGTTTGATTCAGTAATGTAAAGAAAGCACTTCAGTAAAGCAAACAGCTCTTTTCCCAGGCTGGAACAATCTTTTAATTACGGCGCCCTTATTGCAATGCTACAGACTGAGCTTGTATTAATTATTAAAGTGGATGCCCTGGCATGTTTGTGTGTAATGAAGAACAATAGTAAACGCTGACCACAGGGTGCAGTTTATTTGCTTGGGAAAGTAGATGGATTCTCTCACATCTACTGCTGCTGTAATATGTCCTAAATAAGTATATAAGCCAGGAAATACCAGGTAGTACCACGGTAGTTTGAGGAAAATATGTGAATGCTGTGGTAAACGTTAATTCATTCATTCATTTTTATATTCATATTATTTTATATTCAGAGTTATTTTGATCAAAGGATGAATATGTAAGAACTGTGGAAAACATTTATTAGTTTGTTTATATTAATTACTTGCATTTAAATTCATTTATTTAAATTTTACTCAATTTATCATTAATATTATTATTCAATTATTAATTTATTTTTATTAGTTTTTTTATTTTTTATATTTTTGATTTTATGATTGTTTGTCTGGTCTTCTAGGTTAAAATATTGTCTATCCCATTATGTCAACTTGTGTATTGTTGTGTTGATATTTATAAAAAAAAATTAAAAAAAACGAATGGTAATTGTTAATTCATTTAGTCATTCGATTATTTCATGTTAACAAGACAACCAGTCGTTGGTCAGTCACATGGTCTTTTCCTGTCTAAATGGCTGGTTCTTGGTCGAGTAGATGAGACTGTGTACCGATAATCAAAAGTCTGACTATACAAGCAGCGCTGACACCGTCTCTGAAATCTGGTGACTTTGAATTGATTCTCCTGTGGAGTTTTTGCCTCGTATCATCCTGATCTCACCCGCCCTTCCTGCTGTATGCTAAATTTAGTCTGTGTCACAAGAAAACGAGAGGGAGTGAGAGACTGGTGAGACTGTGTGTGCGTGCTAGAGAGATGGCCAGTGTTAATTACCAGTGGCTTCTGGTGTGACACTTGGAAAGGTGACTTTGTCCCCGTGTTACTGGTGTGATTTTATGCCCAGAAACTCTTGTGGTGCTTTGCTTCAGTCAATAACAGCATGAAACTCTGCTGATCAACAGAGGTTATGAGGTCATGTTAAGTTAGCACTGCTAGTTATTATCATTGGAAACTCTGTTTTGACCTTTGTGACCATCACCATACCATTCAAAAGTTTGGGATCAGTATATATATATATATATATACTGTGTTTGACCCCCTTTCGCCTTCAGAACTGCCTTAATTCTACGTGGCATTGATTCCACAAGGTGTTGAAAGCATTCTTTAGAAATGTTGGCCCATATTGATAGGATAGCATCTTGCAGTTGATGGAGATTTGTGGGATGCACATCCAGGGCACGAAGCTCCCGTTCCACCACATCCCAAAGATGGTCTATTGGGTTGAGATCTGGTGACTGTGGGGGCCATTTTAGTACAGTGAACTCATTGTCATGTTCAAGAAACCAATTTGAAATGATTCGAGCTTTGTGACATGGTGCATTATCCTGCTGGAAGTAGCCATCAAAGGATGGGTACATGGTGGTCATAAAGGGATGGACATGGTCAGAAACAATGTTCAGGTAGGCCGTGGCATTTAAACGATGCCCAATTGGCACTAAGGGGCCTAAAGTGTGCCAAGAAAACATCCCCCACACCATTACACCACCACCACCAGCCTGCACAGTGGTAACAAGGCATGATGGATCCATGTTCTCATTCTGTTTAAGCCAAATTCTGACTCTACCACCTGAATGTCTCAACAGAAATCGAGACTCATCAGACCAGGCAACATTTTTCCAGTCTTCAACTGTCCAATTTTGGTGAGCTTGTGCAAATTGTAGCCTCTTTTTTCTATTTGTAGTGGAGATGAGTGGTACCCGGTGGGGTCTTCTGCTGTTGTAGCCCATCCGCCTCAAGGTTGTGCGTGTTGTGGCTTCACAAATGCTTTGCTGCATATCTCGGTTGTAACAAGTGGTTATTTCAGTCAAAGTTGCTCTTCTATCAGCTTGAATCAGTCGGCCCATTCTCCTCTGACCTCTAGCATCAACAAGGTATTTTCGCCCACAGGACTGCCGCATACTGGATGTTTTTCCCTTTTCACACCATTCTTTGTAAACCCTAGAAATGGTTGTGCGTGAAAATTCCAGTAACTGAGCAGATTGTGAAATACTCAGACCGGCCCGTCTGGCACCAACAACCATGCCACACTCAAAATTGCTTAAATCACCTTTCTTTCCCATTCTGACATTCAGTTTGGAGTTCAGGAGATTGTCTTGACCAGGACCACACCCCTAAATGCATTGAAGCAACTGCCATGTGATTGGTTGATTAGATAATTGCATTAATGAGAAATTGAACAGGTGTTCCTAATAATCCTTTAGGTGAGTATATATATATATATATATATATATATATATACATATATATATATATATATATATACATATATATATATATATATATATATATATATATATATATATATATATATATATATATATATATATATATATATATATATATATATATATACACTGATCAACATTAATAATAAGAAATGTTTCTTGAGCAGCAAATCATCGTATTATAATGATTTCTGCAGGATCATGTCTGAAGCAGATATTTAAAATTTTTATAATATTTCAAAAATTTTCCACATAATTTATTTACTGTATTTTGATATATAAATACAGCTTTGGTTGTATAAAACATTTTTTATATATATAATTCTAATTTTATTGTTTTTATCCGGTACATGACAATATCATACAAAACACAGATTACAGATATACAAATGCTGAATATAAGGCCAAAATATAGACAGTGGTTGTAATTAACAAAATTAAATGGAATACAAAATGAGGGAAAAGAGACAGAGAGAAAAATATGAAAAATAAAGATAAATAAATAATTACATGATTTTGCGTCTAGTAGTAGATGCAAGATGCTCAAGAAGTCAGAGTTGTGTCGCATGGACAGACAACGTCACATAAGACCAAAAATCTTCCCAGACCTTATGGGATACACACATGGGACACATGTAGTTTGTAAAGCAAACGTTCATACAAGGCTGTCTTTGTGATTATGTTGACCCATTCTTTTAACTCTGGGGTTTTGGGAGTTTTCCAGTGTTTCAAAATGACTCTAGCCATCACAGAGACCCCCACCATGATCACTGCGAACTCTCCCCTTGAAATATTTGGCATCTGCGCCCTGTCTCCCAATAGACATCATTTTGATGGTAATGGTATTGTTGTTCCAAGCCATTTGTGCAAAATATTTAAAACTTGGTGCCATAAAGGTTGAATAAGTGGACACTCCCAGATACAGTGAATAAAAGTACCTCTGACCTGTTGACATTTCCAACAAACGTTATTTGTCAGACCCAAGTCTAAGAGGTGTCAGATAGAACCTGTGTATGATTTTGTACCGTGTAAATTGCCCTCTAGCTTCTCTTACGTATTTACCTGTATTTGACAAAATTATTTTCCACTCTTCGTCCCCAATTACAGCCCCAATGTCCTTTTCCCATATTGTCATTGCTGAGCACATGGCTTTTTGTTGGGAATGAGGCTGTGTTAGGAAGTCCAAGATATGGTTTCCGCCCGTGTTCTGGATTTTTGTAGAAACACAATTTCTAATTTGTAGGTATTTCCAAAGTCTTCTCGCTTTAGATTATACTTCTGTACAAGGTTATTATAAGACATAAATACACCCTGTTCAAATAAGTCTGCCACAGTGCGCAAGCCATTCATATGCCATTTCTTCAGTACATAGGTGATTTCCCAAAACAAATAGCAGAATTATGCCATAGGGAAGAGTATGGTTGTTTACATTGTGATATTTTATGCATCTTGTGAATCTTAGCCCATACCTCTCTGGAATACCTCATGATAGGATTTGTGGTTGTGTCTAAACATGGAGACAAATGTTCAATAGGGCTGTATGGCCAAGAAAGCGTTTTCTCAATAGTAACCCAATCTAATTGAATATTATTGTTCCAATGTTTGGCAAATTTAGCCATTTCAAAAGATACCTGATAGATCAAAAACATTTAAAAAATCTCACCAACCCCAAATTTTTGAATGGTAGTGCACCTCTGCATTTTACTGTATGCCGATTTACTGTATCAATTGTTACTTGGTGCCTTTTCTTTGTTCTTAAAGATTGTGCAAGAGCATATAGAGATAAATTAAGGTAGTGAGAAAGTATTTAGCTTTCAATAACAACAAAGCCACATATGGATCCATCTTGGGATTTTGAGCGTTGCCATAGAAACTAATCATTTCTGAATCTAAGGATGTGAATGGCTCCAAGTAGAATGCAGATACCTATTTCAGTGATGTCTGTCATGTACTTTTAGCTTTTCCCATGCAGAACCTGTTTCTGGTCACCAGATGGAGCTCCAGGTTGTTGTCCTAATATTTCACGGCAAACAGCTGCAAATAAACAAATCCACAGATGACAAATAACTCAAAGTGCTGTTGTTGATCTCAGTTAATATTAGAGTCAGCTGACAGCATCCTTCTGCTGCATTATGCATTCTCAGTATTCATTTTATTATAATGACAACAGAGCTGTTGAGATTTTGAGTGCTCATCTACTGCTTCAGACTAATAGCACATGAGTCATTAACATGAGCTGGAGAAATGTTGCGTGAAGTTTAACAGAACTCTAAGGGTGTGTGTGAAGTTGAGATCAGTCCGGCGGTGATCTAATGATCACGTGGATATCAACCACCCACATGCTGAGCCCTGCAGTCAGGGTTAGTGCCCTTTTCCCGGGCTTAGGTTCTAAATCAAGCCACTGGTCTCCCCCAGGCTGGATTCACTGAGGCCGTGTAAAACCAGCCCAGCGTAGGTAAGCTCCAGATGGCCTAGAGGACATGAAGATATACACTTTTTTCCTCCTCCATGTTGGATAGTAACGTCACCCGGCCAGAGGACACATTCTGTTGGTCTCTCTCCCACGGTGTCTTTGATGTGGTTTGGTAAAAAATCATGAGATGTTCTTCCAGAAGCACTGAATGCATGTTCCTTGACCCAAAGACTTCAAAGAAGCTGCTGTTCTTGTAGACTAAATTTATCATTGCAGAAAGTCATTGTGTGTGAGCCGTCAGTCCTTGTACCGGAGTAATTGAGTTGCATTGATTTCTGTGATCTGGTGCAGTAATGTTGTTTATGAATTGACCACCTGAGTCGATCATTTAAGACTGAATGACGTTATTGGCTGGTACAAATAAGTGCAATAAATGTCTTCCATTTTAATAAGGGTCAAATTGAGAAACATTTTAGGTTGGCCTGCAATTGATCTCATTCTCATTCTAAAAGCAGATTTGTTTTAAAGGGGTGGTTGATTATGATTTCACTTTTTAACTTTAATTAGAGTGTAATGCTGCTGTTTGAGCAGAAACAACATCTGCACAGTCACAACAAGTTCAAAGCAAAGGGACATATTATTCTTTTAGAAACCGCTTTTTAAAGGAACGCGCCGACTTTTTGGGACTTTATCTTATTCACCGTATCCCCCAGAGTCCATACATACCATTCTCCTCTCCGTGCGTGCCATAACTCTGTCTGACGCACCCACCGCCATCCTAGCTTAGCACAAAGACTGGAGGTAAATGGGTCCAGCTAGCCTACTGCTCAATAAGTGACAAAATAACGGCAACATTTTCTTATTTACATGTTGCGATGTGTATAGTTACTTTGTGTACTAAGACCGACGGAAAATGAAAAGTTGCGATTTTCATTTTCTAGACCGATATGGCTAGGAACTATACTCTTATTCCTGTGTAGTAATCATGGAACTTTGCTGCCGTACCATGGGTGCAGAGTCGGACATCATTGTCCGACTCCGGTTTGAACATAAAAGGCTGAACAGTTTATCTGTTCTGAAAACCAACCGATTAGTCAATTTTGATCTGTTTATCCATCCCTAAATCCTAAATAAAGCTCTACAGCATGCAGGAAGGCGTCGTTTGTTCTTTTAAACTTCTTCCCGGGAACACTAGATGTTCTTTGTATTCCGGTGGATAATAATGGCTTTGATAATGAACCGAGCTATAAAAAGCAAGCCAGCGTCAGAGCTCTGGAAATACACAAAGCTATTTACGTTTCCATGCACGTTACACCGGTGGCATCCTTCCTTCCGGCACTGAGCGAGATAAACGCCTTCTTCCTGGGCTGCCAGAGGAGGAGAAACTCTGTTTGGAAAAGGCGGAGAGTGTAACTGTGAACAGGGTTTCATGAAGGCATGTTTTGACTCTCTGGTTGCTTTTTCGGGGATCTGATGGGTGGGCCGGTCTGTCACGGCACGCAGGATGTGCGATGTTGAGGCCTGAGGGCGGGAACAGAGGCCGCTGTGCTTGTCAGGGATGATATTGTGAGAACTAGAGTTTTGAATTATAAATATTAATTGCAAATGTGTTGAATATGTGAATAAAATGTTGTCTTTATTATTTATAGTGTTCTGACACAGACATTGTGTTTGACAATGAGCAGTGATGTCAAAGGCAGCAGACAGGGACGAATTTAAGACCATTTCCATTTAAAATTTTGGGGTCGGTACAATAAACCGGCAATATTGTGAAACATTACAATTTAATATAATATTCCAGCATCATTACTCCAGTCTTCAGTGTCACATGATCCTTCGGAAATCATTCCATCCATCCATCCATCCATCTTCTTCCGCTTATCCGGGGCCGGGTCGCGGGGGCAGCAGTCTAAGCAGAGATGCCCAGACTTCCCTCTCCCTAGACACTTCCTCTAGCTCTTCCGGGGGGACACCGAGGCGTTCCAAGGCCAGCCGGGAGACATAGTCCCTCCAGCGTGTCCTTGGTCTTCCCCGGGGCCTCCTCCCGGTTGGACATGCCCGAAACACCTTCCCGGGAAGGCGTTCAGGAGGCATCCGGAACAGATGCCCGAGCCACCTCAGCTGTCCCCTCTCGATGTGGAGGAGCAGCGGCTCTACTCCGAGTTCCTCCCGAGTGACTGAGCTTCTCACCCTATCTCTAAGGGAGCGCCCAGCCACCCTGCGGAGAAAGCTCATTTCGGCCGCCTGTATCCGGGATCTTGTCCTTTCGGTCATGACCCAAAGCTCATGACCATAGGTGAGAGTAGGAACGTAGATTGACCGGTAAATCGAGAGCTTCGCCTTACGGCTTAGCTCTTTCTTCACCACGACAGACCGGTACATCGACCGCATTACTGCAGAAGCTGCACCGATCCGTCTGTCAATCTCCCGTTCCATCCTCCCCTCACTCGTGAACAAGACCCCTAGATACTTAAACTCCTCCACTTGGGGCAGGAACTCTCCACCAACCTGGAGTGGGCAAGCCACCCTTTTCCGACTGAGGACCATGGCCTCGGATTTGGAGGTGCTGATCCCCATCCCAGCCGCTTCACACTCGGCTGCAAACCGCCCCAATGCATGCTGAAGGTCCTGGTTAGAAGGGGCCAACACGACAACGTCATCCGCAAAGAGCAGAGACGAAACCGTGTGGTCCCCAAACCTGACACCCTCCGGCCCTTGGCTGCGCCTAGAAATTCTGTCCATAAAAATTATGAACAGAACCGGCGACAAAGGGCAGCCCTGCCGGAGTCCAACATGCACCGGGAACAAGTCTGACTTACTGCCGGCAATGCGGACCAAACTCCTGCTTCGGTCATACAGGGACCGGACAGCCCTCAGTAAAGGACCCCGGACCCCATATTCCCCCAGCACCCTCCACAGGACGCCGCGAGGGACACAGTCGAATGCCTTCTCCAAATCCACAAAACAAATGTGGACTGGTTGGGCAAACTCCCATGAACCCTCCAGCACCCTGTAGAGGGTATAGAGCTGGTCCAGTGTTCCGCGACCAGGACGAAAACCACACTGTTCCTCCTGAATCCGAGGTTCCACTATCGGCCGGATTCTCCTCTCCAGTACCCTGGCATAGACTTTCCCGGGGAGGCTGAGAAGTGTGATCCCCCTATAGTTGGAACACACCCTCCGGTCCCCCTTCTTAAAAAGAGGGACCACCACCCCGGTCTGCCATCCCAGAGGCACTGTCCCCGACCGCCACGCGATGCTGCAGAGGCGTGTCAGCCAAGACAGCCCCACAACATCCAGAGACTTGAGGTACTCAGGGCGGATCTCATCCACCCCCGGTGCCTTGCCACCGAGGAGTTTCTTGACCACCTCGGTGACTTCAGCCCGGGTGATGGACGAGTCCTCCTCTGAGCCCCCAGCCTCTGCTTCCTCAATGGAAGACGTGACGGCGGGATTGAGGAGATCCTCGAAGTATTCCTTCCACCGTCCGACAACATCCCCAGTCGAGGTCAACAGCCGCCCATCGCCACTGTAAACAGCGTTGGTAGGGCACTGCTTCCCCCTCCTGAGGCGCCGGACGATTTGCCAGAATCTCTTCGAGGCCAGCCGATAGTCTTTTTCCATGGCCTCACCGAACTCCTCCCAGGCCCGAGTTTTTGCCTCCACGACCACCCGGGCTGCAGTCCGTTTAGCCTGTCGGTACCTGTCAGCTGCCTCAGGAGTCCCACAAGCCAGCCAGGCCCGATAGGACTCCTTCTTCAGCTTGACGGCATCCCTTACTTCCGGTGTCCACCACCGGGTTCGGGGATTGCCGCCTCGACAGGCACCGGAGACCTTGCGTCCACAGCTCCGAGCAGCCGCTTTGACAATGGAGGTGGAGAACATGGTCCACTCGGACTCAATATCTCCAGCCTCCCTCGGGATCCGGTCGAAGCTCTGCCGGAGGCAGGAGTTGAAGATCTCTCTGACAGGAGACTCGGCCAAACGTTCCCAGCAGACCCTCACAGTACGTTTGGGTCTACCGAGTCTATCCAGCTTCCTCCCCCGCCATCGGATCCAACTCACCACCAGGTGGTGATCAGTTGACAGCTCCGCCCCTCTCTTCACCCGAGTGTCCAAGACATACGGCCGCAGATCAGATGAAACGACCACAAAGTCGATCATTGACCTACGACCTAGGGTGTCCTGGTGCCATGTGCACTGATGGACACCCTTATGCTTGAACATGGTGTTCGTTATGGACAAACTGTAACTAGCACAGAAGTCCAATAACTGAACACCACTCGGGTTCAGATCAGGGGGGCCGTTCCTCCCAATCACGCCCCTCCAGGTTTCACTGTCATTGCCCACGTGGGCGTTGAAGTCCCCCAGTAGAACGACGGAGTCCCCAGTCGGAGCACTCTCCAGCACCCCTCCCAGAGACCCCAAGAAGGTCGGGTACTCTGCACTGCCGTTCGGCCCGTAGGCACACACAACAGTGAGAGACCTATCCCCGAGCCGAAGCCGCAGGGAAACGACCCTCTCGTTCACCGGGGTAAACTCCAACACATGGCAGCAGAGCTGGGGGGCTATAAGCAAACCCACACCAGCCCTCCGCCTCTCACCATGGGCAACTCCAGAGTGGTAAAGAGTCCATCCCCTCTCGAGGAGTGTGGTTCCAGAGCCCAAGCCATGCGTGGAGGTGATTCCGACTATCTCTAGTCGGAACCTCTCAACCTCACGCACAAGCTCAGGCTCTTTCCCCGCCAGCGAGGTGACATTCCATGTCCCAAGAGCCAGTTTCCGTGTCCAGGGATCGGGTCGTCTAGGCCCCCGCCTTCGACTGCTGCCCGATTCGCTTTGCACCGGCCCCTTACGGTCCCTCCCGTGAGTGGTGGGCCCACGGGAAGGTGTCCCCACGTCGCTCCTTCGGGCTGAGCCCGGCCGGACCCCGTGGGGGAAGGCCCGGCCACCAGGCGCTCGCATACGAGCCCCAACCCCAGGCCTGGCTCCAGGGTGGGGCCCCGGCTGCGCCATACCGGGCGACGTCACGGTCCTCCGTCTTTTTGTCATCATGAGGGGTTTTTTCAAAAACCCCTCATGAAATCATTCTAATATTCAAATTTGGTGCTCAAGAAACATGTCTTATTATCATCAATGTAAAAAATATTTTGTGGAAAACTTAACTTTTTTGAAAGATTTTCAAATGACATTTATTTGAATGATAAATCTTTTGTAACAGTATAATGAATTATGTACATTACTGTTCAATCTTTTGAATGGTAGTCTATATCTACACTCACCTAAATGATTATTAGGAACACCTGTTCAATTTCTCATTAATGCAATTATCTAATCAACCAATCACATGGCAGTTCCTTCAATGCATTTAGGGGTGTGGTCCTGGTCAAGACAATCTCCTGAACTCCAAACTGAATGTCAGAATGGGAAAGAAAGGTGATTTAAGCAATTTTGAGCGTGGCATGGTTGTTGGTCCCAGACGGGCCGGTCTGAGTATTTCACTATCTGCTCAGTTACTGGGATTTTCACGCACAACCATTTCTAGGGTTTACAAAGAATGGTGTGGAAAGGGAAAAACATCCAGTATGCGGCAGTCCTGTGGGCGAAAATGCCTTGTTGATGCTAGAGGTCAGAGGAGAATGGGCCGACTGATTCAAGCTGACAGAAGAACAACTTTGACTGAAATAACCACTCGTTACAACCGAGATATGCAGCAAAGCATTTGTGAAGCCACAACACGCACAACCTTGAGGTGGATGGGCTACAACAGCAGAAGACCTCACCGGGTACCACTCATCTCCACTACAAATAGGAAAAAGAGGCTACAATTTGCACGAGCTCACTAAAATTGGACAGTTGAAGACTGGAAAAATGTTGCCTGGTCTGATGAGTCTCGATTTCTGTTGAGACATTCAGATGGTAGAGTCAGAATTTGGCGTAAACAGAATGAGAACATGGATCCATCATGCCTTGTTACCACTGTGCACTGTGGTGGTGTAATGGTGTGGGGGATGTTTTCTTGGCACACTTTAGGCCCCTTAGTGCCAATTGGGCATCGTTTAAATGCCACAGCCTACCTGAGCATTGTTTCTGACCATGTCCATCCCTTTATGACCACCATGTACCCATCCTCTGATGGCTACTTCCAGCAGGATAATGCACCATGTCACAAAGCTCGAATCATTTCAAATTGGTTTCTTGAACATGACAATGAGTTCACTGTACTAAAATGGCCCCTACAGACAACCAGATTTCAACCCAATAGACCATCTTTGGGATGTGGTGGAACGGGAGCTTCGTGCCCTGGATGTGCATCCCACAAATCTCCATCAACTGCAAGATGCTATCCTATCAATATGGGCCAACATTTCTAAAGAATGCTTTCAGCACCTTATTGAATCAATGCCACGTAGAATTAAGGCAGTTCTGAAGGCGAAAGGGGGTCAAACACAGTATTAGTATGGTGTTCATAATAATCCTTTAGGTGAGTGTATATGTGCCCCATTGAGTTTCATTGATGACATAATCACTATAATTGAGATGCACAGCAGTTGCGAGCGTCTGTGATTTTAGTAGTGAGATTTCCACAGATTTATAATGTGCTGTGACAGGATCTTTATTGTAAACACTGCCACTGCCTTATAGAGAGAGAGAAAGAAAGACAGAGCAGGAGAGATGAAGAGTCAGTGGTCTCTTGTGTAGTCACTACCCCAGCATTGGCCCATCAGTGTCAGTTTGCTCCAGTCGGCTCTGAGATGTGTTTGTGTATGTGTGTGTAGAGAGAGGTGAGAGTGGAAATGTGTGTCGGAGGAAAGCAGACAGCTGTGGGCAGGAGGTTGTGTTTGCAGGAGACCCAGCGCCCACTCTCTGCCCCCGCTGTCGGCACCGAGTATTCATGGTTTCTCTAACAAACACACACACAGTCACACCACTACCCAGAGTCCTGTGCTGCTTCCTGTTTCAGATTGAGTCCAGGATGACCAATATGCGGCCAGTATGAGACCAGTCTGAGATCAGTATGATTTTATTCAGTCCTTAAAGGTCCCATGGCATGGATTATTTTTATTATTTTATAATGTTTCCTGAGGTGTACTTATATTGTTAGTATGTTTTTTACATAAAAAAATGTCATAATTTAGAAATAAAAAGCCTTTTTTCTATACTGATTTTAGCCCTCTGGCTTGAATGCTCTGTTTCAAGGGGCGTGTCTGATGTGAGACTTAAGTGATAATTTGGTCTTGGAAGGATTTAATGAGAAATATTTGAGTTCAAATTGAGATCTCTGACTTTTGGTTGAAGACTATAGGATTTCTGCAAAATCTGAGGACCGTTTAAGACATTGAGATCCCTTTTGAAACTCTCGAGGAGACACTCGAGATTTCTCACATATTGCTCACATCTTAGGACAAAATTATGTGAAACAGGAGACAAAAGTAGCTCTGCATTTAATGGATTTTCTATCTTGAAGGAAGACTGAGATTTCATTTGCGATTTTTCTTTCCTACAGTCATAGTTTCCACCAAATTAAATTTTTTCTGCAGTAATTTTTACACAAGAAAAGTCTGGTATTGACCATCACTATTGTCAAAAAAATGAAGTTTCTGGAGATCCTATATACATTTATTTTGATTTTACTGCAGTAACAATAGCTGTTGTGATTTGATATGTTGATATATTTGGTCTTGGCAGAAAAGATCTGCTACGCTGCTTCTGCTGCAGAGCAAGTACGAGACTTGCTACTGCCAATACTTACACGACATGCTGCTGTGAGCAAGTAAGACATGCTGCTGCTGTACAATATAACATACATGAATTACCTGCAGCAGATCTATACAGGTGGAGCTGGGGAAGGTGGAGGGTTTCTGAAAGTGCGCTGCATCTGCTACAGCAAATGCTGACCAGTATTTGAAGGTTGAGCAGCAAGCTCATTGGCTACTGATACAGAAAGAACAATTCAGCTGTGCCCTATTGAGAATGGTGTGATTGCAAGCAGATTGAGTTAAGGACCTATCAGCCTGCGCCATCTATATTTTCATGACAAAACATTGTATTTACCAAAGTCATTTTTTTGTGGCTGCTGTTTCTTTATTTCTCGCTGTGATCTGTCCCGTCTCTGTCTCTCAGGACTCCAGTTGTCCACCTCGCTCCGATGCTACTGCCCCTCCAGCCTTCTCTGGCCTGCGGTCCTCCCGTGTGGTTTCCTCCACCTCTGAGGAAGAAGAGGCGCTGACAGAGAAGTTCCTCAAAATCAACTGCAAGTACATCACAGATGGCAAGGTGAGTCAGTGTTCGACTTTTCTAATTGGCAACGTCTCCAAAGTTGCACAAAGTTAACTTATGGAGGAGTCCTCCGGTTATTCATTAATAAGACCCCTGCTTTTCCTCTGTCCTCTGGGAAAACAAAAGACTGCAAAACTGCAAGGAGTTCCAAGTTCTGCTTAAAGTGTAGGAGTTGAGCTGCTGTCTCCGACACTGATCTGTTCTCCTTAGTGAATCTCTATGCCTGCCGAGTGTAAGGATGTTAGTGCGGAGATGATTCTCTCTCATACTGTCAAAAATGTCCTGCTCTCACCACCCAGCTCTTATACAGTGAATTCACTAAACAGTTGTGTTGCAGTGTGATCTGCATGGTCTGGTTCACATACAAGTGACTCTTATCATCAAATTCTTTTAATGAATCGTTAAAAAAAAGAAATTCAGGGCCGCATTTCCCAAAAGCATTGTGAGCCTAAATTGATCGTAAACCAGATGCACCAAAGTACTCTGTGATCTACTTAGGCTTACAATGCATTTGGGAAATGCAGCTCAGATCTGTTTTAATCATTCTGATGGATCCGCTACTGAATGAACGCACTTACTCTGACTTATCAAAACTTTCAGTGATGAAGACATTTATAATTGTGTATGTGTATATGTGTGTGTGTGTGTGTATAGATAGATACAGTACAAGTACACATTAAATTGATGCGACTAACAACATTTGTAATGTTACAAGAGATTTCTATTTGAAATTAATTATTTTAAACTTTCTATTTATCCCAAAAAATGTATTGTGGTTTCCATACATTTATAATGCACCACAACTGTTTTCAATATTGATAATAAGAAGAAATGTTTCATATCAGCATATTAGAATGATTTCTGATGGATCATGTGACGCTAGCTATGCTTCCTTCCAAAGTTGCGAATATAACTTAAGCGCAAAATTGGAATATTGCATAAAGCATTTGCAAATAAAGTTTGCATCCAGCGAGTCGAAAAGAACAAAATCATCACTTCCTGATAAACTGGCGATAAATAACAGTAAGAAAAATTTAAGTTGATGCAGTAGGAGAAGCCACTGTATATAATCATTTTCAGATAAAATATATTACTACTCAGAGCGTACATGCAAAACAGTAATATAAAATTATATTAAAGTTATTAATAATAATAAACACGGTCATGTTATCCTGCATTTTGGAGGCGGATGCCTGCTGTTTGGAAACGCAGCCATGTTTAAGACAGTTCTGGTAGGTAATTATACTGAACCACTTTGATAACAGACTTTGCTCAGGCATTTCAGAATGACCAACATTTTAGATGCTGTGCAATGAGATCGGTCTGCTGGTTGGTTCAGCCGCAAAGTCACATGTTTTTTTTAATGCGCATTGAGGATTTTATTCGGTAAATATGTTTTCATCGTGGTTTATGCGCATGTTGCCTTATCGGATAAAAAATGTATCCAACTCAGTTGATAGTGCATACATTTTTTAATGTGCATATCTAGAATTTATGCACATCTATATATATGTATATATATGTATCATTTTTATAAAATTCACACTACCAGTCAAAAGTTTGGAAACATCAGGGTTTTTTAATGTTTTAAAAAAGGTCTCTTCTGCTCACCAAGGCTGGATTTATGTTATCAAAAATACAAAAAAGCTGTAATATTGTGAAATATTATTAAAATGTAAAATAACTTGTTTCTATTTTAATATATTTTAAAATGTAATTTATTCCTGTGATGCAAAGCTGAATTTTGAGCATCACTACTCCAGTCTTCAGTGTCACATGATCCTTCAGAAATCATTCTAATATGCTGATTTGCTGCTCAAGAAACATTAATGATTATTATCAATGTTGAAAGCAGTTGTGTAAAAAAAAATTTATTAGGATTCATTGATGAATAGAAAGTTCAAAAGAACAGTATTTATCTGAAATAGAAAGCTTTTGGAACATTGTACTACCGTTCAAAAGTTTTGGGTCGGTAAGATTTATAAAAATAAAAAAAAATGTGGGACTTAAAGAAATTAATACATTTATTCAGCAAGGATGCATTAAATTGATCAAGTGACAGTATAGACATGTATAATGTTGCAAAAGCTTTATATTTCAGATAAATGCTGTTCTTTTGAACTTTCTATTCATTAAATAATCCTGAAAAAAAATTGTTCCAAACTTTTGACTGGTAGTGTATTTTAATTGTATTATTTATTATTATAAACATTTCAAATATATATATATATATATAATGTGTGTATAATATATGTATATATAATGTGTGTTCATGTGTAACTCCCTCTGTCACAGGGAATTGTTAGTGGGGTGTTGCTAGTGACACCCAACAACATCATGTTTGACCCTCACCGGACGGACCCTCTGGTTCTGGAGCGAGGCTGTGAGGAGTACGGGATCATGTGTCCACTTGATGAGGTTCAGTCTGCAGCCGTCTACAGAGAGATCACCGACAGCAAGATCCGTGACTCCGTACCCCCGTAAGACCTCTCACTTTGTACTGTCACAGCACGGCACACACCTCAGCAGATTAAACCAGTTTTTTTGTTTGTCAATAGACCTTATTCGCAACAGCGCCATCTTTGATTTTTGAAAGGAAAGTGAGGCTGTGAGGGATAGACATACATCTCTTCAGTGGGTTGTACTGTTATTAAATTTTTGGTTAAATACTTACTGTTTAGTTTTTGGATTGTTCTGCTGACGAAACTGTGGTAAATGAAACAGCATGTCTGTGCCTTTCATTCACACCGAGACACACAGACCATGCAGGATTTATCTTTAAATGGTCTTTTTGTGGTTTAATATTCACAGACACTAGTCTATATCATAATTTGAGTGTACTGTGTACTGCTTTTATTTATTCATAAAAAATGTGACAAATTCTGTGAATCCGCATTACACAGTAAATTCAGTTTTTACGACTGGATTCCGTGTTTTCCGCATCACAGAAATCATAGGGCTCTATTCATATCTGTCATGGCGCTGCTCTGAATAAAAATATTTGGGCTCGGGGGGGACTTAAAGAAATTAATACATTTATTCAGCAAGGATGCATTAAATTGATCAAGTGACAGTATAGACATGTATAATGTTGCAAAAGCTTTATATTTCAGATAAATGCTGTTCTTTTGAACTTTCTATTCATTAAATAATCCTGAAATAAGGTCTATTACTTGCCTAAGACACATTAGTATTTAAATAATCCTATAAATGCATTTAATAAAATACAGTAGCGAATCATTAATTGAAGCCAATCGAATTTCATTCTAAATCAGTTTTTAAAGATGGGGTAAGTGCTTTCTGGTCACCAAAATCACCAAAACAAATACGCCCTTACCCCAAAAGGGTCTCGCCCCTGTTTTGATAGCTCCGCCCCACACATACGTACGCAACGACTATGGCGGAGTCTGCTGTGCCAGCCGGCCGAGGGTCATGATGTCATCAATAAGTGAAAGCAATGTGTGTTACTATGGTAATCCAGGCCGAATGTTCAATGAAAAAGTCATCCCTTCCATCCCAAAAACACAAACACAGTTCTCATGAACAACTCGATGGCACGAGCACGACAGTCCAAGTAACGAACATATTATAATTATGACAAGATTAGAGGGTTATATTGATCACGAAAAGAGGAACCAAAGGAAACAAACATATATTGGGAGTATATTATCGTACTTTTCGGACACAAAGCTGATGCTTGAAACAGACAGTGGAGGAGGTTTAGACGCTCCAGGCTTATCGAGTGTAGAAATGAATGAGTCTTTATCATCGCTGAAGTGAACGACAATACGATTGCAAATGGACAAACAAGCGAATATGACTCACTTGTATATTCAAGCAAAAGCTAGCATATTAGTTCTGTGAAACAACAAAATCGATGTTACTCGCCTATCGAGAAGAAATAAAGCAACCTCGGCGTCCTTGAGTTCTCTCCAGCACTGGAAAGCTGATACTTCTTGCCTGATTGTAAGCCTTCTTTTGTTCCATAGACATTTTCCACTTTTGTTATTTATCTGGCATCTTTGGTCGCTACACTCTAAAAAAAAAGGCTCGTAATCATAGGGGAACCTTTTTTAGTGCTATATAGCACCAATTTTGGTGCTTCAGTGGTTCTTCAGCGGTTCTTTAGAGGTGCTATATAGCACCTTAGTCAAAGAACCGGTGAAGAACCTCTGAAGAACCGCTGAAGAACCGCTGAAGAACCTCTGAAGAACCGCTGAAGAACCACTGAAGCACCAAAATTGGTGCTATATAGCACTAAAAAAGGTTCCCCTATGATTACGAGCCAAGAACCATTTTTGGTGCAATATAGAACCTTTTTTTTTTTAGAGTGTAGGCTAATGTCCATCCTGTGTCATGTCTTTTGAATAATGACGTGCATTGAGCGCTCTCTTCTCCCCATCATTACTAGACACGCCCCTTACTGCTGATTGGCTAAAAGTTTGTTTTGGGACTCGGCCCGAGACACTTTTACTAAAGCATTTTTGAAATAACACTTACCCCACTTTTAATAGAAAGCAAACCAAGTTCTTCTCCTTGCTCTTCAATGAGTGGCACAAAGGCCAAAAAATTACATTATAAAAATGACTTGAGCCACCAGACTAATGGTTTGGATTATAAAAGATTATGAAAAGTGAAAATTGCAGTGGCATTACTCGTTATTAATTGGATTCATCTTCAGATGTCTTATCTTGATTAAAGATCTCTCATGTGACAAATCAGTATTTTGTCTGCGGTTAGCATGAGGAACCACGCTGCTGTACGATTATTTTAGATATCCAGCGTTCAGCTTTATTATACAGGAAATGGATTTTTACTCTAAGGTTAATGAAGCGTGATTTCAGCCGCCTACATCTGAATTACTCACCCATTTCGATTTGTAATAAGAAGTTAATGATTTTAGCAGCGTTTCCACCCCCAGATATTTATATCCTCTGTTGGTTTATGAATGATGATGTGTTTTATTCAGCTCAGAGCTGTGTTCATTGGTTCATCAGTCAGACGGGGTTCACTGCAGGGTTTCAGTCGTGGATGTGAAGCACAGACGCCTTTGATCGTGCAGATGTACAGACAGAGGGACCTACTCTTCATTTACGCACTTTTATGTTGGCTTGAACATGTATTAATTGCTCCAAATGGTTTTGATTATGTACTGCCATCCACCTCCCACATACTTTTTACTAAAGCGCCATCCAGACAGACACACGTCATTTGTGCCTTTGTCTTTCAGATGTCTCATGCTGTAACTGCAGTACAGAAGACACATCTAAAATGACACATCACGATAAGAAGTCTGTGCGTTTTACATTTAAGATAAAAGCGTCAGAGTGATAGGAAACAGCGAATAAGAGAATCAAAAGTTTCTCATGCATAGCCCGCTAACTGCTACCTTAGTCACGCATTATACTGTAGTAAAAAAACAGCTGAAGTTTCATAATTCCACTTATGTTGATTAAAAAAGATTTAAAAAAAATAATAATTCCTGTTATTATTATAAAAGCTCACAAATAATAATAATAACAATGTAAATAACATCAAATAATTAAAAGATAAAATAATAAAAAAATACAAATAAACAATAAAATCATTATTTACATTATTATTATTATTATTATAAAGCGTCTTAATAATAATAAAATATTCTTCACATTATTTAATTATTATTGGAGCTTCTTAATAATAATAGTGTGAAGAAAATAAAATAATTATTTACATTATTATTATTATTATTATTATTAATATTGAAGCTTCTTAATAATACAAATTATAATGATAATTTTTTCACTGAATGAATTTTAAAAATACATGGTTCAGTCCTTGTATTGTTTATTATTTTATGTTACTGCAGACATAACTAAGTTTTTAAAAAATATTTGTGCAATGGTATCTGTGATAGTGAATGTTGCCGTATTTATGACTCAACGCAGCGTTGTTATGGCCTAAATTAATACATGATTGATTAACTTTTTCTAACATTTTTCTTTAACATTCTCTTTCTAACATTTTTCAATGTACATTTATGAAATGCACTTTCTGTAAAGCTGCTTTGAAACAATGTGTATTGTGAAAAGCGCTATACAAATAAATTTTAATTGAATTGAATTGAATTTATGCGCTTACCATTGAAGAATACTGTGAGACTGAATCAAAGATTTTCATATATATATTATTAGAATATTAGACTCTCATTCTTTCTGTTTGTACCACAGGGATTTTGAAGCCATGTTCTCTGGAAGTTCTCATCAAACGGATCAGCGTCTGCGGGACGGTTACGACAGCGCCAGCACAGCCCCCCGCAGCACCGAGGGCTCCTTCTCAGAGGATGTCTTCACCGAATCAGAGCTTTCACCCATCCGGGAGGAGCGGCAGTCCACAGAGGAGCTGCAACAGGAGGACAAGTCATCAGGAGCCTCGTCTCAATCCGTGCAGACCCTCCTCCAGGAACCTCAGACAACTGACAGCAGTCCTACAAAGGAGGAGGAGGAGAAAAAGCCAGAGGAGGGAGAACCAGCCAGCGACACTGCCCAGCCCAACACCTCCATGAGCTCCAAACAGCCAAGCACAACCACCAGCAAGGACCACCAGCAACCACCCCACTGCCAGACCGAAGGAGTCGCCCCTTCCTCAGGTTCTCAGAGCTCGGCCCCTGGAGCAGTCGAGGCCACGGAACAGGAAAGCAGCCCAGATGGGGCTAAACTGACCAGAGTGGGTACTCGAGATTCAGAGACGGACGTAGAGGAGCTGAGGAAAATGTGGAAGAGTCACACTATGCAACAAGCCAAGGAGCAGCGAGAGAGCGTCCAGCAGTCCCAGAGAGAGAATGTGCCACAACCTAAGGGCAGCCAGAGACTGAGCTCTGCTGAGGGTACGAGAACATGTCCTACAATCTCTGTCTTTCTGCCATTTGTGATGCTGAATAATCTGTGATGAGCACCTTTTAAAGGGGTCATAGAATTTTTTTAATTGATGTTTTTATTTTATACTTAATTACTTTCATTAATTTAATAATATATTAATAAAAATACAAATTAATATATATATATATATATATATATATATATATATATATATATATATATATATATATATATATATATATATATATATATATATATATATATATATATATATATATATATATATATATATATATATATATAAAAATGTATATATAAATTTATTAAAATCTATAATAAAATTGATGATATGAGCACAATACCTAAGATTATTGGATTAAAATATCCAAAAACAACTACTTATTACTACTTAACCACTAACATACACTCACCTAAAGGATTATTAGGAACACCTGTTCAATTTCTCATTAATGCAATTATCTAATCTACCAAGTACATGGCAGTTGCTTCAATGCATTTAGGGGTGTGGTCCTGGTCAAGACAATCTCCTGAACTCCAAACTGAATGTCAGAATGGGAAAGAAAGGTGATTTAAGCAATTTTGAGCGTGGCATGGTTGTTGGTGCCAGACGGGCCGGTCTGAGTATTTCACAATCTGCTCAGTTACTGGGATTTTCACGCACAACCATTTCTATGGTTTACAAAGAATGGTGTGAAAAGGGAAAAACATCCAGTATGCGGCAGTCCTGTGGCCGAAAATGCCTTGTTGATGCTAGAGGTCAGAGGAGAATGGGCCGACTGATTCAAGCTGATAGAAGAGCAACTTTGACTGAAATAACCACTCGTTACAACCGAGATATGCAGCAAAGCATTTGTGAAGCCACAACACGTACAACCTTGAGGCGGATGGGCTACAACAGCAGAAGACCCCACCGGGTACCACTCATCTCCACTACAAATAGTTAAAAGAGGCTACAATTTGCACAAGCTCACCAAAATTGGACAGTTGAAGACTGGAAAAATGTTGCCTGGTCTGATGAGTATCGATTTCTGTTGAGACATTCAGATGGTAGAGTCAGAATTTGGCGTAAACAGAATGAGAACATGGATCCATCATGCCTTGTTACCACTGTGAAGGCTGGTGGTGGTGGTGTAATGGTGTGGGGGATGTTTTCTTGGCACACTTTAGGCCCCTTAGTGCCAATTGGGCATCGTTTAAATGCCACGGCCTACCTGAGCATTGTTTCTGACCATGTCCATCCCTTTATGACCACCATGTACCCATCCTCTGATGGCTACTTCCAGCAGGATAATGCACCATGTCACAAAGCTCGAATCATTTCAAATTGGTTTCTTGAACATGACAATGAGTTCACTGTACTAAAATGGCCCCCACAGTCACCAGATCTCAACCCAATAGAGCATCTTTGCGATGTGGTGGAACGGGAGCTTCGTGCCCTGGATGTGCATCCCACAAATCTCCATCAACTGCAAGATGCTATCCTATCAATATGGGCCAACATTTCTAAAGAATGCTTTCAGCACCTTGTTGAATCAATGCCACGTAGAATTAAGGCAGTTCTGAAGGCGAAAGGGGGTCAAACACAGTATTAGTATGGTGTTCCGAATAATCCTTTAGGTGAGTGTATGTTGTATCCCAAATGTTTCCAAGAATGTTTAAATACAGAGAAATAGGCAATTTTAACCAGGACACAGACCATGTCCATGACATTATACCCGCGCTACCCTCGATTTTTTTGTAGAAACCATGGAAACACGTCTTTGGCGCTTGTAACAAGTTCAATAATAAGGAAGGAAAAGGACAGGGTCGGCTTAACTGAGACTCGTGCTTTATTCTCTTTCAAAGTTCAAAACAAAAGTCGCTTTCACTGTGCTTCAATAAACTCAGTCCAAATACACTATCAATGATGCAGCTCTCTGCAGAGCATTCAGCGCACACACATACGAGTCCTCAGTCAGTCTCTCTCTCTCTCCCTTGCTGCTCGTTTCCCGGTGGCTTTATCCGGTCTCTCCATGCCAATTTCTGAAACAAGACACAGGTGTTTGTCATTTGCACTTGACCCATTTTCTCACTGCTTCTCTCCTGGCTCTAGCTGCATCTCATTTCGGATGCTGCGTCCTCCGGAGGTCGCATTTTGAAGGCTGCATACGTCATCAAGGTGGTCTAATTTTTTAAAAAAGTAACCGTTAGATTGCAAAGTAAAAAAAGACATTACAGTATTTTACACCTAACGAGGAATAACAGTCCATTTTATTATGGTTACTTTTCTTAAATAAGACTTCAAATGCGACCTCCAGAGGACGCAGTCTCCGAGATGAGACCCATCTGCAGACCTCACTAAACTACGCCCCCCTCGCCACAACGTTTTAATATATTATGTTTTATTAGACAGGTGAGCAACAGTTTGGATACATTCATCAACAGAAAACTAATCATTGTTATATAGCTCAACACAGTTAGTCTTATTGTTTAAATCTCGTTTTCTTGATTTACCGCGAGTACCATGTTTTACCATGCCTAATATCAGTCTAGCTTACTGCAGTGTGCAACAAATGCCGAGCGAACACACAGAATGCATTATAACATTACTTTCAACACACTCAAATGTATCTAATATGATAAAACAGCGAAATCAAGGCATCATCAAGCTATGCCTTTGTTTTGAATAAGCGACCTCTAGCAATTACAAATTGTGCCTTTAAAAAAACGCAATAGCCTGAAATGTTTAAACAGTATAAAGTTTCAGTACTTTCTCTCGAGCCAGCATGCACATTTAATGTCATTGTAACCAGCATTGACAGCGTTCTTACATTTTACTATCAAAGTAAGCTTCTGTCTTGGTGTCTGGGATGAGGCATGCTGGGAAGTGCTGATAACCTTGTGTTGTGTGGCTTTGTTGATGGCAAGACGAGAGAGTGCTGGGAAATGAATAGTGGCTCACCTGTTATCACCTGAGGGAGCGCAGGGACACTTAACCGCGGCTTTTACACGCTGCTTTGATCTCTTGACACGACTGTGCCAGCAGCCCTCTGTCTGACAGCAAGATAAGCTAAAGCCCATCAAAACTACACATGCACGCTAACATTACATACATCAGAAACAACAAGCTGTTCTTTTCTTAAAAGTATAGCTGAAAATGTTAATATATTATCTACAAATAATGTGATTAATCACAAGTTATTGACATCAATTATTGAACTAGTTTTTGTATTTATTGCCTGAGGTGTCGATTTTGTATTGATACTGATTAGAACAACAGCAGGGTGAGTAAAAGATGGCTTTATTTTCATTTCAGGGTGAACTATCCCTTTAAGGTTCAGTTAAAATTTGCATTGTGTTGTACAGAGCTTATTATAACCCTATACCAAGGAACTGAATGATTATCATATTCATATGCTGTGGTATTTAGAAGGTACAGTGGTACAGGTGCAAATAATACAATGGTATGATATACACATGAGATGCCAGAGCGCTATTACTCAGGGCTGAGCAGTATGTCCACTAGGCTCCATATTCTTATAATAAAAAGCAGATAATGAAATGTTCATTTTTAGACTCTCACTTGTATATTTCTATCATTATTCCTCCATGCTTTTCAGCTCTAGACGTGCTGAGCTCTTTGTATTGCCCCAAGATGCTTTCCATCCCAGCGTATGAGTCATCATCTACTGATAGTTATTCAACACTAACGGCTGATCCAGCTTTTAGAATGAGCTCAGGAGTGAGTTAAAGGTGTGATATCATGAGGAATCAAATCAAGCCGTTTCCTAGATCTTGTGGGATAAAAGAGTTAAAAGCGAACATCTGCAGATTACTGACATCAGATGAAAACATGAACATGTGACCGCCCACATGTCAACGATGCATATTAGTTTTTAAGAAAGTCCAGTCATGATGAGGTAGTGTGGATGAAGCAGTATAGATGCTGTTTTATTAATGTGTGAAAATGGAGTCAGACATCTGCCTACTTTCTTTTTCTTTTTTAGTTTTATATGTTTACAAGCTGCAAAACAACATCATAAAAGTAGTCCATATGACTTTTGAAGTTTTGCATCACAGCATTACAACATGGAAGCACAGCAATATCAACATAATGTGTTTTGTGTTTAATATATTATGAAATAACAATATTAACAGATATATATTTAAATTAATAATAATACATATATATATATACATAAAGTTTATATATACACTATATTACCAAAAGTTTTGGGACACATGCCTTTACATGCACATGAACTTTAATGACATCCCATTCTTGAGTTGGCCCTCCCTTTGCACCTATAACAGCTAACTCTTCTGGAAAGGCTTTCCACAAGGTTTAGGAGTGTGTTTATGGGAATTTTTGACCATTCTCATCCATGTATTTATGGACCTTGCTTTGTGCACTGGTGAAACAGGAAGGGGCCATCCCCAAACTGTTCCCACAAAGTTGGGAGCATGAAATTGTCCAAAATGTCTTGGTATGCTGAAGCATTAAGAGTTCCTTTCACTGGAAATAAGGGGTCAAGCCCAACCGCCTGAAAAACAACCCCCACGCCATAATCCCCCTCCACCAAACTTTACACTTGGCACAATGCAGTCAGGCAAGTACCGTTCTTCTGGCAACCGGCAAACTCAGACTCGTCCATCGGATTGCTAGACAGAGAAGCGTGATTTATCACTCCAGAGAACACAAATGGACTTATTGCACATGGAGCAACCTATCGCGGTACCACGCTTGAAATCACTGAGCTCCTGAGAGCGACCCATTCTTTCACAAATGTTTGTAGAAGCAGTCTGAAAGCCTAGGTGCTTGCTTTTATACACCTGTGGCCTTGGAAGTGATTGGAACACCTGAATTTAATGATTTGAAGAGGTGTCCTAATACTTTTGGCAATAGAGTGTATTTTTATATATATATATATATATTTTTCAAATATAAATATTTCAAGATGACAAAAAAATACGACATGACCCCTTAAACTTCAAAAGACTAAAATGTACTTTTTAAACAATATAACGTTATTTTCCCCTTACTTTTTCAACAGCAATACTAATCAGCCTAATGACATGAGAATAACCTTTGACTCCTGTCCCAGCGAATGTCCCTTTTTGAATCATTGAACCATTCTGACAAATCACAAGGGGTTATTACCACAGCTCAGGACCGACTTTAAAAGTCATCTGAATTACACACCAAATTAGCCCATTGAAAATGAATGCCCTCCCACTGTGTGCTGCAGTGTAAGTAGATTAATGTTGCATTGGCTGTGTAAATGGCTTTGGCTCCTAAGCACTGGTGTAAGGTGTTTCTTTCTACATCTCCCGCTGCGCTGACCTTCTAATCAGTTATTAACAAAAGATGCATTGGATTCAGCTCTGGATCTGATCTCCCGGCAGGGTTTAGTTCATTTGAGGCACAGTGTTTTTATTCCAGTCACTATTGAAATACTGTGGTCCTTGATGATTGATGTATTACTGTGAATTAGTGTGTGATCTACTGACGACACGCAAATTAATAAAAAAAATAATGCTGTAAATAATGCAGTAAATGGACTAGGTCAAACCTTAGTGAATCACCTTGTAACTCTCCTCCCATAAATTTTGCGTCTGAAAGGGAAACTCCTACAAATGCATATGCAATAAGGTCAGCTGCAAAATCAACCCTATCTACACCTTTTCAGCGCTACTTTTTCACGGCATGTCTTTAGTAAATCCTGACATTAGTTTTTTAACACCAAAAGAGGGTTTCTTAAATCTGGCCCATAGTTTTGTATTCATATTTTTATAAGCAACATTTTAATTGCAGTTATTTCTTTATATTATAAAAGACGTTTTAGCCGTGCTTTTAGGATGAGCCTTTGTTTCTGTGTTGCAGGTCTCATGTTGTCCAAGGAGAGGCAGAAGTCTCACAAGTTTCTGTGTCTGCGAGTGGG
This sequence comes from Gobio gobio, assembly GCF_949357685.1. NCBI lineage: Eukaryota > Metazoa > Chordata > Actinopteri > Cypriniformes > Gobionidae > Gobio > Gobio gobio. Next base: position 41,406,110 of record NC_137108.1, on the reverse strand, counting down.
CAAGGCCATGAAGAAGACTTTTGTGTCCAACGCCAGCGCCTCAATGCAGCAGTACGCACAGCGTGACCGCAAGCATGAGTACTGGTTTGCCGTTCCCCAAGAGAGGTGAGTCGGACATGTGGACTCAAACTTTAGTCCTGCACAGCTTGTGTCCATAACTTTAGTCCTGCACAGCTTGTGTCCAAAACTTTAGTCCTGCACAGCTTGTGTCCATAACTTTAGTCCTGCACAGCTTGTCTATTATTGACATAAAATGTGGTCCATCCATATTGCACTTTACTCTGGCAGAACCCCCCCCACTTAGACAAAAAGGAGCCATTTGACTGACATATAAAGTGATCAACAACAGTTTTTTTTTTTTATCCCTGTGATGTTTAGGGGTGAATTAATGGGAAATATGCTGAAGGAAATCTCTTTTACTTGCTCCTATGACCGCCGTTCCCGACAGACCACACTGTCAACCAATTCTTATTTATTTATTTGTTTGTTTGTCTTTATATTAGATCTTAGAGTGACATTTTTTTTAAATAAATAATTCAATTTAAATACTTTTTCTTTTCTATGAGTAACACTTTAAAATAAGGTCTCATTAGTTAAAGTGTTAGTTCACCCAAAAATGAAAATGATCCCATAATTTACTCACCCTCAAGCCATCGTAGGTGTATAAGACTTTCTTCTTTCAGCCAAACACAATCAGAGCTATATTAAAAAATATCCTGGCTCTTCCAAGCTTTATAATGGGAGTGAATTGTGCCTTATATTTTGAAGCCTAAAAAGGTACATCCATCCATCATACGATTAATCAATACAGCTCCAGGGGATTAATAAAGGCCTTCTGAAACAAAGCGTATCCATATTTGTAACTTTATAAACGATAATCACTGGCTTCTGGTAACGGCCGTACACAAGTCTGACGTGACGCATGACGTATTGACGTATTTTTACTGGTAACATAAGACATTTGGCATCCGGACCCACATATATCCCCCCCTTGCATTATTATACAATATAGCTATACATACTGATCATTATATATGGCAGTTTAATGTAGTACTGACACTCAAACTCTGTAAACTTTAATTTTTTCCTCATTTTCATTTTGGGTGAACTATTCACAATTCATATTGTCACTATCCACGATAAATATTGTCACTATCCACGATACATATTGTTGCATTTTTATATTGGGAAATATTGTTACACACCTTATAGTTTATAAAGTTATAAATATGGATATGCTGCGCTTCAGAATGACTTTATTAACCCCTGGAGCCCTATGGATTACTTTTATGATGGATGGATGCGCTTTTTGGGGCTTTAAAAACTCTACTCTACGCACTCCCATAATAAAGCTTGGAAGAGCCAGGATATTTTTTAATATAACTCAGATTGTGTTTGGCTGAAAAAAGAAAGTCTTATACACCTAGGATGGCTTGAGGGCGAGTAAATTATAGAATACTTTTCATTTTTGGGTGCATTAACTAACATGAACTAACAATGAGGAAATGCTGTAGTGTTGTTCACTGTTAGTTCATGTTAACTAATGTAGTTAAGCAATGTTAACAAATGAAACCTTATTGTAAAGTGTTTATGTTTCTCTATGAAATTACACCGCATAATTCAATTGAAGTCATTTTTCAAGAATTGAGAAATTATGTCTTTTTATGTGATTAGCTTTCTAGTACTGAAACAGTACTGTCTTTGTCTCGTGTCATCTACCCTCTGATTCAACACAAGCGCTTCGTGTTCTTCATCCCACTGGAACTTATTCTGTCTGTTATCACTTTATGAGATGAGTCACAGATATTTTTTAGGAAACACTTCCTGGGCTAAATCAGAATGGAGAGTCAGAATAGATTAGCGTTGACAGTCTGCATGTTAGAGAAATAACTCCAGACTTGTTGTGTGGTATAGTACTGAACAGAGTCTGTTCTCCTGGAGCACTGCAAAGCTCTGTGGCCAAACTGCTGTCTGTTGTTGTCACTGAGACATGGCCGTGCCCGGCTACATGACCTAGTTGGGTGGCGACCCGGATGATCAGTGTAAAGTATCATGACAATAGTGTGAGAGCAGGGCAGAGAGACGAAGCTTTGAAGCTCACGCTGCTTGTCAGCCGCCTGTCGCATCCTGATGCAAGTCACACTGAGTTTTCCGCGGCTTTGCCTATTTAAAAAAAACAACAAAAGCAAACATACACTACCATTCAAAAGTTATGGGTCAGTAAGATTTTTTCTTTCATGTAAGAATGCAATAATTTTATTCAGCAAATTGATGGAAAAAAAAATCACTGATCAGAAGTGCCAGTAAAGGTGTTACAAAAGATTTCTATTTCAAATAAATTATGTTCTTTAAAACTTTCTATTCATTCAAGAAATGTTTTTGAGCAGTAAATCATCATATTAGAGTGATTTCTGAAGGATCATGTGCCACTGAAGACTGGAGTAATGATGCTGAAAATTCATCTTTGCATCACAGGAATAAATCACATTGTCAGAAAATACATTATTAAAATATATTCAAATAGAGAAGTTACTTTAAATTGTAATATTTTACATTGGTTAAATGGTTAAGCATAAGAGACTTACTGACCCCAAACTTTTGAATGGTACCATTATTAATGCAATAAATTTATATTCACAGTACATTTATTTTCTACCCATATACAGAATATCTTGTAAAACATATTTTTATCCAGAAACTCCTTATTAAATCAAAGTCAAACACATTTCAATATTTGAATTATTCTGTATCCTACTAGTAAGAAGGCAGATTAAAGGAACAGTTCTGAGTAACACTGTTGAACATTTAAATCAGCACCTGAAAAAAATATTTTGTTAATATTTCTTAGATATCTGTTCTGTGTGTGTGCTGAAAAAAATATAGTGTTTGTACATAGTCCTGTCTGTGTAAATAGGACAAAAACAAAGTGGATCAGACCGAGCACCACAACACTCTTGTAGCCAATCAGCAATGGGAACGCATGATGGGGAGGAGAGAGAGTGAGCTAGAGGGACATTTGTAGAAAGAGTGTAGAAAATAGTGATGGGGAGTTCAGATAATTTTACTGACTCAGATCTTTGAATCTCATTCAGGAAAATAAACTAATCTTTTCATCTTTTCAAAGTCATTTCATTCCTTTCAGCAGAATATGATTAAAATGTTACATTTTAATAGCTAAATCTCATTCAGGAAAATAAACTAATCTTTTCATCTTTTCAAAGTCATTTCATTCCTTTCAGCAGAATATGATTAAAATGTTACATTTTAATAGCTAAATTCCCCACAACATCAACTTACGCAAACGTTGATCACATTTCAAATAAGAAAAAACTAATGTAGCCAAGGCCAAAATATGATTAACAGAAATGATTAATTCACCTCTCGAGTCTTCGGGTTCGAGTCGTTATCATGGACTAATAAACATAGTGACTCAAAATGATGCATGAATCCTAAAAACATAACGCTACATTTCTATTTTCTATACTTAATGGTTAACTATTTTTTATTCAGTAATTAAATTAACACACAGGCCATAAATCATATATACATATGTATCATTAGAGAAATATAAATTACAGCTGAGCTGATCCAAAAGCAGTAATAGACAAGTCAATAATATTGGATTTTCTTTGTATTATATGCTATGACATTTTCTGAAGATTAAAATCCACTGTATACAAGTATCTTTATCAAAGTGTTTCCCCCATCATACGGATAAAGTTTAACCAACATTAACCAACTCTTTATTACCACATTCAATGGGTTTGAAAACCCCTGCCTTAGACTATGAAGCTGTCACGTGATGAACCAACGACTCAAACCCAAAGGCTCGAGAGGTGAATTAATCATTTCTGTTTCCTGTAAAGAACCCATAGGATTTTGCGCATGCGCGGTCCACACAAAATGAACAAATCACTCTCTGAGAAAACTCGTCATTCCTGAGTCACATTAAAGATTCATTCAAAATGAACAAATTGTTCATGACCGACCCATCACTAGTAGAAAATTGAGATATTACCACAGAGGAAAAGGTCAGAGGAATATAATTGGAAGAAGAAGGGTTATGACCAGGCAATAGGACCCTTGTTAATATTGGAATAGCTTTCCACTACTGAAGAGACGCTAAAGAGAGGGAAGGCCTGAAAACAGATGCAGAGGTTGCTTTGTTTCCGCTCGATTCATGAGTAACATTGATTTCTGCTGTTTTCCACAGAACCAAGGTATGTTGTTGCATGTTGCTGTTGTTGAATCACAGCTGATTGCATCCATACTTGGTCGTAGTGTTGTCAAAAGTATCGACTTCAAAGCCATTACTGAAATTTAGAACATTTGATGATACCAGCGCTCTCTAGCATTTCAAGCGCTGTTGAACGGATTCATGAACACTTCTGATTGGCCATTGTGTTCACGAGCTCAACATATATACGTCTCTGATTGGCTACAATGATCAACATTTCAAAAACATGTTGTAAATAGACGTCTTTGACGCTCTTCATCGAGCGCTTGCACAGATACACATGGGAGGGTTTGAAAGCAGGCATATATCGGCGGATATACTATATTAGGGATCTGCTGAAAGACGCCTGCTTTCATATATGTTGAGCGTGTGAACATGATTGCCAGTCAGAGGGGTTTAAGAATCCATTCAACAGCACTCAAAATGCTAGAGGGAAATGCTGTGATCGTCACATTTTTAACATTTCAGTACGACTTGGTATCGAAGTTGGTACTTTTGACAACATTACTTGAGCCGATTTTCCACCGTCGGGCCGAACGGTTCTCATTGCATAAGCCTTCCATTCCGTGCCGATCCGGGCCAGTCGGTACGGTTACAGTTTCTTTTTCCACTGTGGGGCTGATAACGGCCGCTCTTTGGAATATAATTCAAATGCGTCATTCGTTGCCTTGGTAACGCAAGTTTGTTTAAAGACAGTATATATTGAAAAACTTCATCAGATTCTGTCTGACTCCTATACAATTAATAGTCATTTTTAACAATGTATTTGCCATTGTTTCTCTAGGTCAGACCACCTGTACGTTTTCTTCATCCAGTGGAGCCCTGATGTTTTCGGGGATGGGCTAGGAATCATCAGCCGTGATCCTGGCTTTATCGTGGTAAAAAAAAATGAGGAGTCAGAGGCAAACGAGGAGCAGCAAACTGTAGAAAGTTCAACTAAGGAGTGGGAGGTATGGTCCGTCCAGCTTCAATGTTTGTATTAATATTATATCTGTGATTTATGCCTGTGTCTGTATTCTCTGTGTTGATATGCACTGTATTTGATTCAGATATTTTCTCTTTATTGCATTTGCACCTGTCTTTGTGCCTTTATTGTCTGTTTCTATGTTCCAGGTGTCTGGAAGTGTCTTTATTGTGTTCCCCACACTTAATACACCTTCATGCACCAGTCATACTTTTTTTGTATTCAATATTGCTGAATGTTTCTCAAATTGGGTTGTTTTGCACTTGGTCAATAAGTTTCTTGTGAAACCAAGATGCATTGTTCACTGTGAGCTTGCAGCTAGTGTTTTGCATGAGTGTGCAATTGTTTTTTTTGGTTGTTGTTGTTGTTGTTGTTTTAAGAAAGAGGCACATGTATGCAGTTTATGCATGCATGAATCCCTCAGTCGTTTTTAAAAGGCATGGTTTAGCCTGACTATGAATACGATACAAGCAAATCATGCCTACAGGTGCAAGTGTTGTTAACCTATGTATTATGCGTGGTGTGGTGGTCCTTTATAAAGCTCAGTTTGGATGTTTTACTGATTGAATAATAGGAAACGTTACCGCCTGATATTTCCCTGCATGTTATTGTGTTCCAGTTGCCGTATTGAAACTAATCTGTGGCACTGAGAAACCGATACTACGACCATGGCAGCATTTAAATTTGACTTTAAATTAATGATGTAGGGAACAAAATAGACTGATTTGTTATTCTAGAACTGGAGGATCTTTGCAAAGCCACATGATCTTTTGATATGAATAAGTAAAATTAACTTTCTCTGATCATGGCCACAGGGGTGGCGTGAGTCATGGACATATTGTGTCCCCAGGATAATCAAGGGGTCAAATGTAACATTTAACAACCTAGTGCTCAGCCAAATGACCTCTTAAGTGCAATTGTTTTACTTTGTGAGAAACTTTCCTCTGCAGTCTAAAATTGTGATGCCTGTAAGTTTAAACATTGTTCGGCAGTTAAACGTTAGCAAGTTGGGGGCATTCAAATATATAATGTACATAGTTTCCTTAAAATATCTACTGGAAGGCTTCTTTAACAGGATGCACTGAGACCAATCTGGGATAACATGGATCATCAGGTTTTGCTAGTACTTGTGGAATCTATGTCTGCTCAAGTGCTGTTGTCATTTAAGCAAAAAGAGAGGCATACTTTTCAGCTTTTCACTTAATTTGTTATGCTGATAGTATTATACGTAATACAATATAATGCTTGAAAATGACAAACATTTTGATTACTAGCCACAATTTTATTCTATTTATTCATTCAAAAAAAAGTACAAGCACTTACACATTTGCTTTAAACATTATTCCTGACAGCTAAAATAATTAGCATCATTTAAAGGTAAAAGTGTTCAAGAAAGCAATTATATTATTACTTTGAGATGTGATTTTATTTGATAAACAGCGAGTCGATTAGTATAATTTTTAAGTGTTAAATTTGCTGGGGACGGTTGTAATACTCTGACTTCTTGTGTTAAATGAAATATTATTTCTCAGTGTAAATATTTTACTGTATTATAGTCATTGGCACATGTGCACGTTTCTTAAGCATTTATGAAAGAAAATGTAAAATGTAACAATTCCGGTTAAGATTTGGGTTAAAGCATGTACTTAATCCATTTACTTACTCGCTATAATAACTAAATAATGAGTTGAGATATCTGGTATTATATTGCCTTCGTTTTGCTACTTTGTTGTTTCTCAAAACATAGTGAACAGCCCGTTGTTGTGGGCATCATGCTCAGAAATGCAGCCTAAGTAAGCAACTCACTAGGTTATTTAGTGTTCATGGTAAGTGACATTTGAAACATGGCCAGAGTGTTGCAGTTATTCTGCTCAAAAAGCAGTTTATTGGTTTAACGATAAGGGGACTAAATACAGGCATGTTTAGTCCAGATAAAGAACGCGTGTATTTAACTTTGAACGAGTCCTCATCGACAGCCTAAATGTTGTTCATAGTGTCCGTTTGGATCCCTCCGTGTTATATAATTAAGCATTTTACTCATTCGCAAGCATTAATGATAAATATATATATATACTGTATATTTAGAGGTCGCGTTTAGGTGCGATCGTCCCTTTAAAAGCACTATCTTCCGTACACGAGGCGGAACGTATTTTACCAGAGCCAATCAGAGACCGAATTGTTCCGTTTCGTGCGATGCCATTGGCTCCCAGAGGTGTCTGTCATTATCTTGTCGTCGTGTTTATGTCTGAATATGGCATGTTGTCGGTCGGCCGAAGGAAGAATGAATGTGACAGATAGTGATATCATGTTCTCTAAGCGGGTGAAGGAAGGAAAACCTCTGACTCCTAAGTACACTTATGTATGTAATATATACAAGTATGTTGTGTGAATGCGTTTACTGAAGCGTAATGTGTGAGCGGTCTGTTGAATAATTAGCGTATAATGTCTGGCTGAGTTGATTGACGCGGGCTGTCTTCATGGGTTTGTGTTGCTGCTTTTAAAGTAAAACAGTATGAAAGTGAGATGTGGCATTCTGCTGATTTTACTGCTGTTTCATCTGTGATGCTGGAGCTTGTGTGTGGAAATCAGTGGATGTCTCACCTGAGACGAGATGCATTTTTTATGAATGCTATAGTTTACCTTCCTCCTTGTGCATTATTGAGGGTTGTAAAGTGGCAACTTATCGGCTAAAACTTTTATTTACCGTCTTGGAGTAGAATGACTGCTGGCTTGGTCATTTCGCTTTTACTGTCTACTTACACTGCAAGTCAGCGTGTTACAGGACTTTAAAGGGATAGTTCACAACAAAAAAAACTCAATTTACTCTCCGTCATGACATTCCAGATTCCAAACCAGTATGTCTTCTTCCGTGAAACACGACAAAGGAATTTAAAGGGAACGTCCTCGTTGCTCTTTTCTATAAAAGGAATGTGAATAGGGGGCTGGACTTTTTAACCTTCAAAAAAGCTTTAAGGCACAATAAGATTTTTTAAATTAAAATATCCAACAACTGCTAAAACAATGTTATATATTTTGTTGACTTGTATTTACATTATCCCAAATGTGTCCCATTATTCCCAAGAATGTTTAAATACAAAGGAATAAGCCATTTTAACCAGGACAAGGGCATGTGTCCATGCGTCGTCTATCAAATTATGACCTCGATTTCCGTTTTGTTTTATTTTGTAGAAACCATGGAAACACCAGAGATGCTTTAATATATTATGTGTTTTATTACAGGTGAGTTTGGATATGTTCATCGACAGACAACAAATCACTGTTATATAACTCAACATGTTTAGTCTTATTGTTTAAATCTCGTTTTCTGGATTTACAGCGACTACCATGTTTTATCATGCCTAATATCGATCTAGCTTACTGCAGTGTGCAACAAGTGTCTCATAGTAGCCGCTGAGTGAACGCACAGAGTAGCATTATAACATAACTTTCAACAAACTCAAATGTATGAAATATGATAAAACAGCGCTGCGTTACCCCACATACGCATGAACGAAAGAAGCGGAAGCGCAACCGTGGCATATTAAAAGCTCAGCGCAATCAAGGCGTCATCAATCTACGTCTCGGTTTTTAATAAACAAGCTCTAGCGGTTTATTAAAATGAAAATTATCCCATAATTTACTCGCCCTCAAGCCATTATAGGTGTATAAGACTTTCTTCTTTCAGCCAAACACACAATAGTAGTTATATTTAAAAAATATTCTGGTTCCTCCAAGCTTTATAATGTGGCAAAAAAGCCAAAAAAGCACATCCATACATCATAAAAGCAATCCATGCGGCTCCAGGTGGTTACTAAAGGCCTTCTGAAGCTAAGCGATGCATTTTTTTGTTCGAAAAATATCCGTATTTATAACTTTTATAAACCATAATCACTGGCTTCTGGTTTCGGCTGTACGCAAGTTGAGTTCCGGCGGAAGAACTACTACACCTAGAAGGGCTTGAGGGGGAGTAAATTATAGGATGGTTTTCATTTTTGGGTGGACTAACCCTTTAAGCACATTGTGACAACAAAAGTCATGCAATACATTTTTGTGAGGAACAGACAGGAACATTCATTTAATTATATCCCACAGTAAAACAGGCTAAATGCCGCCTCTAGTATGAAAACATGACATTTACTCACATTACCTCATCTTTTGCAGTCGAAACTATTTTGACAAGCAGCGTGAATATGATAGAAGTATGCTGCCTTAGCAAATTGTGCTATATTACTGCCATTCTCGACAATGTACCTTTGTAGTGGGGTTTTAGCACTTACTAGCTTGATGAACAAATATAGACACAGAGTACATGGAGATCAATTTAAGACTCAAACTCTTTTCGATATAAAAACATACCCTGTGTGAGTTCTTGTTTTTAATGTTAATATACCTTATTATACAAGCAGGAATGCATTTTTCCAGAATGTCCACACAATTGCAAATGTGACATTGATTTTATATGAAATTTTTCAATGATTCAATGACCCATTCATAAATACAGCCATATGCATCGTTATTGAATAAATGAATGACTTGATAACTTACTCATTAAGAGAGTGACATGCCGCCAGCTACTGGTGCTTTTCATTTAATATTTGAAAGCATCACTTCGTTTTTACCATCATTTCATATTTCTCTATTGAACTTTTTTATTTTTATTTAAAACATTATCTCATAACATTATTTATGTCATTGTAATTGCATTCAATCCACCTCTGAGCCGGATTCAACTGTGTGTAAATACATCTAGATCTAGCAGCTGTGCCACTGCAGTGCAAAGATGGCTTTTGTTGATGGTTTTATTTGATTGAAATTATTATAATAATTGTTTATTATATTAATAATTAAGTTAACGGAAGAGAGGGTGTTAAATTCCCCAGGGGATACACCGCTCCTAAATAGTTTGGGAACCACTGGTGAATCATTCTTGTGAGTCGGATCTTTTCAGTGTATCGCTTGTTCCATTTCACAAAACAAACAAAAAAATGGATCAGTCTGATTTGTGATCTATTTCAACTCAATAATTTCATGTTCCAGTTAACAACTCTTGTTTATTTCTTAAAAGTATGGCTTCAGAAGACTTGTATTGTTTTCTATTTAATATATGGACTACTTTTATCATACTTTTATTGCCTTTTTTATCATTTTGGAGCTTGACAGCCCCAGTCCCCATTCGCTTTCATAATACTGAATAGAGTATTGGCTTGGGTATTCCTCAGAAATTAACCTTTCCACTGAAAAAAGCATTCAGGTTCGGTATGACCTGAGCAGTTGAACCTTCTGGTGAACTATCCTTTCATGTGTTAGTACTTAGTAGTTGAGTGTTGAATGTGTCATTAAATGTGTCACATACTTAATAGGTGGGGCAACCAACAAGCTATTAAAATATGTGTGACATGTCAGGAATGATTTTTACTGAAGATTGCATGCAGTAAAATAAAATTTCAAGGTCAGCATAATGTGGTATTCTTGCTTTCAAGTGGTATGCTCTATAGGCCAAGCTGTGTCATTTTAGGGCTTTTGCGATCAAGTATGCAACATTTGGATGATTTTAAGAATGAGGGTGAGTACATAATGACAATATTTAGTTGCAGTGGGGACATTGGGTGTTTGTTATTTCTTTGTGGCTCTGTTATGGCTTATGTTAGCTGTTATGAATATGATTTTCATATCTGTCTGCAGAGCTTCATGCAAAACAGTTCACACACTCATGCAAAACACTGTGTTGTCTGCTCACATTTGTACTGTAGTTTGATGTATAGACCTGATATTCTAGACTTTCAATCTTACACTCATCTCTTCCATATACCGTACAGATGATCATTTCTGACCGCAGTTTTCAAAATTTAGTAGTTAACACCTTGTATTAAAAGAGTTCCAAACTGCACATTATTGTCCATATTTTGGCCTCATTCTGTCGTCCTGCTCAGCCGTGTGGTTGTGTCCCCCTGTCTCTGGAGCAGGTTGTGTCATGGACTGAGTACCACTGCCGGATCGATGCATTAAACAGTGAAGATCTGCGCTCCCTATGCAAACGCCTCCAGGTGCACAAAATCAGTAGAACCCTGCAGATGTAGTTCTAGGATTTGTAGATTGTACTTGTCTTGGTGTGGATGGCAAGTTTGAGCCTGAGACCAAAAAATGTTTGTGCAGAAAATTCCATAAATTTCATGAATTTTTTTTTTTTTCTATACCAAAGTACATTTAAGTGATTTGCAATTCCTAGATGCACAAATTAGAATATGCAATACTGTACAAATATAAAAATACTGTTAGTGGAAGTCTCCTTTAGAACTCTTTAGGAAATTCCAAGCAGTTGTTTTCCCTAAGAAAACACAAACTGAATGAAATGAGGAATTGTCTGGAAGCTGTGCTAGGGAAATTGGATTGTATTTCCAGGTTCAGAATGTTCTGAGGTTCTGGCGGGTGTTTAGGCCGAGACCTGCACTGACTTCTGCTCGGCTATTTGTTGTTAACAATTGATGTAATTGAAGCATGGCCGGTGTAACCTGAGTGTGTTCAGGCCACTAGAGGGAATGTTAACTGTCTGTGGCACTATATTGTAAAATAACACCACTAGTCCTGATGTAACAACAGGCTTTAGAGCAGTGCTTCTCAGCCGGTTATGCTTCAGGAACCAGATTTTATATTGAACGTCAAGTGGTGATCCAACACAGTACAAAAATTGCATATAAAAGTGAACAAAAATGTTCTTACATTGCATTTAAGATATACATATTATCAGTTCATGCGTATTCTGGGAATCGAACCCATGACCTATGCATTGCTTGTGCTATGCATACTCTTTGAGCTACTTATGCTCATATAATGAAGTTTGTCAATGTTACCTTGAGCTGCATAGGCACAACAATATGCTTAATTATTATACTGACAGGCTTCCACTGGTTGAGGACCACTGACATTTGGGAAATAATGCAAAACAAATCTTTTATATGAATACAATATCCCATATTTCCAAGCAAAAACATTTCCTGTGAGATTAGTTTTGTTGTCTCAGGTTAGTGTGCCCCCTTAGGTTAATTCCTCCGTAGATAGTCAACTCAGCTCCTGCTCAGGTTGAATTTGCATGTTAAATCTCTGCAGCTTTACTTCCACATATGTTTTGAATACCAAATCAGTTTATGGGTTAATTTCAGGGAAAATCTACAGTCATGCCTTATTATAGTCTCAGATTTATGTGGCATAAAGCACTAGATGGTTTGCTAATGGTGTCTTCTGTCTTTAGATCACTACAAAGGAGGACGTGAACTCAAGAGATGGCACGTCCTTCACCGCCAGTCTGGAGCCGGAGACGTTCAAGCCCAACCTGAACGAACCCAGTGACCTTCTGGAGGCTGAGCAGATTGAGAAGGTAAGCGCACAGTGGCGCTGCAGTGAAAGAAATCTGCCCACTGCTCCAAGCTTTACAGTTTTTCATCGATCCACTGGTCCAAAAATAGGCTTCCCTCCCTGCTGTTCACCGGTTATTGATCCTCGACCGGAGGATGGTCTCAGACATGTTAACAGACAGATTTATTCATTTGTCATGTTATGGCCAAGGGCATAACAACGATTGGTTAAGTGAAGGAGATGGGTCTTGAGCCAAAAACGATTACTCACCCTCATGTCATTCAAAACCTATATGATTTTCTTTCTTCCATGTAATAGAAAAAAATACATTTAGCAGAAGATTCTTCATTTAAGAAAAACTACAAATACCCTTTAAGGTCATTTCACATTGCACCGACAGAGACCAACACCAACATTCACCACATTCACCAGTCACTTTTTTAGACAAATTCTGATTCACCATGTTCAGTTGGTGAAAACAAGCTCCAACAAGACTCACTTATCCGACAAAACCCGACAAAGTATCTGTTACTGTCTGTCGGTCAGTGTGAATTGGACTTTAGTGGTAGATGAGGTACATAATTGCCCCAGTGACAAGCTGTAGTACCCCTAAATATATATTTTTTGCACTTTTTTCTGACGGTGAATGAAAATAGTCCATATGACTAGTAGGGGTGTAACGGTACACGTATTCGTACCGAGCTGTTTCGGTACAGGGCTTTCGGTTCGGTGCACGCGTGTACCGAACAGTTTCCAAATGCAATCTTTAACAGTTAACAGTCGGCTTGTTTTAAGCGCGGAACACACTTCAATCCTAGTTCCCACAGGAACATATTAAGTATTCAGTCCATTTTATAACGAAATTCAAACGATAAATGCCGTTTTGACGCTCTTTAATGTGGCGTGACTGATCACTGCATAGGCGCATCTGTTCAAGCGGTCGCACGTGATGAACGCGATCGATCATCTCTTCCTAAAGAATAAACATGAATGAACATCTGAAGGTATGTTGACAATAGATTACAACTTTTTGTCACGTATAAAATGTGGTGTAATCGCTCAATCAGTGTTTCAATGGCGTTTCAATGGCGCTCAATCAGTGTTTCTAAACAATGTCACGTAGCATCACATTTACCTCAGGCAATTCATATCACTCTTTCAGTGTCCAGAGAATTTTATTCACTAGAGAAATCAACTCTTTCACTAAATATATGCACTATATATTCATTATATTCTACTTAACCTGTTAGTAATGTCTTGTTTATTTCATGTATGTTTAAATAAACCTGTCATGAAAATGAGACCCTGTGTATAAATGTATATATTTCAACAAAGAATTGGAGAAAAACTATTTTATAATTAGATTTAGAAGTTATTGCAAAAACTGCCTTATATGAAGTTTACATGTTTGCGTACTATGTTATTTGATTGTTGATTATTATACCTAAAAATAAATAGCAACTGAATTTAGGCTAATAGTTTGGGCTCTGTTGTTAACCTTTAATATTAATGTGCAAGTTAGGGCTCCCTATATAGTTTACAGCAATATCTTCAATAAACTTTTTGTTATTATTTAATTCATTTAAGGACAGACACTTTTTTTCTTCAGTTAACCACTGTTTAATAAAAATAAATAAAAAGCAATTTTGTAAAACTGCTGTACCGAATACCGATAACGGGACTTCAAAACCGAGGTACGTACCGAACCATCAGTTTTGTGTACCGTTACACCCCTAATGACTAGGGTTGGGAATCAAGAACTGGTTCACCATCTTTTTATTTTTTCAATTACTAGAACAGAATGATCTGTATTCTTCCACAGATGTGGACAGAATACTTTATTAAAATCTTATTTAAAATTAATCCCACTGTATAATACAACGGCATAAGAAATAGTTTTTTCTTATAGTTGTAAGCTTGCAGTCAGAATTTATGTGATGATACACTGTAGTCTGATTCATGAACAAATTACTCTTTTGAATTGGGTCTTTTTAAATGAATCATTCAACAACGAATTGAGTGAATTCAGAACCTTAATTTATTCATTTTGATCCAATCATACATAGGACTTGTGCCCTGAAGCCATACGATTGAATGAGATGTTGCTTTGGCAACTAACTGAAATAAAATGAGTTTAACTTTAAATAAATGAAAGCTATATAGAAATATAAAAAAAAAAATAAAAAAAAAATAATGACATTAGCACATAACAAATTTACTACATTTTCAACTAAAATTAAAGCAACAATATAAAATAAAAGCTATTTTATTATATTATTAAATACTATAATAGTATAAATTACTACTTTAAATAATAATGAACAAACAAACAGGCCAATAGGCCATTGTTGCCGCTGCAACAATCATATTTAGTTTGACTCTCTTCCTGAAATAAAGCATGATTTTGTTCTGATGCTTTTTGGCTGTTGTTTAATAAATGTTGTAGTTGTCAGGGACATTGCTGTAATATTCGCACGGCCTGACGTTTTGATCTGATCTTACTGTGCCATTTGAAATGTGTTTTGATGTGAAGCTTCAGAGGTTTTGTGCGGTTATGAGGTTTAAATCATTGCTCCCTGCGGGTGCCCAACTTTCAAACGCATCAGCGCTCTATGAATGGATCACCAGAGGTGGCCTCTCACAGACGTAGGCCCATTTTGTTGGTAAATCAAATAAACTTGTGTAATTCAATGCTCTCCAAGCGCTGGGAAAACCTGGACCCGCCAGAGGACACATAGACTGCTGGACATAAACACAGCACTGTGTGTATATATATATATATATATATATATATATATATATATATATATATATATATATATATATATATATATATATATATATATATATATATATATATATATATATATATATATATATATATATATATATATATATATATATATATATATATATATAGTATATATAGTATATAATGTATGGTGTTCAGCTGCTCTGTGTCTACTGGTGTGAAAAGGTCAGTGCTACTGTAATTGAGCTCTTAATGTTTCGCAGGTTTTGCTCTGATCCTGCACACGTCTTTTATTCATTCTACACACATCAAGTTCTTTTTTGTTCTTTTCTTTTTATTACTTTGTTTTTGTTTACAGATTATAGCAGAAAATATAAAATAAAAAAATAACAGGAACATTCAGGAGCACAAAAACATGTTGTCAGTGCTGCCCGTTGACTTTTATCAATAAAATAGCTTCGCTACCGAAAAGCAACAAGGTGGTAACAAAGTAAACAAACTCACTAATTATTCAAATAAATATAATCTTGCCATGATACTTTATTTCACTTTTGAATTATAGATCTCGCAACCCAAAGATAGAAATTAAACTAAACTAAAAATTTAAAATTATTATCCGTTCAGTCAAATTCTTACAGAGCCTCAAAAGGGACATGGTGGTGGAAAAAATACGAGATGGGAGGAAAAATAAGTCAATGCTTTGGCGTTCGCTCGCAAAATTTCTCTGCAGAACGTAAACGTTTTTGCGTATTCATTTATTTTTCATATTTTCATATTTCAATTTTTTTTCCTTCCCCATGTCCCTTTAGGGGCTCCGTAAATTCTGCAAATATCAATGACAGCTTTAACTTGTCCATGCTGGCAAGTGAACAGGTGTAAGCGGGGTGATTCACAGCTTGGTGTCCAGTATTATTTTATTATTATTTATAAACTATTATAGTTTATATAAATGTTTTTAATTTGCTTTCTTTTTGTATTTTAAGTTTTATTAATAAGTTTAATTCCATTTTTTGTAAATATTTCATTTTTATTAGTGTTTTTTATGTTATTATTTAAGTTTAATTAATTTTTATTTTAGTTTTTATTTCTTCCCAGTTAGTGAATTTAGTGCTTCAACTTAAACCTATTAAATACATTTCACATTTTTCATTTAGCTTTTCTTTTTTTTCTTCTTTTTTTTCTTTTTTTTTTTTAGCTTTATTTTAATTAACAAAAATGTTTTAAATAGTTTTACTTTAACCCTGGTCGGCCTCGTTTCCTCCACGGCGTCATGTATTAAAATTGTTTAATACACACATTGCCATGTGTATCTCTAACTTATTTCCTGTTTTCACGCAGCTGGCGAAACATCTCCCACCCAGAACCATCGGTTACCACTGGAATCTGGCCTTCAGCACATCTAAAAATGGCATGAGCATTAAGACGTTGTACCGGACGATGCAGGATCAGGAATCGCCCATGCTGATGATCATCAAAGACAGTGACGGACAGGTCAGAATCTTCTCTTTATCTTTCACAAGTGTGACTCAATATTAAAATAACACCAGAGCCATAGCCATCAGTTCTTGTATGTCATGTGACCAGGAGCAAAGTAAAGGTGTTGGTTCAGTGGTTTCCTAATCTGATTTGCCTCTTTGCTCTTGTAGTTATTTGGGGCTTTGGCCTCAGAACCCTTCAAAGTCAGCGAGGGTTTCTATGGCACAGGAGAGACTTTCCTGTTCACCTTCTATCCAGAGTTCGAGGTTTGTGTTCAGTTTATCCGTTGATTTTCGTTAGAGGCAGAATAATCTGTCAGTTTGAAATTAATTCTGATTGTGGTTGTCATTTGGCATTTTCATAATTAAAGACTTCATTGCAGGATTTAAACACTGAATAAACTGAACAATTGTCTTGTTCTGAAACGCTGTTTCTCTCACTGGCAGGCGTACAAATGGACTGGTGATAATCTGTTCTTCATTAAAGGAGACATGGACTCTTTAGCCTTTGGTGGAGGAAGGTCAGTAACTCAAGGCACTTTTAATAAATGTTATAATCTTTTGAATGCTAATTTTCAGTAGAGATGTTTGTGTAAGACCAAAAATGTTTGTATGCAAATGTAAACAAGAACGTTTGGCCTGCACATTGCAAGCTTATTGTCTCGTTGCACAAACTAATCATGCAAGTTTTTTTTTTAACTACAAATCTCAGTGCTAAAGGGTAAGCTGGTTTGCTTCAAATGCCTGTGTGGATGTGTTGTTTTTCAGATAGCTAACTGTAGAAGTGTTGACAATTTATCTTGACAGTAGTTGATTTGAAACAGAAAACTGGTCGAAATAGATGACAGTTTATGCTAATGCACACATTTAAGGACTTTTCACTGAAACACTGGGTTATGAAACACTGCTCCGGATCAGGGTTAGCATCACTTTTGCAGTGGCAAACTTGTACAGTGTGAAACGATGCAGTATTAGAATGTTAAAGCTAGACACTTAGAAACAGACAGCCAATCACGTACGTATTTGCATGCTTTTGACAGTCATGGAAACACTGCACATTGTATATAAACAGCAAATTCAGTGTTGGAGAGGATGAAAACGCAGCAATTTGTAATGAAGAGACCATTTATTTCTTACCATTATAGTCCGAATTGTTGATTCAGTAAAAACTCGATGTAACACTGTCAGCAATACAAAGTACATACAAAGCAATGCTAGAGCTTTTATCTAAACTGGTCACGTGCTGCGTTCATCCAATTAATGACACTGACACTGCAAATATGCAAATAAGAACGTCAACCCAGGGATTAGGGATGTACAATGTGAAACGTCATTTTATGAATACCCAGGATTAATTGTTAACCCCGGGTAAATTATGATAAATTTTCAGCATCATTAATCCAGTCTTCAGTCACATGATCCTTCAGAAATCATTCTTATATGCTGATTGGCTGCTCAAGAAACATTTATTATTATTATCAATGTTAAAAACAGTTGTGTTGATTAATATATTTGTGTTAACCATGACTTCTAGAGATCTGTGTCCATGTACTTGTATAAAGTATGTTTCACACAGTTTTAAAAATGATTCCGTCCAATGTCCATTTACATGAGGATTCAATTCAATTCACATTTATTTGTATAGCGCTTTTCACAATACATATTGTTTCAAAACAGCTTCATAGAAAATGCATGCGTCTATAT
The DNA here is from genome assembly GCF_949357685.1 of Gobio gobio. Classification (NCBI taxonomy): domain Eukaryota; kingdom Metazoa; phylum Chordata; class Actinopteri; order Cypriniformes; family Gobionidae; genus Gobio; species Gobio gobio. Next base: position 41,387,628 of record NC_137108.1, on the reverse strand, counting down.
TACAATTTAAAGTGATTTGTTATCAGAGGAGACTGCGTCCAAGTTATGTATAGGGCTGCAGCTGTCGATTATTTTTGTAATCGGTTAATCTAGCACTTAATCGGTCGATTAATTGGATTTTTAAAAAAAATTGTGTGTTGAGAGGGAGAAAAAGAGGAAAAGCAATTTAATTTATTAATATGCACAACAGGTTTCATGCTGTAATCTAGCCCTGACATCAAAGTAAATATCTGTTTTATGTAGATTTCTACACCTGCAGCATTTACCATTAGGCTACTAACAAATAATATAATTTCTGGGGTGAGCCTATTTGCTATGGTAACCTAGCAACCTGTGTGTGTGTGTGTGTGTGTGTGTGTGTGTGTGCGTGAGTGACGCCCCTGTCAGACCAGTTGCAGTTTGGTAGGGCAGAAATACATACATTCTTTTTCAATAGAACGCTGCATTTGGCTTGCATCACTTGCATTGCGGTGCATTTTAGGTGAAGCATCCGTTCGGAAAATCGCGTCACAACATCACGTCCCGGTGTATACAGTGAATGCATGCTGAAATTATTGTTGCGTGGCTACATAAAAGTTTAAGCATATGTGATGCATTGCCGCGATTGGTCTGACTGGCGTGTGAGAGAGACGTGGGTGCGTGCGTGTGTGTGTGTGTGTGTGTGTGTGTGTGTGTGTGTGTGTGTGTGTGTGTGTGTGTGTGTGTGAGCGAGCGTGTTATAGAGACGAGGGTGCATGCGTGTGTGTGTGAAGGGGTTCTTTTTTAGGCTATACTCTCTTGCAATGGAACGTGAATGTTTACTACTTAAAAACATCAAAGCTAAACATCATATCTAGTCAAACCGCATCACAACATCGCTACAAATACAGTATGGGATTAAAATCAGCGGACATCAATGTATAGGCTACGTTTCAGGGACGCTTGGTGAAACAGCATGGAGTGGATGTTTTCGGTTCAGATGCTGAATCATTGAAGTCGTACTGTTGTGGAATGCCAGGTCTACTTTGCAGTAGACACATTGCACCTTGTTCTCTTCTTTTTTAAGAATGTAATGATCCCAAACTTTAGACATTCTCTGCCGTTTATGGACATCTTTACTCCGTCATCGCGCCAACTAAATTCAAAAATCACGCGCTATGGTGTGTTTCCGGAATTTAACGAGGCTTCGAGGCAGAGTTTTTGCCTCAAGGAATTTTTTTAATCGAGTTAATCGAGTAACTCGATTAATTGTTTCAGCCCTAGTTATGTATTTCAGAGATGTACATATACAAAGCACACAGTTAGCTGACAATGTATTAATAAATGTAAAATACATCAATTAAGGCACAGACATTGTTTATTGTTAAAAAGGATGAAGGTTTTATTTGAGAACGTTTTCTTCTCTTTCAGTGGTGAATTCGGGCTTTGGTTGGACGGGGATCTTTATCACGGCAGGAGTCATTCATGCAAAACCTTCGGGAATCCCATGCTCTCCATGAAGGAGGATTTCGTCGTGCAGGATATTGAGATCTGGTCGTTTGAGTAGCATCATACAGGGAGGTACCTTATGTGTTGTTAGTTGGAGAGAGGAATTGGACATCAGGCAGATCCCAAACCTTACTGCACACCACGCGGCTCCCAGGAAGCCCGTAACGGACGCTACTGTTACCGCGCTTGTCGTATGTTTCTCCTGCATTTAATACAGAGCTCTTCTTTGTGCTGTTTAGTATGTGTGTGTTTTGTTCAAGCCGTGTGCAGCGTCAATAACGAACGGGAGGATGTAACGAGGGCCCCCCTTGAGCACCTTTAACATCGAGAGGAGATGACGATGATGATGATGATGGTGGCGGCACGGGTTTGGGCTGCCCGAGAACTGCCATAGTCCAATTTACCTGCGCTGAAGCGGCAGGAGTCTGTTCAAAAGATGATGTTAGCCGATAGGATGTCACTACTGCAACACGGGGATTGATGGGGGAAAAAAACAACTATGGAAAAAGAACTGAAAACACATTCCCTTGCTCTCAGAGGAAGAATATGCATTTTTGGATCGCGGTGGCGTCCACGAGAAGACGAGAACACATCCGTAGTTACTTTCGAGGCGAAATATTCAAGTGTCGTGAAATTCGTAGTCTTTCAGTCGTTCACTATCATAGCACACCATGTCGAAGCACATAATCGGAAACCCCATAGTCGTAATGTTCTGTTCAGTGGGTTTTACGTGTGCGTGTGTGCGTGTGGCTAACACCGACCCCTCCGCTTCGGAAGGGCCGACTTTTACTGTTCGTAGGCAGAAATGTGTCGCAATAGATTTGTGGAATATGCAAATTCCTGTCCTGTGACCTCAAATAATCCAGACGGGGCACTTTTGTTTTCCCCGTTTCTCTTTCCAAGAGACCTTTTACGTCTTGACGGATGAATTGCTTTTCTGGGTATCATTTGAAAAGCCTGAGACGTGATTTAATTGTTTTTCATGAATATAATGACAATTCTATATTTATGTATATGATTATATATATATACATAAATTCATATATATATATATATTGCTGTTAAGTGTGACAGTGATCTTTTTTTGTGCTGATATCTCAGCTGTTACTAATATAATGTATATTACCCTGTAAATTAATGTTAAAATAGTAGATTTGTTCCTATATATATATATATATATATATATATATATATATATATATATATATATATATATATATATATATATATATATATATATATATATATATATATATATATATATATATATATAATATAAATTCATATACAGTGTGTGGATTGGTGGGTTGCTTCTCGCACTTTATTAATCTAGTTTCAAGCCAGGTTCTTCAGGCCTCATTAGCAGTAGCAGTACAGTATATATTTTTGTTTGTCTTTTAGAACATAGAGTAAATGAATAGTTTATAAAGAGCTTGCTGCTACTGTGGAGAGGACAAGCCCCGGACGGGCGTCTCAGCGGTCGAGCACAGGGTCGAATCTGACGGACGCTCTTCTTCTCACGTGTCCTGTCCCAGCGTTGGTTTGTTTTTTAGTCTCTGGTCTTTTCGGTGTCCAGATTGACTGTGCACACAGTGAGAGGAGCGCACACGTCCTTTCAGAGTCGCAGACGAGAAGTGCAAACAAATCCTTCATCTACTTCACCGGAATATAATGTTACAGTGATGTATAAAGAACAATGAATACTAATAAATTGTTGTAACCTGGGACAGAATCAGGTCTTTTATGGGTTTTATTTTCTTTGGTCTTTCTTTGATGTCTTCGCCACTGAATAAGCCATTAAATGATTATATAATTTTTTTTATGCTGACTCATTCTAATACCATAGTATTTTGCAGTGTTGGGGAAAGTTACTTTGAAAATTAATGCATTACTCCCTTAAGTAATGTAATGTTATGTTATGTTATGTTACTCTTGCGTTACTTTTTCTCACCTGGGCTGGGCTTGTTTTCCGAAAACTGGGCTTGCTTTCACACCAAAATTGAAATAATAAGGCTGGAGGAAATGCAAAATCACGCGTGTACAGTGGAGGGCGCAGCTCAAATAAAACTTTCAGCTGTGCTGCCATTCTAAATTAAAGAAGAACAGGATGCAGTAGAAGGCCCTGTCCCAAATGGCACCCTAAACCCTCACGGTCTTCCTCTGAGTCCGCACTTTCACGACGAATGCCGTTTTGACTGCCGGGAAGAAGTCCACTGCATAACCCGCACCAGTGCAGGCTCGGCAAAAGTAGGCATCGAGGGCGCTATCGACCTCAAAGACCACCCTTCTGAGACCTAAAATGACAAATGGGACACCCTGCGGTCTCGTGGACTTAACGGAGCGCAAGCAGCGGCCATTGTAAGTCCACAAGACCGAAAGTGCACATGAAGTGTGCCATTTGGGACAGGGCCGAAGAAAGTTTAACTAACTTGCTTCCCCAATAAAAACGACAAATCTAAAGTCTTTTTAGCTCACTTTTTAACAGAATCGTTAAGGTGTGCAGCAAGACATTGGTCAATAAAGTGAGAATAAATGCATTAAAATGTTTGTTTTATTGGACATTTAATTATTGGAGGTTTGTGTAGTATTCTGATTTTGCATTTCACTGATTTTAATTATTTACTCGGATACTGAATGTTTTTTTGTGCAAGTGAGACGAGTAAATCCCTGCTCACATTTAGTCGATCTACAATAATCAACATGGGGACAGGAGAGCTGTCAGTCAATAAATGGGAAAACAAAGTAACTCGCGTTAGCCCTGATATTTACACCTGATATTTGCTTAATATTATATTAATATTATATTAATATTTTGCTTGATATTACTTGGAAAAAAATAATCTGATTACATTACTTGTAATGCGTTACCCCCAACATTGGTATTTTGGAAGGTATTTCCATGCAAGTGCCATGTTATATGAATATGATAATCAAATCACAGGCCTGTGGTGTATAACAAAGCACCATGATATTACCATCCAAAAACATATCTTTACAGTAGTACCACCACAGCACTTTTATGGAAGGGTAAAATTCATGGTTCACGCTGGCAATTTGGTTCAGAAGGGTTGTCTGTCAACATGAAATACTATTTTACTTTTGTAATCTGTCGTATTTCTTAGTGTAATTTCATCCATAATTGAGTGGATCGTCTAAAGTCTCTATTTAACGGGTGGTTTAAGGGGAGGGGCTGAAAAAGTATACGTGATTTGGGACGTCAGCCAAAAACTTTAATTGCTTCATTAAATGTGCTGTGTGTAGTATTTATGAGGATCTATTGACAGAAATGCAATATAATATACATAAGTATGTTTTCAGTGGAGTATAAAGTCCTTACATAATGTACTGTTATGTTTTTATTACCTTAGAATGAGCCATTTCTGTCATAGACAGTAAAAGAAATGGACACAGCCACCCCATAGACTTCACAGAGAAAAATTGAAGTCATGTAGAAGCACTCACTTCCTGATGGCTGAGCGTACTGCGCAGCCTCAGACTGAGCTTGACGACGTAGATGTGACGTTAGCAACCTGTCTGACAGTTGTAAGTCTTCTAGTAGTTGTGCAAAGTGAAATCTGAATCACGTTGTTGAAATATTTTGTCCCGTTGCTTTTGGCTCTCTATGGTCTTCTCCCCATGTTTCTCCCTTAACTTTATTGGACTTTATGCCTCCACGTCCCCGATTGCCTCATAGACAGTGAAACATTGCCTGTGGGCTTCTCCTCGGCTCTATTCTGTACAGCGCGACGGAGTCGCGTGGTTATGACACAATCATTAGCCTATTTTTTACAAAAACGGCTTCTACGGGGCGATAGTGTAGGATACAAGGTAATGAAGCATTTAATACATTGCTGCGTTTGTTTAGAAATAAACAATGGACAAATGGAGTCTTTAAACGCCTCAGATGTAAAGATATTCGCTGTCAAAGTGAGGCCAAAATGAATGGGAGTCAATGGGATGCTAACAGCAGGTGATGGCTTGGTTAGAAATGGCTGCCCCTATGGAAGGTACACTTTCCGGGGGCTGGATTACCCCCTTGGTCCCCTTACAGTGAAATCGCCATTTTGCGCGGCCATGTTTCTACAGTGGCCCTAAACGGACAAACTTCTCAGAGCGCTAGTCACTCTCTGCTGTCTCGGATGATGACATCTTTGTCCTGTGTCGGCCACCGTAGCTTCTCTATGTGCTTCCACACTGCACCTTTAAGTTATTGAATTTTTGGTTTATTTTGATAAATAAATAAAAATACACAGGCATGCATAAGACCAGGAATATTTTTACGTGCTAATTATAATAACAATGATAATGATGATTCCTTGTGACTCTCACAACACGGTTATTATCGTTTTTATTTCCTCTTTGACACGGCAATAGCGAGATGAATTGCCACTTTTTGAACCGAAAAAAACTTGAACGCGCACATTATAAGCGTTTTGATTATGAGGTACAATAAAGGAATGATAAACAGACCTGTGTCAACAGGGGAGGGTCAATGCTTGTAGGAAAGGAGAGTTTTGAAGCTGCCGAGGCGGGAGTTCTGGCCTGTATGTTCCTTTGTTTATTTCTATAGCCTGCTTCTGTTTCAGTCAATATATTCAGCTTCGTTCACACTAATGACAAACTCGGGATGTTGAGTAGGTGTCCAAACTACTACGACAGCAGGGCCTGTGATACTGTGGAATGAACATTTATGCAGCTGCCTGGGGTTCATTGACAACACTGAATATATAATGTATATTATGTAGCTGTAGAGTCTGTATGTTTTTTCATCTTTTTATTTTGTTTACAGGGTCAGAGTGACGTTATTTTCATCCTGCTGGTGCAAGAGCGTCACCTGGTGGACATATTCTGAATTGCACAAAATGTTGCTATAGCACAAAATCATACTATAGTCGTTTATACCACAAACCTCCATCCAATTATGCAAAAATGCAAAGCCTGTAAAACTATATTTAACTTCACATATAACACACACAAAAAACAATATACAAAGAGGGCAAATGATACGAAAGAACGATCAATTGGCTACATACACTGAGCCAGAAATATTATGAACACGTGACACGGTCATTTACCACACTCATGGTTGAATTAGTTCACAACAGAAACAAATTAAATCTTCACATTAAAGCTCTTGTCCTCTTTCAGAAAACATACACATTATTTTACTTTGCCATATTCATTGCAAATTCAATTTTTGTGACGGCACTACATTTTGACTTTAAAAAACAGAGAAAGGCAAAAATGATAATAGAAGGCCCATGCGAAAATCAAGATGTACACAACTTTTGAAAAAAGCACTGAAAAATAAGGGCTTTAACTACAAATGTGATTGTCCTTAGTATTTTGAAAACAGTTAAAACATTTACACCGTTTTACAAGTCAAGCAGCCTAGTGGTTTAATCATTATTTTGCACTCAGCGATGTTGACTTTAAAATAAGGCACAGGATTTTTCCTCATTTAAAGGCAAATTTCACTACGTCATTGTGAAAATATAGCTGTTAATATCAGACACCACGTAAATACAGCCAAAGAATTTCCTCATCTGAGACTTGTTCCTTTTGCAGTCTTCTGTCTGACAGGAATCCCTTTTTCCCAAAGAAAATGAGGCACCTGGATGTAGGCACCAGTGGCAGGTGTCGCGTTCAATGGCAGAAGAAATTAAAAATCAGTTTCTTTTTCAGTTCCTTCCTAGTAAACCAGGTACTGGAACTCAGAGTAAATGAGAGGAAACATCACGGCACAGGCTCTGTACATGATGGCTCCACTCTTGACCAGCGCTCGTGGAATTGTGAGCCAGGATTCAGATTTGAAGCTGAAGTAAATGGCGTACAAAGCCACAGCAAAAAAGTGACCGATTAGAGTCAAGGGTCTCGGCGACAATCTAAGGAAACAAAAACAGATTAGTGATGTGACAATACCTCTGATGGATCTCGGATATCTGCAAGAACCAGTGAAAGAGATCTGATTTGAGGACCGCACTGATGTTCACAGTTTAGTGGTCAAGATGTGTTTTCAGTGGCAGATTGTTTGTAAATACTTACACAGACAGAAGGCCGATCGGTCCATTGATACATTCTCCGCCAAGTTTGAAATAATGGAAACAGGCTTTCCTCAGCTGATACAGTGAATCTGAAGGGGGGGGGAAAAACAGAAGTTTTACATGTATTACAAGTTACGTAATCAGATTACTTTTTTGATGTAACAAGTAATGCATTACTTTTTCTTTGAAGTAGTCTTTTTTAAACAGCTGCATTAAAATTCTCTCTCTTCTCCATAACAGAGTCACTTAGATGTGCACTTATGTGTGCGCCAGATTAGACCAAAAGTACAAAAACAACAAAACGCATTACGTGAAGTTTTAGTAACTAATTTCGGGAGGAGCACGTCCAGATAATTAAACCTATCTAAACAATGGAGCACGCCAGATAATGTAACCTAATCAAACCCAAGTGGAGCACCCTCAGATCATTAAACCTAATTAAACACAGGTGGAGCATATCAAGCCAATCGATTTAATCAACGACAAGAGGTGTGTGTGTATATATACAGCATATTTACCTTCTTTCGTTGTCCGTTTTTATTTTTAGCATCCCTCCACCACCCCATCTCCTCACTTTGATTTAATAAACTCATTAGACGTCAACACAATCCATAATAAAATACAGTCTAGTTCTAGACTATCTTCATCATGGGGGGGGATACTCTGGGTTCGGGCCAAATTCCCGTGAATTTCAATATAAAGAGCTGTACAGCAGTAAATATAAGCTGTAATGTTGAGAGAGCTTTTGTATGTCATACATAGCTCTAGGGGGAAGGAAATATTCTACATGCTTAGAAAATTATATTCTAAAAATGGGTTTAAAAGAAAGTGAAGGTGTATATTAGATGGGGTGTGTTGTTGAATGCATCACAGAGTTAAACACTTGCAAAAACTTCTCAATAATAATAAAAAAAAAAACATGAAAAGACCTGAAAGAGAGTGAGTCTCATTCCGGTGTGAAAAAGAAGAAAAAAACTAACGCAAAAGTAACTAAGTACCGGAATAAGTTACTTTTTTAGGGAGTAACCATAGACTGTATAAAACAATGGACGTAGTGTCCGTGACGTCACCCGTAGGTTTCTGAAGAGCATTTTGAAGCCCAAAGTGGGCGGAGCCAGCCGTAGCCATTTTGGCTGCGCGTCACTCCCAGATAAGCAAAAATGGGCAAAGGTGGGACCAAGCGGTAACCTCCCGCAGTTTCTCTTGAAGCCAATACGGAAGTGACTTAAACTGCAATTCATCGACTGGCCGCTAGGGACAGGCTCCAGAAGGGAGCAGAATCTCATTGAGCCCCATGTTAAAATGGCCAACTTTACAGCAGAAAAACACATGTTTACAGCCTGGTACAAATTGTGGTTTTGGTCTATACAGCTAATTTTGCCCTTCATGACAACTGTGAGGGGGGTGAATTTTTTTATAACTTATTTGTTTACATTATATAAAGCTTTAAAGTCCTTCATAAAATCGCGTCACCTCAGCTCCGCCCACGTCCCGCCTCTTTGCCCATTTTCTGTTATCCAGGAGTGACGTGCTGACAAGATGGCAACGGCCATCTCGTCCATACTTTGCGCTTCAAAGCGGCTCTTCAGAATCCTATGGGTGACGTCACGGACACTACGTCCATATTTTTTTACAGTCTATGGGTGGGACGTGGGTGGAGCTGAGGTGCCTGGTTGCTGAAACCACGCCTGCCTTGCTCGACCATAGTGGGAATCCACCTGTCACTCAAGTGGCCACGCCCTTAATTATGCAGAACTTTAAGGCTTTAT